>NC_069507.1:284744241-284852085 GCF_027579735.1 Bombina bombina | reverse complement strand
TACATCATACTATAGCTATACTCCCTCAGGAACACCCGGCTAACGCCCACAGAATGCCTACATCTATATCATACTATAGCTATACTCCCTCAGGATCACCCGGCTAACTCTCACCTACATAATGTCTGCAATTTACCTGACTAATAAAGTATACAAAAAACAACTCCCTATTAGATCTGTAGGAGTTATGTCACTACATTTGTATACAATGTGAAAATGATATGCATTGTCATGTATAATGCACATTATTTTAAGTATTGTATATAATTTAAAATGTAGTTATTTTTGCTGTTCATCTTATTATTTTAAACATAAATATATATTTTAAATTATACATTTATGATTAAAATAATAAAATGAACAAGGAAAAAAAAAATAAAAAATATTTTTTTTTTATATTGTTTATTGATATAAGAAAGAAAAAAGTATTACAACATAAAAAAACAAGCAAAGGAAGTACACTGCAAAAGTTTTATGATCTAAATAGCAGAAGTTGTTTTAAACTATACTTTTTCTTTAAATAAATTTCCCTCTCTGGCCCCACCTCTTACAATTTGACATTACTAATTCTTTGTATATAGGTTATAAAGCTTATGTCTTGATAGACAATGAAGTCTTTCCACATTTTTTTTTTTTAATCATCTATAGTCATGGGCTGCTAAGATTACCTCATTTTTTAGCAAATGTTTTGCTTCCTTAATAGAAGGTACTCTGGGGGTGGTCCAGTTAATAAACAGAAGTTTCCTAAGCAATAATATAGCTAATAGAATGGATTTTTCTTTATTTCCCCATTCCCTATTACCTAAAAGTAGAATTATAGATTCAATCGAAAAATTCACTCTAAATCCTACCACCTGAGACAGGTAGTGGGCTACTTTTAGCCAGAACTGGTTCACCTTTGGACATTCCCATAATAGATGAGCCAGGCTTGGGTCGATATAGGAACATTTAGAGCACTGATTCTTCACTTTAGGATTCCATTTGGTCACTCGTTGCGGTGTTAAATAGTCTCTGTTAAATAACCTAAACTGAGTTTCCCTTAGGCAAGTTGATTGTGTTAATGACTGAACTTTTTTTAGACTCCGAGAAAATTGGTCCAAAGGATCAATAATATTTAAGTTCTCCTTCCAGTAAGAGGCTCGCTTTGATGTGTTAACTTTATTTCTCCATTGTTTTCAGTATCTTGTAGATACTAGATAACGAAGATTTTTCCGGTTTAATAAGATCTAATAAAGGATGTTCCAAGAGGATCTGTGGGGCCAATTTTAGAATTTTATAAACATAATTTTTTACTTGGAGAAAATAGAATTTATGTTTAATCTGAACTGCTGGATTCATTTGTTGAAATTCAGAGAAGTTATACAACTTTTTAGATTTATGATCCAAAAAGTCTTTAAGAATAAGATCTTTAAACGGGGACCATTTTTTAAAAACGTTGACTAAGTTGCCTAACGGAAATAAATGGTTCCCCTGAACAGGTAGCCACTTAGAAAAGCTAGTTGGATAGCCAAAGGATCTCAACACTTTCCTCCAGGCTATTAAAATATCTTTGTATAAGGGATGATTAAAGATTTCCTTCCCAAAAACTTTATTCGGGGCATGAACCAAAAATCCTAGTGCATGGGGAAAGCAAGAAAATTCCTTGAGATCTCTATCAGACAGTTTAAATAATTGGAATAACCAGTCAATTGGGAAGCAAAGAATAGTAGCAAGATTATAATGTTCCAGACTTGGTAAGTCTAGACCTCCTTTCGAGTATTTCTGATATAGCACATCTAGCTTTATTCTCGATTTTCGCCCGCTCCACAAGAAATATCTCAGGGCTTGATTGAATCGCCATAGGTCCAACTTTTTAATTAGGAAGGGAAACATTCTACATGGATATAAAATGTTTGGAATTATAAACATTTTGAATATATTTATTTTGCCCGAAAACGCAACCGGAAGAGATACCCAACTCCTCATTTTTTCCTTAGATTCTTGTAAAGCTGAGAGAATATTATCTCGATACCAATGTATCGGATCAATAGAAAGTTTCAGGCCCAGGTACTCCAAAACCTCTGAATCAAGAAACTGGTATTTGGTCTGATCATTTTCCCTATTTAACCAAATTACTTTTGATTTAAAAAAGTTGGTCTTATATCCTGATATAGCTCTGTATGTATTTAAAAGATCCGTTACCCGATCAATAGAATCCTTTGGATTGGAAACAAAAAGAAGAAGATCATCTGCAAATAGGGAGATTTTTAATATTGATTTACCTATATTAATTCCTGGAAGTAAGTCTCTCAATCTAATGGCCAATGGTTCTAAGACTAAGTTGAAAAGCAACAGGGAAAGAGGACACCCTTGACGGGTGCCTCTTGAAAGTGTAAAAGATTGTGTGATATCGCTGTTAATCAAAAGCGATGCCTTAGAGTCAGAATAGACCTTGCCGATAAAATTAACAAAGTTGTCTCTAAATCCATATCTCCTTAGTACCCTGAGCAAAAAAGGCCATTCCACTCTGTCGAAGGCCTTCTCTGCATCCAAAGATAGCAGGAAGGCCTCCGGCAGAGCGGATTTATTGGCCCTGAAATAAGAGATCACATGGAGAATTTTCCTTATATTCTTCTCAGAGGTTCTTCCAGTTACAAAACCGACTTGGTCAGGGTGAATTAGTTTTGGTAATATTGACTTCATTCTTTCTGCCACTATTTTCATCAGTATCTTATAATCGAGATTAAGCAGTGATATCGGCCTATATGCTGTTACTTCCAAGGGGTCCTTATTCGGTTTAGGGATTAATACTATATTAGCTCTTTTAAAATCTTCTGTGATCTTAACATTATCTTCAAAGTAAGATCCATAAAGATCCTTTAGAACTGGGACAATCTCATCCTTTAGTATCAGATAAAACTCCAAAGGCAAATTGTCCGGGCCCGGTGCCTTGCCTTTAGGTAATGAAGTAATAACCTTAAGTATTTCCTGTGTTGTAATGGGATCGTTTAAGTTCTCACTCTCTTCCTCTGAAACCTTAGGAAGAACCGTACCTGTTAGAAAGGTAGCAATGTCCTTTAATTGAGGGTTCTGTGAGGAGTAAAGTTCAGTATAATAACTTTGAAAGGTATTAGCTATTTGTTCTTGGTCCAAAGTAATAATATTATTTTTTTAATAGCTACTATTGATTTCTTTTGAGATTGCCTCTTAAAAATAGAGGCCAAAAATTTCCCTGCCTTGTTTCCATATCTCTTGAATTTAGCTGCTCTTTTATATAGTGAATCTTGAGCCTAGAGAAACTGATCTCTTTCCTTCTTACTTAAAAGATATTTGTTTCTATTTATTCTGTTTGGATTACTTAAATAACAAGCATAGTCATTTTGTAAGTTATTTGATAGTTCGTTAAATCTAAATGATTGTTGTTTCTTCAAGTTTGCAATATAGGAAATAATTTCTGCTTAAGATATAATTTGCCAAAAAATGGGAACATTACTTCTGCAGTGTTTATTAAAGTTGCAGAAATCTTGCCATGCTTTAGTTAAAAAAAGTTTAAATTTAACAGAGTTTAATAAGTATGTGGGAAAAAAGAAAGAGTTGAATGATCGTGGTTTCTTTAGTTGAATTGTTAAAGTCACTGCGGCATGGTCTGATAAAGTGGGTTCCAAAATAACTGTTTTACAAACTCTAGATGCTAGTGTTTCTGATATCAAAAATAGATCTAATCTGGAAAGGGTACTGTGGGTTTTAGAATGAAAGGGTAAATTCCCTAGAATTGGGATTTAAATTTCTCCAGATATCAACTACATTTGTTGCGTCCACTAACAGGTTGAATATTTTCTTCTCATAATTGAGGTGATATTTCGTATACTTAGGTTTTCTTGTCTGCTCTCCTATTTTACATCTATCTAAAAATGAATTTGGTGTTATATTGAAATCACCAGTAATTATTAAGTTATCTTGTGCGAATTTAAGTATAATCCTCACTAAATGATTCCAGAATGCTTCATTCGGGTTGTTAGGGCCATATAAATTTAATATTAAATCATTTTGTTGTTGAACCTTAATTCTAAGCAGCAAGTATCTTGCTTCTTTGTCTTTTATTACTTGAAGTACCTCATGTTCAAAGTTTTTATGAATTAGGACCATGACTCCTCTTGCCGCCTTTTTATAGGAAGAAAAAAAAGATTGCGTATAGCCCCGATTTTAAATTTAATATGTTCATGGTCAGAGAGATGCGTTTTTTGGAGACATATTATGTCCATAGCCCTTTTATTTAAGAAGTTTACTATTGCCTTCCTCTTAACTGGGGAGTGAACACCTCCCACATTCCATGTGAGTACCTTTATGGTCTAAGTATTATATAAGTGTTTTATAGGCAGAGGACGGGGCCCGAGAGGGGAAGAAAAAAAAAAGTATAAGTAATCCTTAAAGTTATATTAACCTCAATACTAAATAAACATTTCATTGCGTTATTAACCATTTTTTAATATAAATATTCCCTGTGACAAGTTTGCGCATGTGAATACATATCTACTTAATATGAAACAATTATAAGTGATTATCTAATATAAAAGACAGGTGACCAGGGGAAAAAAATCCTCTTAGAAATCGCTGAGGAGTTAACAATTTTCTTATATGAAAATTCCCTGTGACAAATTTACACATGTCCACAAAGATTGTGAAAAGTGGGTACATATCAACTTAATATACAACAATTGCAAGTGATTATCTAGTGTAAAAAATAAGTAATCAAAGAAAGAAGACCTCTTAAAAAGTCTTAAACTGCAGGCGAACATTTCAGTCAAGTTTACGCATGTCCAAAAAAATCCATAAAAAAAAATATATATATATGAAAAAAAAATCATCTTTAAAATTATTTTAACCTCAATACTAAAAAAACATTTCGCTGAGGAGTTAACATTTTTCTTATGTGAAAATTCCCTGTAACAGATTTACACGTGTCCACAAAAATTGTGAAAAGTGAGTACATATCAACTCAATATAAAATAATTTTAAGTGATTATCTGGAGTAAAAAATAAGTGATCAGGGAAGGAGATCCTCTTAAAAAATCTTAAAGTGCAAGCAGTGTTCCCTCTAAGACCAGTTTTGTGTGCGGCCCAGCAGTGAAACAGTTAATTAGGTAACCACACCCTGCAATTAGCAAACTTTGCACAATGCAGATGGCAAGCATGGTTCTCTTGTTAACTGTTTCACTGCTGGGCTGCACACAAAACTGTCCTTAGAGGGAACACTGAGTGCAAGTGACTATTTCAATAAACTAAAATTTACACATGTCCAAAAAATCCGTAGAAAAATCTATACAAAACTGGATTGCAAATATATTCAGACTTTTTAAATTTATACACACAAAAAATGTTCTCATTGTGACAATAAAAAATTGTATAATGGAAGAAAAATGGAAAAATGAAATGGGAGAGAAAAAAAAATAACAATTTTAAATGATATACAATACTTCAAATAAGAAAAGTAAAAGAGCAATCTCGGAGTAAAAATAATAAGGAAGTCTCTGGGGAGCTGTTACTTAGCGCAACTAGCAGAATGTGTAAAATAAGGGAGCTCAATAGGAAACAATATCCAAGACACTAGCCGAGGCTAATAACATCATAGATATAGCACACTAGTCTAAATACGGTAAGGTCTCTTATAAAGATGATGTCCTTAGTAGAAACAAGCAAGCATAATGATAATCACAGCACAATAGGGTCTTATAAGCAGCACATGAACAGTCACACAGTGCGGTAGTCCTTACGGCTTTAACAGCTAATGGTCAATAACTCATCTCAGCTGATTGCGAGCATACCGTCTCCAGTTCCGTCTATGCCCTAAGCTGTGTATAAGCAAAGCAAACAATGAAGACGTATTAAAAATGTCTTAAGAGAACTATACCGTATTGCTTCAGTGCCTCTTCTCTGTGTGGGTGGGATCCAACCTTACCGGCTTGTAATGTACAATCGTTGAGCTGTGTTGCTCCTGTACACACTCCGCCCGGCTCCTCACACGAAACACAACGCCTCCTCTGCTGAAAGTGACGTCACGGACGTCCGATAGCCCCAAGCGATCCCGATGTGCTGAGCAAAGCGGGAGTCCCTGTGCTCCGTTGATAATAGAACAAAAAATAGGAGTCCCAGCCCAGTTCAGGAATAATCAAGTGGAAATAACTGGTCGAAAGTGATAATTTGAAGATAAAAAGCAAGTCCTTTATTAGTCATGAGTACACTCATACATTTAAAAATCTGCAAAAAGCATCTGACCGGTTTCGGCTACAGTAGCCGTAGTCCTAGATGTGAAATTATTTACACTTGAGCACCTTTTATGCACAGTGATAGCTCCCTCAGGGAGTGGTTAAAATAACATAGGTATAGACTCATATATATAACAATACGATATCATGTACAGATAAAACATAATTTATGTAAGAACTTACCTGATAAATTCATTTCTTTCATATTAGCAAGAGTCCATGAGCTAGTGACGTATGGGATATACATTCCTACCAGGAGGGGCAAAGTTTCCCAAACCTCAAAATGCCTATAAATACACCCCTCACCACACCCACAAATCAGTTTAACGAATAGCCAAGAAGTCTGGTGATAAGAAAAAAAGCGCGAAAGCATAAAAAATAAGGAATTGGAATAATTGTGCTTTATACAAAAAAATCATAACCACCACAAAAAGGGTGGGCCTCATGGACTCTTGCTAATATGAAAGAAATGAATTTATCAGGTAAGTTCTTACATAAATTATGTTTTCTTTCATGTAATTAGCAAGAGTCCATGAGCTAGTGACGTATGGGATAATGAATACCCATGTGGATCTTCCACACAAGAGTCACTAGAGAGGGAGGGATAAAATAAAGACAGCCAATTCCGCTGAAAAATAATCCACACCCAAAACAAAGTTTAAATCTTATAATGTTAAAAACTGAAATTATAAGCAGAAGAATCAAACTGAAACAGCTGCCTGAAGTACTTTTCTACCAAAGACTGCTTCAGAGGAAGAAAACACATCAAAATTGTAGAATTTAGTAAAAGCATGCAAAGAAGACCAAGTTGCTGCTTTGCAAATCTGATCAACCGAAGCTTCATTCCGAAATGCCCAAGAAGTAGAGACTGACCTAGTCGAATGAGCTGTAATCCGTTGAGGCGGAGTTCTACCCGACTCAACAAAAGCATGATGAATCAAAGACTTTAACCAAGATGCCAAAGAAATGGCAGAAGCCTTCTGACCTTTCCTAGAACCAGAAAAGATAACAAATAGACTAGAAGTCTTTCGGAAATCTTTAGTAGCTTCAACATAATATTTCAAAGCTCTAACTACATCCAAAGAATGTAACGATCTTTCCTTAGAGTTCTTAGGATTAGGACATAATGAAGGAACCACAATTTATCTACTAATGTTGTTAGAATTCACAACCTTAGGTAAAAATTTAAATGAAGTTTGCAACACCGCCTTATCCTGATGAAAAATCAGAAAAGGAGACTCACAAGAAAGAGCAGATAATTCAGAAACTCTTCTAGTAGAAGAGATGGCCAAAAGAAATAAAACTTTCCAAGAAAGTAATTTAATATCCAGCGAATGCATAGGTTCAAACGAAGGAGCTTGAAGAGCCCCTAGAACCAAATTCAAACTCCAAGTAGGAGAAATTGACTTAATAACAGGTTTTATACGAACCAAAGCTTGTACAAAACAATGAATATCAGGAAGACTAGCAATCTTTCTGTGAAAAAGAACAGAAAGAGCAAAGATTTGTCCTTTCAAGGAACTTGCAGACAAACCTTCATCCTGAAGAAACTGTAAAATTCTAGGAATTCTAAAAGAATGCCAAGAAAAATGATGAGAAAAACACCAAGAAATGTAAATCTTCCATACTCGATAATATATCATCCTAGATACCGATTTACGAGCCTGTAACATAGTATTAATTACGGAGTCAGAGAAACCTCTATGACTGAGAATCAAGCGTTCAATTTCCATACCTTCAAATTTAAGGATTTGAGATCCTGATGGAAAAAAGGACCTTGCGATAGAAGGTCTGGTCTTAACGGAAGAGTCCACGGTTGGCAAGTAGCCATCCGGACAAGATCCGCATACCAAAACCTGTGAGACTATGCTGGAGCCACCAGCAGAATAAACGAACGCTCCTTTAGAATCTTGGAAATCACTCTTGGAAGAAGAACTAGAGGCGGAAAGATATAAGCAGGATGATACTTCCAAGGAAGTGACAATGCATCCACTGCTTCCGCCTGAGGATCCCTGGATCTGGACAGATACCTGGGAAGCTTCTTGTTTAGATGAGAAGCCATCAGATCTATTTCTGGAAGTCCCCATATTTGAACAATCTGAAGAAATACCTCTGGGTGAAGAGACTATTCGTCCAGATGTAGCGTTTGGCGACTGAGATAATCCGCTTCCCAATTGTCTATACCTGGGATATGAACCGCAGAAATTAGACAGGAGCTGGATTCCGCCCATACAAGTATTAGAGATACTTCTTTCATAGCCAGAAGACTGTGAGTCCCTCCTTGATGATTGACATATGCCACGGTTGTGACATTGTTCGTCTGGAAACAAATGAACGACTCTCTCTTTAGAAGAGGCCACGACTGAAGAGCTCTGAAAATTGCATGGAGTTCCAAAATGTTGATTGGTAATCTCGCCTCCTGAGATTCCCAAACCCCTTGTGCTGTCAGAAACCCTCATACAGCTCCCCAACCTGTCAGACTTGCATCTGTTGAGATCACAGTCCAGGTTGGAAGAACAAAAAGAAGCCTCCTGAACTAAATGATGGTGGTCTGTCCACCACGTCAGAGAGTGTCGAACAATCGGTTTTGAAGATATTAAATGAGATATCTTTGTATAATCCCTGCACCACTGGTTCAGCATACAGAGCTGAAGAGGTCGCATGTGAAAACGAGCAAAGGGGATCGCGTCCAATGCAGCAGTCATAAGACCTAGAATTTCCATGCATAAGGCTACCGAAGGGAATGATTGAGAGTGAAGGTTTCGACAAGCTGAAACCAATTTCAGACGTCTCTTGTCCGTCAGAGACAGAGTCATGGACACTGAATCTATCTGGAAACCTAAAAAGGTTACCCTTGTCTGAGGAATCAACGAACTTTTTGGTAAATTGATCCTCCAACCATGTTCTTGAAGAAACAACACTCATAAAAGACTGGAAAGGTTCTTTCTTATTGAAAATGAGCAAAGGGAATTGAATCCAATGCTGTGGCCATAAGACCTAAAACTTCTATGCATATATAGCAACTGAAGGAAATAATAGAGACTAAAGGTACCGACAAACGGAACCCAATAAAATTGTCCCTTGTCTGATAGAGACAAAGACAGTGACACAAACTATCTGGAAACCTAAAAAAGGTGACCCTTGTGTGAGGAATCAAGAGCTTTTGAAAAAAAGATCCTCTAACTATGTCCTGAAGAGCAAAGTGAATCATATGAGATTCCGCATCCTCAGAAAAAAATCTGAATGAAAACAGAAAAATGAAAATATGCATTTATTGTATCTAATGAAAACAAATAATGCTATCACTGACCATAAAAAGGCAGAATAGTTTGAATAAAACTCCAAAACCCAGTTCCTAAAAAAGGAACTTGAAGAAATACTCCAGAAGATTCCAGGTCTGAGCAGCGCTTGAACCCCATGGGTGACCAGCCATGCTTCAACAGTACCCAAAATATATAGGACAGAAAACACTTAAAGAAAGTGTTAGCCTTACTGGAATAAAATCAAAGAAATTTGGACCAAATAGAACCAAATAAGTTTCAAAGAAGTCTTAACCTGCCCCTTACCAGCCAATCAGGAATACGGCACGTAAATCTCAATATTAGGGAGCTGATTTCGAACTGAAAAATTTCCAATTATAAACATGTTACTTGGGAAAGAACTCAGGAATTCGTTCCTTAAGAAGAACAACCAAACTAGTATAAGCTTAAAGTTTTAGTCTTAGAACTCAATCTTGAAGCCCAGAGTAACAGTTAAGAATTGAATCCAATTATAAAACAAATAATTGATTATCTTAGAACAAAAGAAATATGGATTTTTTAAAAATCACAAAATTCTTCTAGTTAAAATAGCTAAAGACATAGATTAACCCTCATTTGCGAAAATATTCAATAAAATGAAGACACAAATGAAATTATTAGCATGATAGTCCAGTTTAAAGGACCAGTTAATACAGTGGACTTGCATAATCAATAAATGCAAAACAACAAGACAAATGCAACAGCACCTAGTCTAGTAAATGTTGCTAAAATAAATCATAATCTGATACTTGATCTTAAAGTAAACAGAACAAAAATGAAGCAATTGCAATATCCAAATAAATCACAGGACCAAGAAAAGTACCTGAAACTAAATAATTTTCCATAAATAAGATACAACTATCTAAAGGAAAATAATACTATTTTGCTATAGAAACAATAGCATAATTAGTAGGAGTAGAGATAGCCCCAATAAATTGGAGAACCCTCCAAATTGAAATTAAATGCTGGCAAAGAATATAGTTTAAAACCTTAGAAGAAGGAATAAAAGAAAATTCTCAGCCTATTCCATTCCCTAGTATGGGGAATTGGAAAGAAAAACCTCTGAAAACACAGAAGAATAAATAGGCAGAAATAGTGTCAGCTAGTCTTAAAGAACTAGTTACCTTAATATCCAAAATAATCAACACCTTTTCAACAAAGAACAAATATACTTTAATAATAAAAAAATAATAAAAAAGTAGATTTGTTAGTGTCAATATCTGATGAAGGAAATTTCTGAAAGAGAAAAAACATCATCAGAGAAGGATAAATCAGTATGTTGTTGGTCATTTGAAACTTCAATAATTAAAAAAGAAGTGAAAAAGACCTAAAAATTTTATTAGAAGGCACAAAGTCAGACAAAGCCTTTAAAATTGTTACGGTTGCCTCCAGGCTGGCTGGAAGTTGGACCGTAGAAAAGGATGCTCCTAGCGCTCACCAAAGGAGCAGCAGCACCGTGGACACTCTAACTGCTGCGTAGCCACCATAAGTAATGCAGACTCTATGAACCACCGCTGCTGGGCTGGTATATCGCCGTCTGCTCTGCGCCCTGGACCTACGACCAGGCTCCAGTAGGTGAACCTCTTCCTTCTGTAGCAATCCCTGTAGCTAAGGGAGTATGAAAAACATAGCAATCCCTGTAGTGATATAAGCTGTATCCTACAAACATGAGTCAAAGCTGCAAGTTAGAGGGACAGAAATAGGTCTGAAGTGCTGGAGCACACAGCCTGCTTTTTATTGAGGTTACATGCAAACAGGACACTCTCAGGGGGAGGCATAAAATCCCCCATCACACATTTGATATTAGATAGAGACACTCCCTTTGACAGGCCACAACATTTACTTCAGCAGATAACATTACACACAATAAAACAATGCAGTCCACCTTATCAATACTAGTCTGATTAGACAATGGGAAAGTTTATCACTAAACTTAATTAGAGCTGATCCCAGCAAACTTGTATTTAGAATGCTTCTTGAAGCTGAACAAAGTTATCTCTGTAGTTCTGACCGAAGGGTCTGTCACATAGCACTTAATGGCACACAATGAAACTGAACCAAGTGGGAGAAAGCCAGGGACAAGTCATTTCACAGGTCTGGGGACATAGTCTTAAAGGGGCATTGTTCACCAAAGTCACAATATGTCCCCAGACGGTTCTTAAAGGGCCATACACACCCAATAAAAGTTAATATGTTTTCAGGGGCACAATCTTCCAGGGGCCATAGTCATGTGGAAGGAGGCTGGCAAATAGGCTTCTCCAGGGAAGCAGGGCAATTTTCCATTTAAAGGGCCAGTTACAAATAGCAGTTTGTAACATATCTCCCCTTTTGGAGGGAGACTAACCAGGCACCTGACCTTCTGCCGGTCAGTGCCTAAGTTAGTCTCGCAACCCACCCACAAATAATCGTTAGCAGCAAAGTAGCCCCCCCACAATACGTAGTACTGGCCTGTAAGTTCCAGGTTGTAGGATGAAAGTGTAGCATCCTCGGCCTTCCTGGCGCAGCTGGGCAAATAGCTAATGGTACTTGGGGGGCAGAGGCCAGCGGCACTCTGCCCTGGTGCCAGCGCTTCTGCTGGGGTGAGGGGTTTGCAGGCCAGTCCTGTAACAAGGACAAGGTCTGTAGGGCAGAGGCCAGCAGCGCTCTGTCCTGATGCCAGCTCTTCTGCTGGGGGAATTGGGGCATAGTCCTGCCCGGTGGCAAAGGGAACGTGGGGGTCAGTGGGGGTTAACATCTCCACTGTTAACCCTGGGCCCAAGTTAGGAGTTAGCTGGGGAGGGGGAGATTGGCTTACCTCCTCCTCCTGATACTCCGGCGGCTGTTGGGAAGGGAGGTCGATGCTCTCCGCTTCCTGTGGAACATGCTGCGGCTGGGGAGAGAGACCCATTGTCTCCTCTCCCTGGAAGGCACACTCCGGCTGGGGAGGGAGGTCGATGCTCTCCCCTCCCTGTAGCTGGGTCTGTCGCTGGGGATCTGGGCCGCCTGCCCAGCATCCCTGTTGGGCCGGTAGAGAGACTGCGGTCCCATCTCCACCTGCCTGCTGGGGGTCCTCCCAGGACCAGTCTATGAGGCCTGCTGCCTCTGGTATCTCTGGTTGGGGTTGGGGAAGGAGACCGGTTGTCTCTTCCCTCTGCACAGTATACTGCCGCTGGGGAGGGAAGTCGCTGCTCTCCTCTCCCTGTGGAACATGCTGCGGCTGGGGAGAGAGACCAGGTGTCCATACCCTCAAACTCCACAGTTGGCGCTCAAAGGCTCGTGCCGCTTCGTTCTCAGTAGCCAATTCCCGGATGAGGCGACTGACTACCTCCTGTGCAGGGTCTGCACCATATCGGACTAACGGCCTCTTTACCTCTGGAACGAAATCAGCGCCCTCATAGCGATGGATCAGGTTGAGGTGCTCTTCACAGGGTTCTGACCAGTGTCTTGTCAGCTCCATGCTGCTGTAGGTAGGGACGCTGCGCAGTGGCTAGCGTTGCCCTCAATTACTCTCCTACGATACCAGTGCTGTTGTGGTGCTGCTCCTTGCGCTAGGACGCGATCCCACCGCTGCCGCCAAATGTTACGGTTGCCTCCAGGCTGGCTGGAAGTTGAACCGTAGAAAAGGATGCTCCTAGCGCTCACCAAAGGAGCAGCAGCACCGTAGTCACTCTAACTGCTGCGTAGCCACCATAAGTAACGCAGACTCTATGAACCACCGCTGCTGGGCTGGTATCTCGCCGTCTGCTCTGCGCCCTGGACCTATGACCAGGCTCCAGTAGGTGAACCTCTTCCTTCTGTAGCAATCCCTGTAGCTAAGGGAGTATGAAGAGCATAGCAATCCCTGTAGTGATATAAGCTGTCCCCTACAAACATGAGTCAAAGCTGCAAGTTAGAGGGTCAAAAATAGGTCTGATGTGCTGGAGCACACAGCCTGCTTTTTATTGAGGTTACATGCAAACAGGACACTCTCAGGGGGAGGCATAAAATCCCCCATCACACATTTGATATTAGATAGAGAGACACTCCCTTTGACAGGCCACAACATTACTTCAGCAGATAACATTTTACACACAATAAAACAATGCAGTCCACCTTATCACTACTAGAAGTCTGATTAGACAATGGGAATGTTTTATCACTAAACTTAATTAGAGCTGATCCCAGCAAACTTGTATTTAGAATGCTTCTTGAAGCTGAACAAAGTTATCTCTGTAGTTCTGACCGAAGGGTCTGTCACATAGCACTTAATGGCACACAATGAAACTGAACCAAGTGGGAGAAAGCCAGGGACAAGTCATTTCACAGGTCTGGGGACATAGTCTTAAAGGGGCATTGTTCACCAAAGTCACAATATGTCCCCAGACGGTTCTTAAAGGGCCATACACACCCAATAAAAGTTAATATGTTTTCAGGGGCACAATCTTCCAGGGGCCATAGTCATGTGGAAGGAGGCTGGCAAATAGGCTTCTCCAAAATCCAGGGAAGCAGGGCAATTTTCCATTTAAAGGGCCAGTTACAAATAGCAGTTTGTAACATATCTCCCCTTTTGGAGGGAGACTAACAAGGCACCTGACCTTCTGTCGGTCAGTGCCTAAGTTAGTCTCGCAACCCACCCACAAATAAACACTAGCAGCAAAGCAGCCCCCCCACAACAAGTAGCACTGGCCTGTAGGTTCCAGGTTATAGGATGAAAGTGTAGCATCCTCTGCCTTCCTGGTGCAGCTGGGCAAATAGCTGATGGTACTTGGGGGGCAGAGGCCAGCGGCACTCTGCCCTGGTGCCAGCGCTTCTGCTGGGGTGAGGGGTTTGCAGGCCAGTCCTGTAACAAGGACAAGGTCTGTAGGGCAGAGGCCAGCAGCGCTCTGTCCTGATGCCAGCTCTTCTGCTGGGGGAATTGGGGCATAGTCCTGCCCGGTGGCAAAGGGAACGTGGGGGTCAGTGGGGGTTAACATCTCCACTGTTAACCCTGGGCCCAAGTTAGGAGTTAGCTGGGGAGGGGGAGATTGGCTTACCTCCTCCTCCTGATACTCCGGCGGCCGTTGGGAAGGGAGGTTGATGCTCTCCGCTTCCTGTGGAACATGCTGCGGCTGGGGAGAGAGACCGGCTGTCTCCTCTCCCTGGAAGGCACACTCCGGCTGGGGAGGGAGGTCGATGCTCTCCCCTCCCTGTGGCTGGGTCTGTCGCTGGGGATCTGGGCCGCCTGCCCAGCATCCCTGTAGGGCCGGTAGAGAGACTGCGGTCCCATCTCCACCTGCCTGCTGGGGGTCCTCCCAGGACCAGTCTATGAGGCCTGCTGCCTCTGGTATCTCTGGTTGGGGTTGGGGAAGGAGACCGGTTGTCTCTTCCCTCTGCACAGTATACTGCCGCTGGGGAGGGAGGTCGCTGCTCTCCTCTCCCTGTGGAACATGCTGCGGCTGGGGAGAGAGACCAGGTGCCCATACCCTCAAACTCCACAGTTGGCGCTCAAAGGCTCGTGCCGCTTTGTTCTCAGTAGCCAATTCCCAGATGAGGCGACTGACTACCTCCTGTGCAGGGTCTGGACCATATCGGACTAGCCGCCTCTTTACCTCTGGAACGAAATCAGCGCCCTCATAGCGACGGATTAGGTTGAGGTGCTCTTCACAGGGTTCTGACCAGTGTCTTGTCAGCTCCATGCTGCTGTAGGTAGGGACGCTGCGCAGTGGCTAGCGTTGCCCTCAATTACTCTCTTACGATACCAGTGCTGTTGTGGTGCTGCTCCTTGCGCTAGGACGCGATCCCACCGCTGCCGCCAAATGTTACGGTTGCCTCCAGGCTGGCTGGAAGTTGGACCGTAGAAAAGGATGCTCCTAGCGCTCACCAAAGGAGCAGCAGCACCGTGGACACTCTAACTGCTGCGTAGCCACCATAAGTAATGCAGACTCTATGAACCACCGCTGCTGGGCTGGTATCTCGCCGTCTGCTCTGCGCCCTGGACCTACGACCAGGCTCCAGTAGGCGAACCTCTTCCTTCTGTAGCAATCCCTGTAGCTAAGGGAGTATGAAAAACATAGCAATCCCTGTAGTGATTATAAGCTGTATCCTACAAACATGAGTCAAAGCTGCAAGTTAGAGGGTCAACATAGGTCTGATGTGCTGGAACACACAGCCTGCTTTTTATTGAGGTTACATGCAAACAGGACACTCTCAGGGGGAGGCATAAAATCCCCCATCACACATTTGATATTAGATAGAGACACTCCCTTTGACAGGCCACAACATTTACTTCAGCAGATAACATTACACACAATAAAACAATGCAGTCCACCTTATCAATACTAGTCTGATTAGACAATGGGAAAGTTGATCACTAAACCTAATTAGAGCTAATCCCAGCAAACTTGTATTTAGAATGCTTCTTGAAGCTGAACAAAGTTATCTCTGTAGTTCTGACTGAAGGGTCTGTCACATAGCACTTAATTGCACAGGATGAAACTGAACCAAGTGGGAGAAAGCCAGGGACAAGTCATTTCACAGGTCTGGGGACATAGTCTTAAAGGGGCATTGTTCACCAAAGTCACAATATGTCCCCAGACGGTTCTTAAAGGGCCATACACACCCAATAAAAGTTAATATGTTTTCAGGGGCACAATCTTCCAGGGGCCATAGTCATGTGGAAGGAGGCTGGCAAATAGGCTTCTCCAAAATCCAGGGAAGCAGGGCAATTTTCCATTTAAAGGGCCAGTTACAAATAGCAGTTTGTAACAAAAATATAATCAGAAAAATATTTCTTATAAATCTTCTAAATATTTCTTGTACATAAGATGTAAGAATGGCAATATATAAAGCATAAATACTAATGGATTCTGCATGTAAAAGTATATCATAATAACTTATTACAAACCATAGCTAAAGATAAACATTTATAACATTTAAAATAAATGAACTTAGCTTTGGTAGAACTGAAACTCAGTTAAGCGTTTTTCCAGAAGTGGCTTCTGATTCAGGGACAATCTGAGACATCTTGCAATATGTAATAGAAAAAACAACATATAAAGCAAAATTGATCAAATTCCTTAAATGACAGTTTCAGGAATGGGAAAAAAATTCCCATAGCAACCAGAAGCAATAAACAGTGAGACTTAAATATTGAGGAGACAACAATGACGCTCAAATTTTTTAGCGCCAAAAAAGCCGCCCACATTATTTGGCGCCTAAATGCTTTTGGCGCCAAAAATGACACCACATCCGGTAAGCCGACATTTTTTGGCGCAAAAACGTCAAAAAAATGACGCAACTTCCGGCGACATGTATGACGCCGGAAATGACAAGAAAATTTTTGCGCCAAGAAAGTCCGCGCCAAGAATGACGCAATAAAATGAAGCATTTTCAGCCCCCGCGAGCCTAACAGCCCACAGGAAAAAAAGTCAAATTTTAAGGTAAGAAAAAATTGATTTATTCATATGCATTTATCCCAAATATGAAACTGACTGTCTGAAAATAAGGAATGTTGAACATTCTGAGTCAAGGCAAATAAATGTTTGAATACATATATTTAGAACTTTATAAACAAAGTGCCCAACCATAGCTTGGAGTGTCACAGAAAATAAGACTTACTTACCCCAGGACACTCATCTACATGTTTGTAGAAAGCCAAACCCGTACTGAAACGAGAATCAGCAGAGGTAATGGTATATATAAGAGTATATCGTCGATCTGAAAAGGGAGGTAAGAGATGAATCTCTACGACCGATAACAGAGAACCTATGAAATAGACCCCGTAGAAGGAGATCATTGCATTCAAATAGGCAATACTCTCTTCACATCCCTCTGACATTCACTGCATGCTGAGAGGAAAACCGGGCTCCAACCTGCTGCGGAGCGCATATCAACGTAGAATCTAGCACAAACTTACTTCACCACCTCCATCGGAGGCAAAGTTTGTAAAACTGAATTGTGGGTGTGGTGAGGAGTGTATTTATAGGCATTTTGAGGTTTGGGAAACTTTGCCCCTCCTGGTAGGAATGTATATCCCATACGTCACTAGCTCATGGACTCTTGCTAATTACATGAAAGAAATAGAGCACTGTTTAAACATGTTCTCTTAATAGCAATACTAGACAATAATCAAAAGTACAGTTATATAAGAATAATGAATATGTATACATATATGGGGCTTTGGACAAAACTGGAATATACTTTCAATTTACAAAACAGCTCAAATGTTTCCTACTGGAGCTCAATAGATAGTGGTTAAACACATAGTAAATTCTGGCAACAGAGCAGTTAATTATATCTTAAAATTGAATAGAAAAATATATATCATTAAGATTTATGACAAAAGACTTGTGAAAAAAGGTATGGGAATCAAAAATTCAGAAATCTATCTGATATGATAGAATTTTAGCTATACTTCGTTTATTCCTTATTAGCGTAAACTAAAATATTTAAACGCATAGTAGAAATATAGTATAGGAGTAATATATATAAATCAGAAGGACAGAATCCAAAAAATTGAGTATTATTTATATTTATATATATATATATATATATATATATATATATATATATATATATATATATATATATATATATATATATATATATATATATATATATATCTAGGAGAAGGGATGAAGAAATGCAATTAATAGAGATAGTGTCTCACAATGATTGACCTACTTCTAATAATGTGCATTATACATGACAATGCATATCATTTTAACAAACAATATAAAGGCAGTGCTACACTAAACTATTGACCCTTTATGCGCCCTAACCCCCAGCGCAAACTACACTATTAACCTCTAATCTGATATAGAAGATAAGTCACACACAGTGTATATTCACAAAAATATCATTAAAATGAGGAAAAAAAACATTGTGAAAATAAACTGTGCAGTCATAAAGTCCTAGTGTAAATAAAGAAATCTTTAAATGCCCCTGATGCAAATAGGAAACTTCCAAAAATTCTTCAATATTTGTATCTAACTTTCTGAGGCTGACCCCTGGTCACAAGATTACCAGCCTATAGTCTTACTGTGCTGTGCTACAACAGGACTCAGTGTAAGAGGAAATTTGTATCTAATAGTTACAACTTGCTTGTGGTTAAAGTGAAAGTCAACTATTAAGCACCGCTATGCCGCATCGCAAAATACATCGAAAAATATGTAGAGTTTAATTTATGATTTTCTTAGATATTATCTCATAATTCTACCTTTCAATCTCCATCAATATACCGCCGTTCCTCCGCCTGGCTAAAACAACATTAATTTTAAATGACAAATATCGTCATAACGATTTTTATTGGTTCCCCAGTGGCGTCTGACAATTCTCACTTACGCCCCCAACTTCAACTACGCATGCTTGTCTCATTGAATTTACTCCATGTATAGAAGTGCATTAATGAGACACGCATGTGCATTGTCCAGAAACAGGGAAACATACGCCTAGATTTAGAGTTCTGCATTAGCCGACCAAACCAGCGTTAGGGGGTCCTAACGCTGGTTTTTACCACCCGCTGGTATTTAGAGTCAGTCAGGAAAGGGTCTAACGCTCACTTTCCAGCCGCGACTTTTCCATACCGCAGATCCCCTTACGTCAATTGCGTATCCTATCTTTTCAATGGGATCTTTCTAACACTGGTATTTGGAGTCTTGGCTGAAGTGAGCGTTAGAACTCTAACGACAAGACTCCAGCCGCAGAAAAAAGTCAGGAGTTAAGAGCTTTCTGGGCTAACGCCGGTTCATAAAGCTCTTAACTATTGTGCTCTAAAGTACACTAACACCCAAATACTACCTATGTACCCCTAAACCGAGGTCCCCCCACATTGCCGCCACTCTAATAAAAATTTTTAACCCCTAATCTGCTGACCGCACACCACCGCAACCTACATTATCCCTATGTACCCCTAATCTGCTGCCCCTAACATCGCCGACCCCTATATTATATTTATTACCCCCTAATCTGCCCCCCCCACGTCGCTGCTACCTTACCTACACTTATTAACCCCTAATCGCCGCCACTATAATAAATGTATTAACCCCTAAACCGCCTCACTCCCGCCTCAAAAACCCTATAATAAATAGTATTAACCCCTAATCTGCCCTCCCTAACATCGCCGACACCTAACTTCAAGTATTAACCCCTAATCTGCCAACCGGACCTCGCCGCCACTATAATAAATGTATTAACCCCTAAACCGCCTCACTCCCGCCTCAAGAACCCTATAATAAATAGTATTAACCCCTAATCTGCCCTCCCTAACATCGCCGACACCTAACTTCAAGTATTAACCCCTAATCTGCCGACCGGACCTCGCCGCTACTATAATAAATGTATTAACCCCTAAAGCTAAGTCTAACCCTAACCCCCCCTAAGTTAAATATAATTTAAATCTAATGAAATAAAATAAATCTTATTAAATAAATTAATCCTATTTAAAGCTAAATACTTACCTGTAAAATAAACCCTAATATAGCTACAATATAAATTATAATTACATTGTAGCTATTTTAGGATTTATATTTATTTTACAGGCAACTTTGTATTTATTTTAACTAGGTACAATAACTATTAAATAGTTAATAACTATTTAATAGCTACCTAGTTAAAATAATTACAAAATTACCTGTAAAATAAATCCTAACCTAAGTTACAAATAAACCTAACACTACACTATCAATAAATTAATTAAATAAACTACCTACAATTATCTACAATTAAATCAACTAAACTAAATTACAAAAAAAAACACTAAATTACAAAAAATAAAAAAAGATTAAAATAATTTTAAACTAATTACACCTACTCTAAGCCCCCTAAAAAATAACAAAGCCCCCCAAAATAAAAAAATGCCCTACCCTATTCTAAAATAAAAAGTTAACAGCTCTTTTACCTTACCAGCCATTAAAAGGGCCTTTTGCAGGGCATGCCCCAAAGAATTCCGCTCTTTTGCCTGTAAAAAACATACAATACCCCCCCAACATTACAACCTACCACCCACATACCCCTAATCTAACCCAAACCCCCCTTAATAAACCTAACACTAAGCCCCTGAAGATCTCCCTACCTTATCTTCACCACGCCGGGTATCACCGATCCGTCCAGAAGAGGCTCCGAAGTCTTCATCCTATCCGGCAAGAAGAGGTCCAGAAGAGGCTCCGAAGTCTTCATCCTATCCGGCAAGAAGAGGACATCCGGACCGGTAGACATGTTCATCCAGGTGGCGTCTTCTATCTTCATCCTTCCGGCGCGGAGCGGGACCATCTTGAAGCAGGCGACGCGGATCTATCCTCTTCTTCCGGCGACTCCCAACGAATGAAGGTTCCTTTAAGGGACGTCATCCAAGATTGCGTCCCTCGAATTTCGATTGGCTGATAGGATTCTATCAGCCAATCGGAATTAAGGTAGGAAAAATCTGATTGGCTGATTGAATCAGCCAATCAGATTCAAGTTCAATCCGATTGGCTGATCCAATCAGCCAATCAGATTGAGCTTGCATTCTATTGGCTGATCGGAATTTATTTAATAAGATTTATTTTATTTCGTTAGATTTAAATTATATTTAACTTAGGGGTGTGTTAGGGTTAGGGTTAGACTTAGCTTTAGGGGTTAATACATTTATTAGAGCAGCAGCGAGGTCCGGTCTGCAGATTAGGGGTTAATAAGTGTAGGTAAGGTAGTGGCGACGTTTGGGGCGGCAGATTAGGGGTTAATAAATATAATATAGGGGTCGGCGATGTTAGGGGCAGCAGATTAGGGGTACATAGCTATAATGTAGGTTGCGGCGGTGTCTGGAGCGGCAGATTAGGGGTTAAAAGTGAAATGCAGGGGTCAGCGATAGAGGGGGCGGGAGATTAGGGGTTAATAAGTGTAAGGTTAGGGGTGTTTAGACTCGGGGTTCATGTTAGGGTGTTAGGTGCAGACTTAGGAAGTGTTTCCCCATAGGTGTTAGGTTTTTTTTTCAGCTCAAACTGCCCCATTGTTTCCTATGGGGGAATCGTGCACGAGCACGTTTTTGAAGCTGGCCGCGTCCGTAAGCAACGCTGGTATTTAGAGTTGAAGAAGTGGCGGTAAATATGCCTGTACAATCCCTTTTTGGAGCCTAACGCAGCCCTTCAGAGAACTCTAAATACCAGCGTTGTTTAAAAGGTGCGGGGGGAAAAACCATGCGTAGCTAACGCACCCCTTCTAACGCAAAACTCTAAATCTAGGTGATAGTGATTGACTTTGCCGCATTGGCACAAAGCAATACATTTTGATTCATGGGAGCGCGCATGGTTGAACACGTAAGAGCGGCTGGGACCGCTCTTCCTTGTAAAATAACAAAACCAGGAAATGAGCGTGGGGGCGGAGGAACATACGAGACACTATGATAGAATAATCAAAAATTAAAAAATGTAAAGTAATGCAAAAAAAAACAACTTAGCGACTACATAGATTGTTATAAGAAGAATCCATGGCATTAATTCTGTTGAAAATTTACTTTCACTTTAACCACAAATAGAGAGAAATAAAACCAATAGTGCAACAGTTTCACATGGAGCCAAATTAAAAACTTGTTAAAACACACTCACATGGCCATGAGCTGATCTAGATGAATAAATAGCACTTTCTTTATAAATCACTCCGGCAAAACAGGAACTGGCCATCAAATATAACTTTATTCCACAACTTAAGACTAAAGTCCCTTAACCCTTTAAGGACACAGCTTTCAGTTTGCTCAATTGTTTTATGACGGAAAAATTCTGTCATATGTCCTTAAGAGGTTAAGGCACAAATAATGACAACAAAAGCAACACAATAGCACACTAGAGAAAGGATTCAAAAGCTCAATAGATCACAGGAACCGTGTAAAGCGGTGAGAGCTTCTCAGAATGTTGCAGTGGTCATGTGATGTCCCTTCCTGGTGACATATCCTGACATAAGTTTCACCTTGATGGCTTTTTCAATGGATACCGTCTGTTGTGATTCTCTTGCTTATATAGGTCCAGTAGTCCCAATCTGATTGGATATTTCAAATATCTGTTTTATTAACTATTCAAATACCGGAGCACTTTAAACACACAATCAAATAATACACTCATTTATCTAATAAATAACAAATAAGTTACATGAGCAGATCAAAATTATAAAAAGTAACATTTGCATATATACAGTTTTCTAGAAAATTACCCCCTATTTCATATATCAATAAAATCACAATATCAGCGCAATAGCGTGATTATGATTTATATTGAAACGTGGGGAGTTTTGTACAATTACAAATGAATACAAATACATGTTTAACTTCTAATGAAAGTTATAAAGTATAAAAGTATATATATTCTTTACCCAGAAATCGAACCTGGGTTTCACAGACACCAACTTATAAATTAGCCACTGTGCTAGGTCCCAGTTTGTTGATCTGAGTATATGTGGTATTTTCTAATAATGATTTAATCTAAGTCTAAGAATAGAAAATTACACCTTTGGAGGATTGAAATCTGGTCTCCAAATTCCAAACCTATAGACTTACAACTGTACTAAAACAGAGCTCAATGTCAGAGTGTATATATATATATATATATATATATATATATATATATATATATATACAGGTATACCTCACTTTACAGCGGAGCTCTGGTCCCTAACCCGCTGTATGAGCGGGGTATACCTGTATCTGTATGTGTATATATATATATATATATATATATATATATATATATATATATATATATATATATCATATAAATATATATATTAAAAATAAAAACACAAATACTAAAATTTGACAAATTAGATTAAAAATTAAATTGAATTAAAAATTGAATATATTAAAATGTATAAGTTTGATAACTTTGATAATCCACAATATAAAAAGGTAATTATAGAAACCAAATAAATTCAAAGTCCTTATTCGATCCATTCAGGATCAAGGTGTTAAGTTCGTAAATACATTTTATTTCTGTCTGACCTAATATATTATTGAAATCTGCACCCCACCAGTATTTTTACATTTGTTTAATGCCACAAAAATGTAATAATGTCTTTATGATTTTTGTTCTGTACCTTCCTAAAATGTTCAGATACCGAATATTTCAAATAACCCTTCCTAATATTCTATACATGTTCGCCTAACTGTGTATTTAGGTTTCTAGTTGTATGGCTTATATATTGTATAAATGTTCGCCTAACCGTGTACTCAGGTTTCTAGTAGTATGGCCTACATATTGTATACATGTTCGCCTAACTGTGTGCTCGGGTATCTAGTTGTACGGCCTACATATTGTATACATGTTCGCCTAACTGTGTGCTTGGGTATCTAGTTGTACGGTCTACATATTGTATAAATGTTCGCCTGTGTGCTCAGGTTTCTAGTTGTATGGCCTACATATTGTATAAATGTTCGCCTGTGTGCTCAGGTTTCTAGTTGTATGGCCTACATATTGTATAAATGTTCGCCTAACTGTATGCTCAGCTTTTTAGTTGTATGGCCTATATATTGTATACATGTTTGCCTGTGTACTCAGGTATCTAGTTGTATGGCCTACATTTTGTATACATGTTTGCCTTACCGTGTACTCAGGTTTCTAGTTGTACGGCCTACATATTGTATAAATGTTTGCCTTACCGTGTACTCAGGTTTCTAGTTGCACAGCTTACATATTGTATACATGTTTGCCTGTGTACTCAGGTATCTAGTTGTACGGCCTAAATATTGTATACATGTTTGCCTGTGTACTCAGGTTTCTAGTTGTACGGCCTACATATTGTATAAATGTTTGCCTAACCGTGTACTCAGGTTTCTTGTTGTACAGCCTACATATTGTATACATTTTTTCCTAACCGTGTACTCAGGTTTCTAGTTGTACGGCTTACATATTGCATACATGTTCGCCTGTGTACTGAAGTTTCTAGTTGTATGGCCTACATATTGTATAAATGTTTGCCTAACCGTGTACTCAGGTTTCTAGTTATACGGGCTACATATTGTATACATGTTTGCCTAACTGTGTGCTCAGGTTTCTAGTTGTACGGCCTACATACTGTATACATGTTCGCCTAACCATGTACTCAGGTTTCTAGTTATACGGGCTACATATTGTATACATGTTTGCCTAACTGTGTGCTCAGGTTTCTAGTAGTACGGCCTACATATTGTATACATGTTCGCCTAACTGTGTGCTTGGGTATCTAGTTGTACGGCCTACATATTGTATACATTTTCGCCTAACTGTGTGCTTGGGTATCTAGTTGTACGGCCTACATATTGTATACATGTTCGCCTAACTGTGTGCTTGGGTATCTAGTTGTACGGCCTACATATTGTATACATGTTCGCCTAACTGTGTGCTTGGGTATCTAGTTGTACGGCCTACATATTGTATACATGTTCGCCTAACTGTGTGCTTGGGTATCTAGTTGTACGGCCTATATATCGTATGTAGCTTGAACATTCCAAGAGATAAATGACATCCTTTAAGTGGCATGTTGTAAATTGCTTGATATCATATTTCTTCTTTGGGTTATAGAATTAATGTTAACAATATGTTTTGCACAATTGTAGAATGATTTACATTCTACTCATGTGCCACATTTAAAAAAAAAAAACCCCTCCAATTTATCATTTAGCCAAGTCTTTGATCTTTCTTTCCTGATGTAACTTTTTGTTAAAGGGACATTATACACCAATTTTCATATAACTGCATGTAATTACTATAAAGAAGAATATGCACAGATACTGATATAAACATCCAGTATAAAACCTTTTAAAAGCTTCCTTAGAAGCTCCCAGTTTAGCACTGTTGATGAGGTTAGCCTGGGACACCCAGTGAAGGGGGCTGGGAAATCAGAATGAACAGACACTACACACCCCCTCCCCTGCATATGAAAAGACCCATTAAACAAACAAGAGCAAGCTTGACTCTGTAGACATCAGTATACATCTAAAACTATGGGGCTTGGTTAGGAGTCTGAAATTCAGCAGAATCTTATTTAAAAATAAGCATAACTATACATTGTTACAAAAACACTCCCAGGTAGGCTATATAAATGGATCAGACTTACTGGCCCTATGGCTCTTATCTGCCGTCAAAATCTATGTTTCTATGATCATCTACAAACATTTATGCAAAGAAAAATCTAGTGTACAATGTCCCTTTAATTCTAATCTTGAATTAGCTTTTCTAAAGACAATCTTTGGGTGTTCAGTAATAATATTAGTTATATTGCTATCTTATTTTAAAACATTCCAATGTTTCCTGATAATAGTTGTTACCGTTTTATTTTGAGTGCCATAATCTAATTTTATAGGTCCTCCACTATTAGAATTAGTAACTTTTGTTTTTTTGGTTTTATCCCTATATTCTAGTAGTTCTCGTCTATATTTATTATTTATTTCCTTTCCTATTTTGTTCATGGTTTCTTCATTGTAATTTTGCTCCAAAAATCTTTCTTTTAGTATTTCAGATTGTTCATAAAGACACATTATTATCACAATTTCTTTTAATTCTAGATATTTGGCCTTTTGGAATGTTGTCCAACCATCTTTTTAAGTGACAACTACGTGTTTTAATTTATGTGTTTATTTAATCTATTGGTTTAAAAAAGTTTTTTTGTTTTAATCTTACCATTATCTATATATATTCAAATGAAGCTATGTCACAGATAGTGGGCTAGGTTTCCAACTTAATTTTATAGTACAATCATTTGCATTTAGAGTGTTCATAAAAGCATTTAATTGGATCTCATCTCCTTCCCATATTAGGAACAGCTCATCTAAGTATCTATAGTAAGACACCAGGTTCGCTACCCAGCCATGTCCTGTAAAAACATGGGAATATTCCCATGCTGCCATGTATACATTTGCATAGCTGGGTGCGAACCTGGTGCCCATAGCTGTTCCATTTGTCTGTACATGGAACTTTTTGTTAAAACAGAAAGAATTGGTCTCCAAGATCAGTTTAATTCATTTCAATATAAATTCTATTTGGAGTGGATTTAAGTTCTCACCTTGTCTATTTTTTGAAGCCATTAGGCCTTTTTATTTGTCTATATTGGTGTACAACGACGACACATCTGCTGTCACCAATATAAAGTTTTCTTTCTAATCTATCTTTTCTAGTATTTATAATATATTTAAAGTGTCTTTTAGGTATGCTCTTGTCTCAACCACATATGGTTGTAGGAATTTCTCCAAACACTTTGATAAATTACTAGTTTGTGAATTCCAATACAACCAGGCATCCTGGTGGATCAGTTAAACTTTTGTGGATTTTTGGTAAAATGTTGGTGTTTTAGGACTTAATATACCATTATCCAAACCTTCTTTTAAAAAAGATTTTAGTAATTGATCAAATTCTTTCATTGGGTTATTTTGTAATTTTCTATATGTTTTACCATAATTTTACTGTCTATAACACTCATTTTCATTCACCTCTGTTCATTATCACGATCTCCCCGCGCTTATCTACGGGTTTGATGACTGTCTTTCTTCTTTTTTTTAATTAATCTTTTTTTCAAATTCAACATGATCTTTTTTAATCTTTTGCAAATCTCTTGCAACTAGTTCTAGGAATTTGTTGATAGGGGACGATTTTAAGTGTACCGAGTAAAACTTGGATTTATTTTTAACATCTATATATTTGATCTTGTCATCATCATTAAAATCTTCCACTTTCTTACCACTAGTGTGATTTAAAAAAATATATTTTTTTAAAGTCAAATTTCTGACATATTAACCTATATAGGTTTGGAATATCTAGTTGCTTAGTACAGTCCCCAGGACAGGCCAGATATTCATTATATCTTAACTAGAGCACAGGGGAAATAATCCGCTGATCAGTAACCATGGTTACTCGCCTGTTCTCACCCATCAGATGATTATTTCACTTGTGCTCTAGTGAATATCTGGCTTGTTAAGGTTCCTGAGAACTGGAGTTAAGAAACACTGGTTTAATAGGAGCAAGATTCAATATTTTAATTTTTTCCCCTCTGTTAATTCTGTTACTTAAAGGGACAGTATACTGTAAAATTGTTTTTCCCTTAATGTGTTTCCAATTACTTTTTTTTTTTACCAAATGAGTCTAAAATGTATAAGAATTTTCATGTTAAGGTTTATTTGTGTATATTAAATAGCTCATTTTGTGTTTTGAAGCCACAACCTAATAAAATGGGTTGAGCTTGTAGATGTAATCAGATCTTATTACTTTATCACATTATGTATTATTATCATTTATTTGTATAGCGCCACCAAATTCCGTAGCGCTGGGTACAATGATAGGGGTATACAATGACAAAGATTTGTGATCAAATACAAAAACATAACAAAACTAAACAAATCTAGCACAGGAGGAAGAGGGCCCTGCTCCGGAGAGCTCACAGTCAATAGGTTTAGGGTGCAGAGACATAAGGTTGGGGTAGCTTGTTACATCGGTTGTATTTGCAGCAGTGAGTCAGGCAGTTCATGTATTAGTTTGGTTCGGAAAAGGGATGGAGGAGAGATGGTAAGCCTCTCTGAATAGGTGGGTTTTCAAGGAGTGTCTGAAGCTATTCAAGGTTGGAGACAGTCTTATGGAGTGGGTAGAGAGTTCCAGAGGACAGGAGTAGCACGTGCGAAGTCTTGGAGGCGGGAGTGGGACGTAGAGATAACAGGAGTGGAGAGACGTAGGTCAGAGGTTGATCGAAGAGGACGGGATGGGGAATATTTCACGATGAGAGAGGAAATATAGTTGGGAGTTAGACTGTTGAGTGCTTTGTAGATTAGGGTTAATACTTTAAACTGTATTCTAGAGAGTATGGGGAGCCAGTGTAGAGACTGGCAGAGCGGAGCAGCTGATGTAGATCGGCGACTTAGATGGATGAGTCTAGCTGAAGCATTCATAATAGATTGGAGGGAGGAGAGGCGGTGTTTTGGAAGGCCATTTAGGAATAGATTGCAATAATCAATGTGTGACAAAATGTGGGAATGAATAAGTATTTTTGTCGTTTTTTGAGTGAGGAAGGGACGAATTTCGGAAATGTTGCGTAGCTGTGAACGGCAGGATTTGCTAAGCGCTTGTATATGTGGGTTGAATGGGGGTTCTGAGTCTAGTGTGACCCCAAGACAGCGGACCTGGGGTGAGGTGTTGAGAGGAGAGTACATATACCTGCTTCTTTATCTAATATATTTGTCCGTAAACCAATCACCAATACTTGGAGAGAACAATAGAAAATTAACATTTTATTACCTTATCTTTTCTATACCCCACTGGGAGTATAATTTCTTCTGCTGACTGTGTTTACACAGCTTATGTATAGCTTGAAACTAAGGCCAGAAACATTCAGGATAGATAGGGATACCACAGCCTAAATAAACTATTTCAAAAGCCAATATAAGTGTAAGGGAAATACTTGTTAACAATGTAATGCACTGCAGCAGGTAAAGTGGATCATTGGGAACAAATTAAAAGGGAGAACATTTCTGAGTAAACTATCCCTTTAAATTAGATATACCTTTCACCTTTATGTCCTTCTTATTGGGGGCAATCTGTTTTCTACCCCTGGGCTGTTTCCCTTTCTTTTGTTTGGGGTAACTAATTCTGTTCAAACTGATCTTCTCTTTCCTCTCTCTAACAAATATCATCATCATTATCCTTTAGAACTTGAAATCTGTTTTTAAGTCATATAATGGGGGGTAGTTATCAAGCCGTCTACTTTTCTGCCTTCGCCGGCCCAATACGCCCGCCTAAGCTCCCCTACCTTCGCCGCCGCGGACCTGAAAAAATACGCCTAAGTTATCAAAAAAAGCTGTCAAAAAGCCGCGGGGCGATGAGCAGCGGACTGTGAGAGTCATCACTCATCAGATCTCGCTGCCCTTCGGCTGTTTGACAGCTTTCTTGCTAGCCTGTCACTAAGCACTCACACTAACTACACTGTTCTACCCCCTATACCGGCACCCCCGGAGCCTCCCGCAACTAAATAAAGTTACTAACCCCTAAACCGCCGCTCCTAGACCCCGCCGCAACTCTTATAAATGTATTAACCCCTAAACCGCCGCTCCCGGACACCGCTGCCACCTACAGTATACCTAGTAACCCCTATCCTGCCCCCCCTATACCGTCGCCCTCTATAATAAAATTATTAACCCCTATCCTGCTGATCCCGCACCTCGCCGCAACTAAATAAATAGTTTAACCCCTAAACCACCGCTCCCTGAACCCGCCGCAACCTATATTAAACCTATTAACCCCTATCCTGCCCCCCCTACACCGTCGTCACCTATAATAAATGTATTAACCCCTATCCTGCCCCCCACTACACCGCCGCCGCTGTAATCAAATTATTAACCCCTAAACCTAAGTCTAACACTAACCCTAACGCCCCCCTAACTTAAATATTAATTAAATAAATCTAAATAATATTTTTATTATTAACTAAATTAATCCTATTTAAAACTAAATACTTACCTTTAAAATAAACCCTAATATAGCTACAATATAAATAATAATTATATTGTAGCTATCTTAGGATTTATTTTTATTTTACAGGCATCTTTCAATTTATTTTAACTAGGTACAATAGCTATTAAATAGTTATTAACTATTTAATAGCTTACCTAGCTAAAATAAACTGAAATTTACCTGTAAAATAAATCCTAACCTAAGTTACAATTACACCTAACACTACACTATACTTTAATAAATTATTCCTATTTAAAACTAAATACTTACCTGTAAAATAAACCCTAAGATAGCTACAATGTAATTAATAATTACATTGTAGCTATTTTAGGATTTATATTTATTTTACAGGTAACTTTGTATTTATTTTAGCTAGTTAGAATAGTTATTAACTATTTAATAACTACCTAGCTAAAAGAAATACAAAATTACCTGTAAAATAAATCCTAACCTAAGTTACAATTAAACCTAATACTACACTATCATTAAATTAATTAAATAAACTACCTACAAATAACTACAATTAAATACAATTACATAAACTAACTAAAGTACAAAAAATAAAAAAATAAGTTACAAACATTTTAAAAATATTACAACAATTTTAAGCTACTTACACCTAATCTAAGCCCCCTAATAAAATAACAACCCCCCCCCCAAAATAAAAAAAATGCCCTACCCTATTCTAAATAAAATAAAGTTCAAAGCTCTTTTACCTTACCAGCCCTTAAAAGGGCCATTTGTGGGGGCATGCCCCAAAAAGTTCAGCTCTTTTGCCTGTAAAAGAAAAATACAACCCCCCCCAACATTAAAACCCACCACCCACATACCCCTAATCTAACCCAAACCCCCCTTACAAAAACCTAACACTAATCCCCTGAAGATCATCCTACCTTGTCTTCACTCAGCCGAGCAGCGATGGAACCGAAGTGGACATCCGGAGCGGAAGAAGTTAATCCTCCAAGCGGCGCTGAAGAAATCTTCCATCCGATGAAGTCATCATCCAGGCGGCGCTGAAGAAGTCTTTGATCCGGCCGATGTCATCTTCCAAGAGGCGCTGAAGATGTCTTCTATCCGGGCGATGTCATCTTCCAAGCCGGGTCTTGAATCTTCCTCCCGCCGACGCGGAACCTCCTTCTTCACCGACGGACTACGACGAATGAAGGCTCCTTTAAGGGACGTCATCCAAGATGGCGTCCCCTCAATTCCGATTGGCTGATAGGATTCTATCAGCCAATCGGAATTAAGGTAGGAAAAATCTGATTGGCTGATGGAATCAGCCTATCAGATTGAGCTCGCATTCTATTGGCTGTTCCGATCAGCCAATAGAATGCAAGCTCAATCTGATTGGCTGATGGAATCAGCCAATCAGATTTTTCCTACCTTAATTCCGATTGGCTGATAGAATCCTATCAGCCAATCGGAATTGAGGGGACGCCATCTTGGATGACGTCCCTTAAAGGAGCCTTCATTCGTCGTAGTCCGTCGGTGAAGAAGGAGGTTCCGCGTCGGCGGGAGGAAGATTCAAGACCCGGCTTGGAAGATGACATCGCCCGGATAGAAGACATCTTCAGCGCCTCTTGGAAGATGACATCGGCCGGATCAAAAACTTCTTCAGCGCCGCCTGGATGATGACTTCATCGGATGGAAGATTTCTTCAGCGCCGCTTGGAGGATTAACTTCTTCCGCTCCGGATGTCCACTTCGGTTCCATCGTTGCTCGGCTGAGTGAAGACAAGGTAGGATGATCTTCAGGGGATTAGTGTTAGGTTTTTGTAAGGAGGGTTTGGGTTAGATTAGGGGTATGTGGGTGGTGGGTTTTAATGTTGGGGGGGGGTTGTATTTTTCTTTTACAGGCAAAAGAGCTGAACTTTTTGGGGCATGCCCCCACAAATGGCCCTTTTAAGGGCTGGTAAGGTAAAAGAGCTTTGAACTTTATTTAATTTAGAATAGGGTAGGGCATTTTTTTATTTTGGGGGGCTTTGTTATTTTATTAGGAGGCTTAGATTAGGTGTAAGTAGCTTAAAATTGTTGTAATATTTTTAAAATGTTTGTAACTTATTTTTTTATTTTTTGTAACTTAGCTTTTTTTATTTTTTGTACTTTAGTTAGTTTATGTAATTGTATTTAATTGTAGTTATTTGTAGGTAGTTTATTTAATTAATTTAATGATAGTGTAGTATTAGGTTTAATTGTAACTTAGGTTAGGATTTATTTTACAGGTAATTTTGTATTTCTTTTAGCTAGGTAGTTATTAAATAGTTAATAACTATTTAATAACTATTCTAACTAGCTAAAATAAATACAAAGTTACCTGTAAAATAAATATAAATCCTAAAATAGCTACAATGTAATTATTAATTACATTGTAGCTATCTTAGGGTTTATTTTACAGGTAAGTATTTAGTTTTAAATAGGAATAATTTATTAAAGTATAGTGTAGTGTTAGGTGTAATTGTAACTTAGGTTAGTTTTTATTTTACAGGTAAATTTCAGTTTATTTTAGCTAGGTAAGCTATTAAATAGTTAATAACTATTTAATAGCTATTGTACCTAGTTAAAATAAATTGAAAGATGCCTGTAAAATAAAAATAAATCCTAAGATAGCTACAATATAATTATTATTTATATTGTAGCTATATTAGGGTTTATTTTAAAGGTAAGTATTTAGTTTTAAATAGGATTAATTTAGTTCATAATAAAAATATTATTTAGATTTATTTAATTAATATTTAAGTTAGGGGGCGTTAGGGTTAGACTTAGGTTTAGGGGTTAATAATTTGATTACAGTGGCGGCGGCGTAGTGGGGGGCAGGATAGGGGTTAATAAATTTATTATAGGTGGCAACGGTGTGGGGGGGCAGGATAGGGGTTAATACATTTAATATAGGTGGCAACGGTGTGGGGGGGGCAGATTAGGGGTTAATACATTTATTATAGGTGGCGACGGTGTAGGGGGGCAGGATAGGGGTTAATACATTTAATATAGGTTGCGGCGGGTTCAGGGAGCGGCGGTTTAGGGGTTAATACATTTATTATAGTTGTGGCGGGGTCAGGGAGCGGCGGTTTAGGGGTTAATATGTATAGAGTAACTTGCGGTGGGCTCCGGGAGCGGCGGTTTAGGGGGTAATAACTTTATTTAGTTGCGGCGGTGTAGGGGGGACAGATTAGTGGTGTTTCGACTCGGGGTACATGTTAGGGTGTTAGGTGTAGACATCTCCCATAGGAATGAATGGGATGTCTGTCAGCAGCGAACTTGTACTTTCGCTATGGTCAGACTCCCATTGATTCCTATGGGATCCCCCGCCTCCAGGGGTGGCGGTTTGAAAACCAGGTACGCTGGGCCGTAAAAGTGCCGAGCGTACCTGCTAGTCATTTGATAACTAGCAAAAGTAGTGAGAATGTGCCGCACTTGTGTGCGGAACATCTGGAGTGACGTAAGAATCGATCTGTGTCGGACTGAGTCCGGCGGATCGAAGCTTACGTCACAAAATTCTACTTTTGCCGGTCTCAAGCCTTTGATAACTAAGGCGAATCAGCCTCGCCACAAATACGCTGCGGGATTCCAGCGTATTTGAGGTTGACGGCTTGATAACTACCCCCCCAATATGTGATTCCTTATAATCATTTCAGGGTCTCCTATAATTTCCTTTTTTCTGGTATTTCTTTAATATATTCCATTTTTAAATTAATTTAATTTTCAACTCCATTTTAGTATTTTTATTGTATTTGTCATATTTATATATTTTTTTTCATACTTGTCTGACATTAAGCCCTGTTATACTACAGCAGTCTATGGATTGGACATTTGGAGACCAGGGTTCAATCCTCTAAAGGTGTTGTTATTTTTTCCATTCTTAGATATAGATTGAATCATTATAATAAAATACCGCACATACTCAGATCAAGGAACATACACTTAGCACAATGGTTCATTCTTAAATTGGTACCTGTGAAACCTAGGTTTGATTTCTGGGTAAAGAACATTTTGACATACATTTTTTTTTATATTTTACTTTATAACTTTTATTAGAAGTTAAACATGTATTTGTATTTCAATTTGTATTCATGTGTAATTGTACAAAACCTCCCACGTTTCAATATGAATCATAATCACGCTATTGAGCTGGTATTGTGATTTTATTGAAATATGAAATAGGGGGTCATTTTCTACAAAACTGTATATATAGTATGTAAATGTTTATGCGTTTTATTATTCTGATCTGCTGATGTAACTTGTATCTGTTATTAGATAAACAAGTGTATTATATTGTTTGGTTAATTGTTTGTTTAAAGTGCTCCGGTATTTGAATAGTTAATAAAACAGGTATTTGAAATATCCAATCAGATTGGGACTACTGGACCTATATAAGCAAGAGAATCACAACAGACGGTATCCATTGAAAAAGCCATCAAGGTGAAACTTATGTCAGGATATGTCACCAGGAAGGGACATCACATGACCACTGCAACATTCTGAGAAGCTCTCAACGCTTTACACGCGGTTCCTGTGATCTATTGAGCTTTTGAATCCTTTCTCTAGTGTGCTATTGTGTTGCTTTTGTTGTCATTATTTGTGCCTTAAGGGACTTTATTCTTTTAAGTTGTGGAATAAAGTTATATTTGATGGCCAGTTCCTGTTTTGCCGGAGTGATTTATAAAGAAAGTGCTATTTATTCAGCTAGATCAGCTCATGGCCATGTGAGTGTGTTTTAACAAGTTTTTAATTTGGCTCCATGTGAAACTGTTGCACTATTGGTTTTATTTCTTTCTATTTGAGGTTAACCACCAGCAAGTTGTAACTATTAGATACAAAGGTCCTCTAACACTGAGTCCTGTAGCACAGCAGTAAGACTATAGGTTTGTAATCAGGAGACCAGGGGTCAATCCTCAAGATAAAATTTGTGTTTCTAATTGTCTTTTCTCTTGTAAGGTGTATCCAGTCCACGGATCATCCATTACTTGTGGGATATTCTCATTCCCAACAGGAAGTTGCAAGAGGACACCCACAGCAGAGCTGTAATATAGCTCCTCCCCTAACTGTCATAGCCAGTCATTCTCTTGCAACTCTCAACAAGCAAGGACGTTGTAGGAGAGAGTGGCTAAATATAGCTAGTTTATTTTCTTCAATCAAAAGTTTGTTATTTTTAAATAGTACCGGAGTTGTGCTATTTTATCTCAGGCAGTAAATAGAAGAAGAATCTGCCTGAGGTTTCTATGATCTTAGCAGGTTGTAACTAAGATCCATTGCTATTCTCACATATGTCTGAGGGGATTACACAGATGAGGTAACTTCAGCAAGAGAATGGCGTGCAGTTTATTCTGCTATCAGGTATGTGCAGTTATAATTTTTTCTAGAGATGGAAAACACTAGAAAATGCTGCTGATACCGGATTAATGTAAGTTAAGCCTGAATACAGTGATTTAATAACGACTGGTATCATGCTTACTCCCAGGGGTAATACCCTTATGATATTGCAATATAAAACGTTTGCTGGCATGTTTAATCGTTTTTATATATGCTTTGGTGATAAAACTTTATTGGGGCCTAGTTTTTTCCACATGGCTGGCTTAAATTTTGACTAGAAACAATTTCCACTGTTGTATAAAAGTTACAGTTGGTGCAGTTAAAATTACAAACTGTGACATCCAGCTTCCCTCAAAGGCCCTCTGAATGCTATAGGACATCTCTAAAGGGCCCAAAGGCTTTCCAAGGTCATTTATTGGGGAAGGTAGGGCCACAGCTTGCTGTGGCAGTTGGTTGTGACTGTTAAAAAATGTCTTTCGTTTTTTTGATCCGTTTTTTGAACTAAGGGGTTAATCATCCATTTGCAAGTGGGTGCAATGCTCTGTTAGCCTATTATACACACTGTAAAAATTTCGTTTGATTTACTGCATTTTTTCTCTGTTTTTCAAATTCTGACAAAATTTGTTTCTCTTAAAGGCACAGTACCGTTTTTTATATTTGCTTGTTAACTTGATTTAAAGTGTTTTCCAAGCTTGCTAGTCTCATTGCTATTCTGTATAAACATGTCTGACATAGAAGAAACTCCTTGTTTATTATGTTTAAAAGCCATGGTGGAACCCCCTCTTAGAATGTGTACCAAATGTACTGATTTCATTTTATGCAATAAAGATCATTTTCTGTCTTTAAAAAATTTATCACCAGAGGAATCTGACGAGGGGGAAGTTATGCCAACTAACTTTCCCCAGGTGTCAGACCCTTTGACTCCCGCTTAAGGGACTCACGCTCAAATGGCGCCAAGTACATCTAGGGCGCCCATAGCGTTTACTTTACAAGACATGGCGGCAGTCATGGATAATACACTGTCAGCGGTATTAGCCAGACTACCTGAACTTAGAGGTAAGCAAGATAGCTCTGGGGTGAGACAAAATGCAGAGCATACTGACGCTTTAAGAACCATGTCTGATACTGCCTCACAATATGCAGAAGCTGAGGAAAGAGAGCTTCAGTCAGTGGGTGATGTTAATGACTCAGGAAAGATACCTGATTCTAATATTTCTACATTTAAATTTAAGCTTGAACACCTCAGCGTGTTGCTTAGGGAGGTTTTAGCTGCTCTGAATGACTGTGATACCATTGCAGTGCCAGAGAAATTGTGTAGACTGGATAAATACTTTGCAGTGCCGGTGTGTACTGATGTTTTTCCAAATACCTAAAAGGTTTACAGAAATTATTAATAAGGAATGGGATAGACCAGGTGTGCCGTTCTCTTCCCCTCCTATTTTTAGAAAAATGTTTCCAATAGACGCCACCACACGGGACTTATGGCAGACAGTTCCTAAGGTGGAGGGAGCAGTTTCTACTCTAGTAAAGAGTACTACTATCCCTGTCGAGGACAGTTGTGCTTTTTTTTTTTAGATCCAATGGATAAAAAATTAGAGGTTACCTTAAGAAAATATTTTTCAACAAGGTTTTATCCTACAGCCCCTTGCATGCATTGCCCCTGTTACTGCTGCTGCGGCGTACTGGTTTTAGTCTCTGGAAGATGCTTTACAGGTAGCGACTCCATTGGATGACATACTTGGCAAACTTAGAGCACTTAAGCTAGCCAATTCTTTTATTCTGATGCCATTGTTCATTTGACTAAACTAACGGCTAAAAATTCTGGTTTTGCTATACAGGCGCGCAGAGCGCTATGGCTTAGATCATGGTCAGCTGACGTGACTTCAAAATCTAAGCTACTTAACATTCCCTTCAAGGGGCAGACCTTATTCGGGCCTGGTTGAAGGAGATTATTGCTGATATCACTGGAGGAAAAGGTCATGCCCTTCCTCAGGACAGGTCCAAATCTAGGGCCAAACAGTCTAATTTTCGTGCCTTTCAAAACTTCAAGGCAGGTGCGGCATCAACTTCCTCTAATAATAAATAAGAGGGAACTTTTGCTCAATCCAAGACGGTCTGGAGACCAAACCTGACCTGGAAAAAAGGTAAGCAGGTAAAAAAGCCTGCTGCTGCCTCTAAGACAGCATGAAGGAACGGCCCCCTATCCGGGAACGGATCTAGTAGGGGGCAGACTTTCACTCTTTGCCCAGGCGTGGGCAAGAGATGTTCAGGATCCCTGGGCGTTGAAAATTATATCCCAGGGATATCTTCTGGACTTCAAAGCTTCCCCCCCAAAAGGGAAATTTCACCTTTCACAATTATCTGCACATCAGATAAAGAGAGAGGCATTCTTACACTGTGTACGAGACCTCCTAGTTATGGGAGTGATCCATCCAGTTCCAAAGGAGGAACAGGGACAGGGTTTTTACTCAAATCTGTTTGTGGTTCCCAAAAAAGAGGGAACCTTCAGACCAATTTTGGATCTAAAGATCTTAAACAAATTCCTCAAAGTTCTGTCGTTCAAGATGGAAACTATTCGTACCATCCTACCACTGATCCAGGAGGGTCAATATATGACTACAGTGGATCTAAAGGATGCTTATCTTCACATTCCGATACACAAAGATCATCATCGGTTTGTCAGGTTTGCCTTTCAAGACAGGCATTACCAGTTGTAGCTCTTCCCTTGGGATTAGCTACAGCCCCAAGAATCTTTACAAAGGTTCTAGGGTCACTTATGGCAATCCTAAGGCCGCGGGGCATAGCAGTAGCCCCTTATTTAGACGACATCCTGATACAGGCGTCAAACTTCCAAATTGCCAAGTCTCATACGGACGTAGTACTGGCATTTCTGTGGTCGCATTGGTGGAAAGTGAACGAGGAAAAGAGTTCTCTCCCCACTCACAAGAGTTTCCTTTCTAGGGACTCTGATAGATTCTGTAGAAATGAAAATTCACCTGACGGAGTCCAGGTTATCAAAGCTTCTAAATTCCTGCTGGGTTCTTCATTCCATTCCGCGCCCTTCGGTGGTTCAGTGTATGGAAGTAATCGGCTTAATGGTAGCGGCAATGGACATAGTGCCGTTTGCACGCTTACATCTCAGACCGCTGCAACTATGCATGCTCAGTCAGTGGAGCGGGGATTACACAGATTTGTCCCCTCAACTGAATCTGGACCAAGAGACCAGGGATTCTCTTCTCTGGTGGCTATCTCGGGTCCATCTGTCCAAAGGTATGACCTTTCGCAGGCCAGATTGGACAATTGTTACGACAGATGCCAGCCTTCTAGGTTGGGATGCAGTCTGGAACTCCCTGAAGGCTCAGGGATCGTGGACTCAGGAGGAGTCTCTCCTTCCATTAAATATTCTGGAACTAAGAGCGATATTCAAGGCTCTTCAGGCTTGGCCTCAGTTAGCAACTCTGAGGTACATCAGATTTCAGTCGGACAACATCACGACTGTAGCTTACATCAAACATCAAGGGGGAACGAGAAGTTCCCTAGAGATGTTAGAAGTTTCAAAAATAATTAGCTGGGCAGAGATTCACTCTTGCCACCTATCAGCTATCCATATCCCAGGGCACTGGGAGGCGGATTTTCTAAGTCATCAGACTTTTCATCCGGGAGAGTGGGAACTCCATCCGGAGGTATTTGCACAACTGATTCATTGTTGGGGTAAACCAGAACTGGATCTCATGGCGTCTCGCCAGAACGCCAAGCTTCCGTGTTACGGATCCAGGTCCAGGGATCCCAAGGCGACACTGATAATGCTCTAGCAGCGCCCTGGTCTTTCAACCTGGCTTATGTGTTTCCACCGTTTCCTCTGCTCCCTCGACTGATTGCCAAGATCAAGCAGGAGAGAGCATCTGTGATTCTGATAGCACCTGCGTGGCCACGCAGGACCTGGTATGCAGATCTAGTGGACATGTCATCCTTTCCACCATGGTCTCTGCCTCTGAAACAGGACCTTCTACTTCAGGGTCCTTTCAACCATCCAAATCTAATTTCTCTGAGACTGACTGCCTGGAGATTGAACGCTTGATTTTATCAAAGCGTGGCTTCTCCGAGTCAGTTATTGATACCTTAAGACAGGCACGAAAGCCTGTCACCAGGAAAATTTACCATAAGGTATGGCGTAGATATCTTTATTGGTGTGAATCCAAGGGTTACTCATGGAGTAAGGTCAGGATTGCTAGGATATTATCTTTTCTCCAAGAAGGTTTGGAAAAAGGATTGTCAGCTAGTTAAGCATCTGGCAGATGTTCCAGACGTTGAGGCATTTTGTCAGGCTTTAGTTAGAATTAAGCCTGTGTTTAAACCTGTTGCTCCACCATGGAGCTTAAACTTGGTTCTTAAGGTTCTTCAAGGAGTTCCGTTTGAACCTCTTCATTCCATAGATATCAAGCTTTTATCTTGGAAAGTTCTTTTTTGGTAGCTATTTCCTCGGCTCGTAGAGTCTCTGAGCTATCTGCCTTACAATGTGATTCTCCTTATCTGATTTTTCATATGGATAAGGTAGTCCTGCGTACCAAACCTGGGTTCTTACCTAAGGTGGTATCTAACAAGAATATCAATCAAGAGATTGTTGTTCCATCCTTGTGTTACACAATCTGGACGTGGTCCGTGCTTTAAAGTTTTACTTACAAGCTACTAAAGATTTTTGTCAAACATCTGCTTTGTTTGTTGTCTACTCTGGACAGAGGAGAGGTCAAAAGGCTTCGGCAACCTCTTTTTCTTTTTGACTAAGAAGCTTAATCCGCTTAGCCTATGAGACTGCTGGACAGCAGCCTCCTGAAAGGATTACAGCTCATTCCACTAGAGCTGTGGCTTTCACTTGGGCCTTTAAAAATGAGGCTTCTTTTGATCAGATTTGCAAGGCGACGACTTGGTCTTCGCTTCATATTTTTTCAAAATTTTACAAATTTGATACTTTTGCTTCTTCGGAGGCTATATTTGGAAGAAAGGTTTTACGGGCAGTGGTTCCTTCCATTTAAGTTCCTGCCTTGTCCCTCCCTTCATCCGTGTACTTTAGCTTTGGTATTGGTATCCCACAAGTAATGGATGATCCGTGGACTGGATACACCTTACAAGAGAAAACACAATTTATGCTTACCTGATAAATTTATTTCTCTTGTGGTGTATCCAGTCCACGGCCCGCCCTGTCATTTTAAGGCACGTCATTTTTAAATTTAAACTACAGTAACCACTGCACCCTATGGCTCCTCCTTTCTCGGCTTGTTTTCGGTCGAATGACTGGCTATGACAGTTAGGGGAGGAGCTATATTACAGCTCTGCTGTGGGTGTCCTCTTGCAACTTCCTGTTGGGAATGAGAATATCCCACAAGTAATGGATGATCCGTGGACTGGATACACCACAAGAGAAATAAATTTATCAGGTAAGCATAAATTGTGTTTTTATTTAAGGGCCTTGCCGTACTGACGAGACCTCTTAGAATATTCAGGTTTTGAATATCAGGCCCTGTATCACTATTGTGCCTCTCCCTATCCCCACCTGTACCACTTCCCATCGCTACCTTGCCTTTATTCATTATTATCTGCCCTTTTCTCATCAATCTATCCACCACTTCTATTGGGCACTTACCTATCTTCCTCTCCTGTTTTATTTTACAGATGTCAGGGTCCTGCTCTTAGGGTGCAGTGGGACAAGTTTCGGGCACAGCCATCATTTCTTTCCCGTTGGAATCCATGGGCTGAAGACCTTCCCTACATTATCCTGACCCAGCATCCAGGGGCCACAAACCATAAAGTATTTGTACAGCAGTCTGAGGTGACCAACCAGAAACATTCCACCCCAACTCCAGGAGCTGCCACTGAGAAGGATCTGGCACAGCAACAAGGGGTCACAGACCAGGCAAATTTTAGGCAGCCACTGAAGGCTGCCACTAATGAAAAACATTCAGAGGTCATAGAAGAAGCATCTCATAAGGACCTGAGCCAGTATCCAACGCCCTGTAGACAGGCAAATTCTGTTCAGTCCACTGATGATACCACAGAGGCCATCACACTTAGAGGCAATACAAAGTTCTCAGGAGCCACCAAACACAGAGAGCTGGAAGAAATGTGTTCGGTAAGGAGGGAAATAAATGGGTAACACAGGGATTATAGGTAATAGCAGAAATAAAAGTAAACAGATTTCTAAAAGAAAAGACAAATCTACCAGTCACATTATTAGACTATTTTGTGTCCTCTTTTTGATGTATCTGCTGCTGCTTCCGGTGATCCGCACATAACAAAACCCTCCTTTATGCTCCCTGTCTTTAAATAACCCCACTCTCCTACACCTTTATTTATACCTCATGTCACCAGCTTGTTTGTGTAGAATCATGGCACCAGTGTATATGCTCTTAACTTTTATTGATTGTCTGTCTATTTTTCTCTATAGTCTCTCTCTCATGCCTACTGTAATTGCCTCTTGTTTCGCAGGTGGAACAGTTCATGGAGCATCTGGTAGAATCTGTGAAATGTGCACATAAGCTAAGTCCTCTGCCAGGGCGAGCTAACGGGCTCTTAGTCCTTCACAGATCGGTGAACATGGACACATCTTTGGGGCTCCTCTCACTACTCAACAACAGTATTCAGTTGGGTTATGCCAAATCCCGAGCAGGATTTGGATTCTAAAGCTATCGAATAATTTTGCAATGATATATAATTATTGTATTATTTTCTTATGTAAAGATAAATGGAGAGTAACACAGTGTAATGTTCAATATGTTAACAGTATATGTGTTAACTAGGCTGCAAGCTGTATATGATGGTCAGTGTGTGCGTTTGATGTCCAATGTGTGCGCCTGTATGATGGTCAGTGTTGGTCAAGAGTGATGGTAATGGTTTAGGGTAATGGTGTTGGTCTAAAGTGCTGGTCTAGGGTTGGGGTGTTGGTCTAGAGTTTAGGGTGCAACTCTAGAGTAAGGGTGTTCGTCTAGTGTACTCACAGCACCCAGGTCCATAATAATTATGGGGGTTTCACATCATTAAACTAACAAACATAATAATCTGCAAATAAAAAAAATGGATAGCTTTCTACTTAAAGACACGATGAGTCCACGGATCATCTTCATTACTTATGGGATATTCACTTCCTGGTCAGCAGGAGGAGGCAAATAGAACCACAGCAGAGCTGTTAAATAGCTCCTCCCTTCCCTCCCACCCCAGTCATTCTCTTTGCCTACGTTAGTGATAGGCAGAGGTAAAGTGAGGTGTTAGTTTAGATTCTTCAATCAAGAGTTTATTATTTTTAAAGTAGTGCCAGAGAGTGCTGCTTTGTTCTAGGGTGTAGCCGTAGTCCATATCAGTCTCTACAGTAGAGCTTTTGGTGGCTTTAAAGCAATGGGAACTGGTGGGACATAATTCTCACTGCGCCTCCCATACTGATGCTGCCCTGTCTAAGAAATCCTGAAGTATTTTACTCAGGACTTTCGTTTTCTTGCCAGTTCCATGGGAGGGAGAGGACCTCTTAAACCTGGAACTGCCTTACTGCCAGGCAGAACATGAGGTAAGTGCTAGTCTTTTTTTCTGGGGGCAAAGATCTCAGAGGTTTGGGCACTTTCTTAAATTTCCATTTGAAAACCTCATTTAACTTGACTTTAGACTCCCCTTGATTTAGCAGGGGATATTTAGGCAGTTAAGATGCAGGTAATGGCTTGTCTTTCTTTCCCCTGGCTAATAATAAGGGCTGGGTGAAAGAGACAGTATTTCTGTTGACATTTAGATTTGAGCTTGCATTGCATTTTTACTCAGACCCTAATACACTGTTGGGCACAGATGTAATAATCCGGACACTAAAAGACTGAGCAACTTAATCATGTTGCTAGTCAGTCTGTTTGTTTGATCCCGGGGGTGTAAATGGCGACCGGGAGATACTTGTTTGCCTTTATTCTTATGGGCTACCAGTGTAGGTACGGTGTGTGGTGTCACCGCAATAAGCAGCGGTGTCGCATCCTTTAACTTAAGTCTGCAGTTTTTATCATTTTACTCCCGGTGCCTTTACTCAAGAAACAATGGCGACCGGGAGGTAAATTGGATGACGCCCACGAGGGGTGGAGTTGTAAAACGGCGCCAAGGCTTCCCTCCTCCCTCCTGTCAGTGGTTTGCGCTAGGACTGGAGAATGGCGCCGGGTAGAGAGACTCTTTCTTCTGGCCACTTCCGGTTATCGGAAGATGTGGGGAAAATTTTTGTCTAAACAATTGCGCTCCGGTTAGCTCTACAATGAGGCAGCTTTTGTGTAGGCAGGTTGTCTACCACTTCAGCTGGGTCAAACTGAGGGTATAGATGAAAAGTTCATAATACATCTACAATGTTTGACATAATTATAATAATAAAGATGTGTTTTCCTTTTAACATTTAAAGGGACAGTACCACTTGCCATATGTTGATTTTATTTACAATTGGTGAAGATCTTTTTATTTCATTTTCCTGCTATATGTGAGGCAGGGTGATTAAATATTTATTTTTCTATCTCACATGCAGTGCCCTGCGGTTCCTTGCTATTTACAATCTGGAATCGGCAAAAGGCATAGTTTCCTTAATGTTACGATGATGTCTATGGACAGCAATATTGACATGCTAATTTCCTTGTTTCTGCGCACAGAAATAAGAAATTACTTTTAAAATTTAAAGAGACAGGAACATTTTTTATCTGTTAATTTTATTTAAGAAATTTCAACTGTTTATTTGTTTAACTAATCCTTTCTGTTAGGATGGAACAGGAGCACACAAAAAATAGTTACTTTTTAAATTTAAAGAGACTAACGTTTTTTATGTGTTCATTTTTATTAACAGATTTTCTCTTTTTCTGAGCCTACTCCTTCTCAGGCTTTTGCTGTTTAGGAGTCTGCTGACATGGTCAATCTAGGCCACAAATTTCTCCTATAGTGTCTCTCACACTCCACCCGGAGTTACTCTACATTTCTTGCTTTCTATGTTTTTCCCGCGTGGTAAAAAATCATTACTAGAGGAATTATTGTTTAATCATTTAGGGTGATTGATTCAGTAGTAGCTATTCAGAATGGTTATTCCCTGTTAACTGAAAGAGGAAGATACTTTGGGATTATCTGAGAGAGAATTCTCAGACTCAGGTGAATATCATTTTTATTTGATCCTGACATTGTTTTTCTTTCAGTTTCTAAGATTGAACACCTCCATTTGTTACTTTAGCTACTCTGGGCGACTCCGACTCTACTGGCGTTATCTATCCTTGTGCGTCCAGTAAGTTTATAAGGAAAGGAAGAGTTATCATTCCCTATATTTAAAAACATGTTCCCCATAGCCGACTCAGCTAGGGAGTCTGGGAAAATATTCCCTAGGGTGGAAGAAGTAGTTTCCAGCTTAGCTGAGAGAACTACTATATCCTTAGAGGGTAGTTTGGTTTTCAAAGGTCCTATGGACAAAAGATAAGAAGGGATGGACACCAGGGTTTACAATAGCATCCAGCTGTGTACTTTGCTATGGCTTGACGGCTTAATGGGCTGAGGCTTCTAAGTCGGAAACTTCCCTGGATAAAATCCAGGATAGGTTAAAAGCAAAGGGACTAATTTCTTTCCTTTCAAGTTATCAAACTGGGAGCATGGGTTTCAGGTTTCTCTGTTCCGGCTCACAGAACCTTATGGTTAGAGCCTTGTTCTTCGGATGGATGCTCTAAGTCTAAGCTTGTCGGGAATAATCTCTTTTGAAATTTAAAGAATTTCAACAAAAAAAAAAGAGAAGTTTTTCTCCCAGAGGCAGGTTCTGTTTTCAAGATTATCTACAGATCAGACAAGAGGAGAGGTGTTCTTACACTGTGTAGGAGACCTCTCAGACCTGGGAGTGATTGTTCCAGTCCAAAGGTGTGTGGTTACCAAATTAAGAGGGAACCTTCAGCCCACTCTTTTAGATCTCAAGAGTCTAAACAAATTTATTAGTGTACCGTCCTTCTAGATGGAAACTATTCGTTCCATTCTTCCCTTGATCCGAGAGGGTCAATTTATGACAACAGTAGATTTAAAGGACGCGTACCTGCATGTTCCCATTCACAGGGATCATCACAAGTTCTAAAGGTTTGCCTTTCTAGACAAACATTTTCAGTTTGTGGCTCTTCCTTTCGGTCTTGCCACGACTCCCAGAATCTTCACAAAGGTTCTGGGGTCTCTGCTTGCGGTGCTTCGTTCAAGAGGCATTACAGTGGCATTGTATCTGGACGACATTCTAGTTCAGGCGCCGTCCTTTCAGCTAGCAAATTCTCACACAAAATTGGTAGTGATTTTCCTTAGGTCACATGGGTGGAAGGTGAATCTAGAAAAGAGCTCTTTAGTTCCTCATACAAGAGTGACCTTTCTAGGGACCATCATAGACTCTCTGTCTATTATGATTTTTTTGACAGAAGTCAGGAAATTAAAGATTATCGTTACTTGCCTAGCTCTGCAATCTTATTCTCGCCTTTCAGTGGCTCAGTGCTTGGAGTTAATAGGTCTGATGGTAGCGGCGATGGACATTGTCCCGTTTGCTTGCTTTCATCTCAGAACTCTGCAGTTGGACATGCTCAAACAATGGAACGGAAATTATTTGGACTTGTCCCCTCGATTTCTATTGGCACAGGAGACAAAGGAGTCTCTTCTTGGTGGTTGTCTCTAGATCTTCTCTCCCAGGGAACGTGTTTTTCACAGACCTTTCTAGGAGATTGTGACAACAGATGCCAGCCTTCTCAGAGGGCTCAGGGGATATGGTCTTGGAAAGAGTCTTTGTTACCCATAAACATTCTGGAACTAAGAGCGATCTACAATGCTCTTCCAGCCTGGCCTCAGCTGGCTTCGGTTCAGTTTATCTGGTTCCAGTCGGACAACATAACGTCAGTTGCCTACATCAATCTTCAAGGAGGAACAAGAAGTTCTTTGGCGCTGGCAGAGGTCTCCAAAATAATTCAGTGGAGGTGTGGGTTTGGACCAGCGCCAACTTAGCCCCTGTGAGCCTAAGGGTGGTGGCACCTAGTAGCCACCGAGGTAGCAAACGATATATGTAAGAATATCCCTTTGGCGCCTATCAAGGATGGCAGAGGGGAAATAACTGGTGGTTAGGACTGAAAAACTTTGTGTTTGGGTATGAGAGTGTGGGCAAATCCCAAAGATTGGAACTAGTGTGGTCCAAAAATACAATCTTTTAATAGGTTGGCAAATCTAAAACAATATATCATAAAAACAGAATCACATAAAGTTAAAATACAAAATATAGATATATATCTCTATAAATCATGGATCCATGATAAACAACAGCTGTATAAAAACCAAAAAAAGTACACAAAAATGATGCAGGAATATATAACAATAAATCGTGCAAAGATATTTAAAAACAATAAAACTCTATTCAGGTATTTAACAGTATATCTAGCAAAGATATAAAAACAATAAATCTATTTCACAATGAATCTTATGATATGTGTGTTGCACTGTGCATCAGATATGAGACAAAAAAAATAAATAAATCAATATGAGGATGAAAAGATTATCCTTGGGCTTCAATCAATCCTGGGATAATAGTTTATAAAGTGCTAGTGGTCGATGCGTGTAAATGTCACAAGGTGAGAGTGTCCAAATCCTACGTGTGGAAATTAAAAGTTCAAATGGTGTTCAATCCGGTGTTAATCAAAAATACAAAAATGAAAAATCAAAGGAAAATATAATAAAAAATAATAATAAAAAATATGTCCGTGGTTCCAAAAAAGGTACAAAAAATGTGTAAATCAAAAGATGAGTGGTGCAGGAAGGTATAAAAAAGATGAAACAGTATATATATATATATATATATATATATATATATATATATATGTGTATATCCTATAGAGGACAACACAATATTATATAAAATAGGGGCGCTATCTATATATAATGATGCTGGAAAAAATTATTGTAATCTATAGTAAACAGGTTTCAAAACACATATATTCGGTGTTCACAATAAATCAGTTCCAGAAATAGTAGTACTTATGTCATCACAAATTAGCTCATACCATACAAACTGTAATACAGAATGTCCAAAATAGACAAAAGATAAAAAATAATAAAAAATGTCCAAAGTAAAGTCCAAAAAATCCCTTTAAGGTTATAAAGGTGTAAGGCAGCTCTCCTCGATGTATAAGGCCATCCACAACAGGTTAATCTATAATGAAATAGAGAAGGCGCCACATAGCATAATTCCGTATATTAAATCAGATTTTAAGATAGTAGTTTAGAACCACTCACGTGTATAAAAGCACCAAGATGTAGTGCTAGCTAGGCAGACCGGAACCTCAGAGTTGTCCGGTAAACTCTCCTCCTGGGCAAAGATTCCTGCAAGCCAAGATAGGTGTTCACCAAATGGGCTGTCAGTCAGGAAGGCACCGTCCCACCTCCAGCAGAGGTATAATATAACTCCAAAAAGGATGTCCACGAAAAGACAACGTAGCAAGTTGTATATATTTAAAAGTGTTTATTATAACACATTAAAAACACAGCAACGCGTTTCTCAGTATCATGTACTGTTTCATCAGGCTGAATAAAACTATACAACATTTGCTACTTAATATACTCTATACTAACCAGTAAAAAGCTGTTTAGCATACACACCCTAATCTCTCTTAATTAGTCATGTGACTCACAGGTCATATGCTAACATACAGCATATAAATAAACTACAAATAAACATCATATGAATAAACTTATCATTCATTTAAATCCCCCTGATAATATATTCGATTATTCAAATCTCATTTGCAGATTGCACAGTGTAGTCCTTACACTATCTCTTGTTTTTAGTTGTTACGTGTTTATAAACACTATATGTCTCATTCCAGAGGATTTCTATGCTATCGACAATTGTTTTGAATTATTTTTACGAAAAGTTTCTTTTCTATTAGTTCCGTTGTTCTATTATTAGAGGTATGTGTATATAGGACTATTGTTTTATATACTTTGTTGCGGTCTCACAAACTTTAATCACTTTCTATCACATTCAGTTTTCAAAGAATATTCCTTAGTGATTTTACTACGATTACGTCTCAGTGTGTCAGGAACCAAGCCTCCAGATTAAAAAGAAAAAGAAAAGGTCTGGGAGGCATTCTGCTAAGAAGGGCTATGTGGGGATTTGAACCTGTGGCTCTGTGGTTACTATTCCTGTTTGCTTGCAAGTCAGTTTGCTTGTGTGTTGAGCCACAGCCAGTTCTAGTAATAGCAAGGAACTTAAAAGATCTGATAAATAACTATTTGCCTTACTTGTTATTACACCTGTGCAACACACAGGTGTTCTCAATTCTGGAATTAATCAGAACCAACCCTGTGCAAAACCTCCCTATTTAAGGATGGCTTTTAGTCTGCATTAGTATCTTCACATTGGATCTGTTTTGTCAAGTCAGAACCTGTTTCCTGTACTTCTTTGGAGAAAGATTTCCTTTGCACCTGTTTACAAGGTATTACCAGGAGAAAGCCTTTACCTTTAAACCTGTTACCAATCTACAAGTTTGTTTCCTGCTTTATGCAATTCCTGCACCTGGCCATTGCCAGGAGAAAGATTTCCTTTGCACCTGTTTACAAGGTATTACCAGGAGAAAGCCTTTACCTTTAAACCTGTTACCAATCTTCAAGTTTGTTTCCTGCTTTATGCAAATTCCTGCACTCAGCTATTGCCAGGAGAAAGACTTCACCTTTGCACCTGTTTACAAGGTATTACCAGGAGAAAGACTTTACCTTTAAACCAGTTACCAGTTCACAAGTTTGTATCCTGCCTTGTGCAAATCCTGCACTCAGCAATTACCAGGAGAAAGACTTTACCTTTAAACCTGCTACCTGTTTACAAGTTGTTTTCTGCCTTGTGCAAATCTTACATTTTAGTTATTACCAAGAGAAAGACTTTCCTTTTTGAATCTGCATCTCTGCTTACTTTGTTTGTTTATTTTCACTCCTGCTGTATGTGGTCTTAACATACCTGAGTAGCATATTTAAATATTCTGCAAGTATTTGCTTAAACAAAGTATTTTGTTGTTTAAATAAATTTGTTTTCATTTTCAATCAGTATGGCTTCTACTAATCTTCCTTGAAAGCAACTGTTCCAGACAATGAGGCTCTCACATGATATCCTGAGACAGAACATGACACAGTGGGTACATATATATATATATACTGTTTCTATTAAGCTTGATAGGCCTAGCTTATAGGGAGCTGCAATCAATATGTTGTCTAATAATGAGAGACACAATCAAAGAATGTTATTAACATCCAATATACCTATTCAATCTAATAATGAATTACAACAATCAGCCTCTAGTACTAATACCCCCACAATCTACAACCTATTCTCCAAACTAGAAGAGTTAATAAACATAGAGTGTAGACATTGGTGGGACTTAGATACTTTGAAGAAATATGTAAACAAAAAACAGGTCCCTAGAGGCAAAAACTGTTCATTTAAAAACGATCCTGATCTACTCTCTAAGTGGGAAGATATTTTAACCAATTGTTCTCTGAAACTAATAGATTTACTTATCGTACATAGAGAAAATTTGGTACAAAAGACGAGTCTAGAAATTGAAAATATACAAAATCAACTTAATGACTTCAAATCGCATAAAGAATATGAAGAACTAAACAGAATGGTTTTAGAAAAAACAGACAAATTTCAACAAGAAATTATAGCAATTAAATTGAAAAAAATGGCTAGAGATGATGAAGACTACTTGAAAGATATAGTTTATACATACAACAAAGAAAAAACTAAACAGACATCACAAGGAAACCCAACTCACCAGACACTGAAGGTAATAATCACACTTATGAATCTAATGAACACTCTGAGTGGACACTTGTGAACAGACAGAACAGAAATAAGGATAGAAATAAAAATAGGTATGGGAACTTTAATAAAAATAAAAACACATATGGTACTAATAACTTTTATCATAAGGGTAACCACCATAAAAATAAAGCAGTGGCTCCTGAACCATACCCATATGATTTAAGACAAAAACTAACTGACAATAGGGTTCACCATAAAAGAGAGGATAACCAATCATATAATAGGAGAGAGAATAACCAATATCACAATAGTCATAGGAATTATGAACAAATTCCTATACAACAAAATGATGGCCAGATTGCCACCACTTCTTTTCATTCTGAAAGAAACTGTACACCTAATACACAATATGGAAATTACCAAACCCCTGATAGACCTTTATATTCAGATAAAGCAAGGAATACCAACTCACATAATGAACACTCATTTTTTAGAGAGACGCCCAACACCGAGATACCAACAAACGAATATATCACATTATCTCGAACCCCTCACAACACATACCCCAAATTTCAAAAACAAAAGGGTACACGTAGAAGAGGATCCAGAGGACACCATAGAGCCTCCAAAGAAAAGAGATTACAGACACTAAAAAAAGGGATTTTCAATTTATCATCCCATCATCTGAGTGAGGATGAAGTAAGGGTTCTAGGAAAGGGACTCTCCTTTAGTCCATCCAATAAACATAATCTCTTTAATTTGTTCGTGGATCTGAATAACTTTACACGAAAATTGTCCCTACAAAAATATTTTGCCAATAAAAATCTGAAAGAGCAAAATGCTATACCAATACTTACAGACCAGATGGAGACTAGAATAACAACTAACATCATTTATAGTGAACCTGACCTTCTAAATGAACATTTAATGGACGATTATGTACATACCTCTTTCAAAAAGAAATCTAACTTTTCACCCATATTGACAGAAAATGCACATATTGAATTGTTCAAAGAATTAGTTTTGGAGGATTTTTCCAAACTCCCCAAAAAGATCTATGGGAGACATAATTTGAACGTAGGGGAAAAAGTGGCCTTAGAAAATCTTAAAAAGAATCAAGAACTAGTCATCCGCCAGGCGGATAAGGGGGGAGGCATAGTACTACAGAATTTTTCAGACTACTTAAATGAGGCTAGACGTATTTTGGATGATAAAGAATACTATAAAAAACTAAAAACAGATCCCACTGATGATTATACCAAAATCCTGAGAGGCATTGTTGAGTTTGGATTTAAAGAGGGAATTATTAACAAAAACGAAAGAGAATATTTGATTCCCATAAAGCCTAATAAAGCTTTTTATTATCACCTCCCAAAAATTCACAAAAATCAAAAAAATCCCCCAGGTCGTCCTATTATAGCAGGAATTGGCAGTTTGACGGACAATGTATCAGCATACGTTGACTCCTTCCTACAAAAATACGTTATTTCTTTGGAATCATACATTCGTGATTCTTCTGATCTTTTGTCAAAACTCAACAATTTGCCTCAGAACAATAAAAATTGGCTATGGATAACAAGTGATGTCAATTCACTGTATTCGAATATCCCCCACAACATGGGCTTAAAAGCCATTCAAGAAGTATTGGAAAATGACATTTATATGCCACAACTACAAAAACAATTTATTTTACAACTAATCTCTTTTATTTTGGAGCACAATTATTTTCTTTTCCAAGATGAATATTATTTGCAAACACGGGGTACCGCCATGGGCACCAGGTTTGCCCCTAGTTTTGCAAACCTATATATGAGCAAATTTGAACAAGAGTATATTTATGACTCTAACTATGGGGCAAACCTGGTGTTCTATGGGCGGTATATTGACGACCTGATTATCTTGTGGAGTGGTGAGGTTTCCCTAGCAGAATCCTTCATACAACATCTTAATACCAACAATATGGGACTTACTTTTCTTAGTTCTATAGATACTAAATCTGTAGTCTTTCTAAATCTACATCTAACACTATCTAAAGATGGTAAGATTGAATCGAAAAATCATTTTAAAACCGTAGATTGCAATAGTTATCTGGAATTTTCTAGTAACCACTATTTACCCTGGAAGAGAAATGTCCCTTATGGACAGTTTAAAAGATTAAGGCGAAATTGTAATAACATCCTAGACTTTAATATGCAAAGCCAAACTATGATTGAAAGATTCCTGGAAAAAGGATACCCAAGAGAACTAGTAGAGAAAAGTTATATAAGAGCTAAAACTGACAACAGGGAGAATTATTTCCAAAAGAAACCAAATAATGATAAAAATAAAGAGAATCTAAATTCGAATAGAAGTAACTCTAGTATGTTTATAACACAATATAATACTAACCACAAACTAATTAATACTATAATTAAAAAACATTGGGGCATACTGATGAGAGACCCAATACTTAGTAAAAATGTAGAAGATAAACCAAAATGTGTATATAGACGTGCACCCACACTCAAGAACCTACTAGCTCCCAGTAAGGTCGTAACTAATATTAAAAATAAAAATATGAATATTGGTAACCTGGCACCTAGAAAGATCCAAGGATCTTTGACAAACATTAGAAAGAAAATAATTGGTAATAAGAAGAAAGGGATCTATAAATGCAAATACAAGAACTGCAGAATGTGTAATTTCATTGAAATAGGAACTACTAAATTTACATCTTATACCACAGGAATTAGTTTCCCTATACAGGATCACTTGACATGTGCTTCCTCGTATGTGATATATCTTTTGTCATGCAAATTATGTGGAATACAGTATGTAGGGCGCACCTGCCGAATAGTTAGAACTAGATGGAACGAACACTATAGAAATATGAAAAATAAAATAAAAAATCATAGTGTCCCTAAACACTGCCATTCCTTACATCAAGGCAATCTGAACATCTTTTCTATTCTACCTATAGAACATATTCCCCCTTCTAGCCTATACAATAGGTACAGTAGATTACGCCAACGTGAGACTTTTTGGATGTACCAATTGAAAACACTATATCCCAATGGTTTAAACATGAACATGGATCTGGTAGCTTTTGAAACACACACAACATTTCACAATTATTACAAAAGAACATTCACGTATATAAATTAGTATCTATCAACTAATTCACAAGGACATAATATTAACATATTATGTGTTATATAACATGGAACTTAAATACACAAAGACTTAAACACTGAAGAAAAAATTATTATTTTGGAGTTATTCACATAAACACTTAATTTTTAAGGTCTTAGTATACAAGTCATATTTTTAAGCACAACTTATTGCACTATTAAGGCACCATTATGGGTTTGTACATCAATGTCTAGATATGAATTATATATAGAAAACAAATATTTTTATATATAAAGAAATAACATCAAATTATATATGTAGAGAGATGTATCTAGTTTTCACTATCACTTAACACAACTAGATTATGATATGATATAATAATAAAATAACACTGGAATGAAATAATACACAATAACATACATGGGATATAACTAACTTTTGTTTTTATTATTATTTCTGTTTTATATTCTTTTGTCACGTATGTGTTTATCTTAATAATAATAAATGAAATTGGACATACATAGGAGGAACAATACAATTTGAACATGACGTTATATTTATCCGACACAAAGTATATCCGATATTTAGGTATACCGTTAAAACAGAGATTACCACTTACTTGTATAACTTAACACCAAATTTAAAGAACACCACAATTATAGTGGATTAGGTTAGGTTGGGTTGCTAATGCTCATTTTTATCAAATCAAGAGACCCCACGTCACATTTGAATTGCCCTTAGTAACTAGACACGTCATTCCCTGTCACTCCAATAGGAGATAACAATTAGTACACACCCACTGAGACGTAATCGTAGTAAAATCACTAAGGAATATTCTTTGAAAACTGAATGTGATAGTAAGTGATTAAAGTTTGTGAGACCGCAACAAAGTATATAAAACAATAGTCCTATATACACATACCTCTAATAATAGAACAACGGAACTAATAGAAAAGAAACTTTTCGTAAAAATAATTCAAAACAATTGTCGATAGCATAGAAATCCTCTGGAATGAGACATATAGTGTTTATAAACACGTAACAACTAAAAACAAGAGATAGTGTAAGGACTACACTGTGCAATCTGCAAATGAGATTTGAATAATCGAATATATTATCAGGGGGATTTAAATGAATGATAAGTTTATTCATATGATGTTTATTTGTAGTTTATTTATATGCTGTATGTTAGCGGTATAATCACCATGGATGTTTTTAACCTATATCAGTTTTGACTGCATATATTGTTAGCAGATAAATGTTGCAAGATGTAACCAAGTTTGACATTGCATATAAGAAAAGTCTGTTTATAGGTTGTATGTTAAGTTAAGCTGTTTTGACATGTATATGTTTGCAAACACCTGTGAGTCACATGACTAATTAAGAGAGATTAGGGTGTGTATGCTAAACAGCTTTTTACTGGTTAGTATAGAGTATATTAAGTAGCAAATGTTGTATAGTTTTATTCAGCCTGATGAAACAGTACATGATACTGAGAAACGCGTTGCTGTGTTTTTAATGTGTTATAATAAACACTTTTAAATATATACAACTTGCTACGTTGTCTTTTCGTGGACATCCTTTTTGGAGTTATATTATACCTCTGCTGGAGGTGGGACGGTGCCTTCCTGACTGACAGCCCATTTGGTGAACACCTATCTTGGCTTGCAGGAATCTTTGCCCAGGAGGAGAGTTTACCGGACAACTCTGAGGTTGAGATCCAAACAAATACTGTGCTCAAGAGTGAGACTGTGTGACAGCAAAGTGGTGCTGGCAAGGCAGAATCCTAAAATCCTCAAAGAAAGAGGAAAGCTCACTGTTTGAGGATTTTAGGATTCTGCCTTGCCAGCACCACTTTGCTGTCACACAGTCTCACTCTTGAGCACAGTATTTGTTTGGATCTCAAACTTTTAAACAGTTTCATCTTTTTTATACCTTCCTGCACCACTCATCTTTTGATTTACACATTTTTTGTACCTTTTTTGGAACCACGGACATATTTTTTATTATTTTTTATTAGATTTTCCTTTGATTTTTCATTTTTGTATTTTTGATTAACACCGGATTGAACACCATTTGAACTTTTAATTTCCACACGTAGGATTTGGACACTCTCACCTTGTGACATTTACACGCATCGACCACTAGCACTTTATAAACTATTATCCCAGGATTGATTGAAGCCCAAGGATAATCTTTTCATCCTCATATTGATTTATTTTTTTTTTTTGTCTCATATCTGATGCACAGTGCAACACACATATCATAAGATTCATTGTGAAATAGATTTATTGTTTTTATATCTTTGCTAGATATACTGTTAAATATCTGAATAGAGTTTTATTGTTTTTAAATATCTTTGCACGATTTATTGTTATATATTCCTGCATCATTTTTGTGTACTTTTTTTGGTTTTTATACAGCTGTTGTTTATCATGGATCCATGATTTATAGAGATATATATCTATATTTTGTATTTTAACTTTATGTGATTCTGTTTTTATGATATATTGTTTTAGATTTGCCAACCTATTAAAAGATTGTATTTTTGGACCACACTAGTTCCAATCTTTGGGATTTGCCCACACTCTCATACCCAAACACAAAGTTTTTCCGTCCTAACCACCAGTTATTTCCCCTCTGCCATCCTTGATAGGCGCCAAAGGGATATTCTTACATATCTCCAAAATAATTCAGTGGGCGGAGACCCATTCTTTTTTGCTGTCAGCAATTCATATCCCAGGAGTGGACAACTGGGAGGCGGATTTTCCGAGCAGACAGACCTTTCATCCGGGGGAGTGGGAACTTCATCCGGATGTGTTCTCCAGTCTGATCCTCAAATGGGGTCAGCCAGAGTTGGATCTCAGGGCATCCAGGCAGAATGCCAAACTTCTGAGGTACGGGTCGAGATCCAGAGATCCTCAGGCGGCTCTGATAGATGCTCTGGCGGTCCCTTGGTCTTTCAATCTAGTATATTTGTTTCCGCCGTTTGCCTGGATCAAACAGGAAAGGGCTTCAGTGATTCTCATAGCTCCAGCCTGGCTTCGCAGGTTCTGGTATGCAGACCTGGTAGAGATGTCGACTCTACCTCCTTGGAGGCTTCCGTTCTGAAAGGACCTTCTGCTTCAGGGACCCTTCCATCATCCAAATCTAGATTCTCTGAAGCTGACTGCTTGGAGATTGAACGACTGATTCTAGCCAAGCAAGGTTTTTCTGACTCAGACGTAGACACTTTGATTCAGGCTTGTGAGCCTGTCACTAGAAAGATTTATCATAGGATTTGGCGTAAATTCCTTTATCGGTGTGAATCCAAGGGCTACTCCTGGAGTAGAGTTAGGATTCCTAGAATTGTATCTTTTCTCCAGGAAGGACTGGAGAAAGGCTTATCAACAAGTTCAGTAAAGGGTCAATTTTCAGCATTGTCTATCCTGTTACACAAGCTGATGTCTCTTATGTTCAGTCTTTTTGTCTGGCCTTAAGCAGAATTAGGCCTGTGTTTAGACCAGTTACTCCTCCATTGAGTATTAATTTAGTTCTCAAGGTTCTACAAGGGGTTCCGTTTGAACTTATGCATTCCTTAGATATCAAGTTGTTATCTTAGAAGGTTTTATTTCTGGTAGCGATTTCTTCTGCTCGCAGAGTGTCTGAGCTTTCAGCTTTACAATGTGAGCCCCCTTACCTTATTTTTCATGGGGATAAGGTTGTCTTATGTACGAAATTTGGATTTCTCCCTAAGGTTGTTTCTGATCGAAACATTAATCAGGAGATTGTTGTACCTTCCTTGTGCCCTAATCCTTCTTCCAAGAAGGAGAGGCTCTTACGCAATTTGGATGTAGTTCATGCTTTAAAGTTTTATTTACAGGCGACTAAGGACTTTCGCCAGTCTTCCCCTTTGCTTGTGGGATTTTCAGGCAAACATAGGGGACAGAAAGCTATAGCTGTTTCTCTTTCTTTTTGGCTGAAGAGTATTATACGCTTGGCATACGAGTCTGCTAGACAGCAGCCTCCTGAAAGGATTGCGGCTCATTCCACTAGGGCTGTTGCTTCCTCATGGGCATTCAAAAATGAAGCTTCTGTGGACCAGATTTGCAAAGACTGCAACTTGGTCTTCTCTTCACACTTTTACAGGGTTTTACAAAGTTGATACCTTTGACTCGGCTGAGGCTGTTTTTGGGAGAAAGGTTCTTCATGCAGTGGTGCCTTCCATTTAGGTATCCTGTCTTGTCCCTCCCGTATCATCTGTGTACTCTAGCTTGGGTATTGGATCCCATAAGTAATGAAGGTGATCCGTGGACTCATTGTGTCTTTAAGAAGAAAAGAAAATTTATGCTTACCTGATAAATGTATTTTCTTCTTAGACAGGATGTTATTTATTGTAAACTTCAGTCACCTCTGCACCTTGGCTATTCCTTTCTCTTCCTAACTTTGGTCGAATGACTGGAGTGGGAGGGAAGGGAGGAGCTATATATACAGCTCTGCTGTGGTGCTCTTTGCCTCCTCCTGCTGACCAGGAAGTGAATATCCCATAAGTAATGCCCACAGGTAAAAACTTTAAGGCACGGACCACGTCTAAATTGTACAGAAGACATTCTTACTGAGAAGAAGGGATTAGGACACAAAGAAGGAACAACAATCTCCTGATTAATGATCCGATCAAAAACAGCCTTAGGAAGAAATCCTAAAGTAGTACGTAAAACTACCTTATCTGAATGAAAAATAAGGTAAGGGGACTCATACTGCAATGCAGAGAGCTCTGATATTCTACTAGCAGAAGAAATAGCCAAAAGAAATAAAGCTTTCCAAGATAACAAATTAATATCTAAGAAAAGCATCTACTCAAATGGAGCCAGTTGAAGAACTTTGAGAACTAAATTCAAACTCCATGGAGGAGTAACTGATTTGAACAAAGGCCTGACAAAAAAAATGTACATCTGGGACATCCGCCAGACGTTTGAGTAACAAAAAAGATAAAGTCGAGATTTGACCCTTTAGGGAACTTTTCGATAAACCTTTCTCCAAGCCTTCTTGGAGAAAAGACAAAATTATAGTAATCCAGACTCTACTCCATGACTAGCCCTTGGATTCGCACCAGTAGAAATATTTACGCCAAATCCTATGAGAAATCTTTCTAGTAACAGGCGTGTAAACCTGAATCATGGTCTCTATGACCAATTCAGAAAACCCCCGCTTGGATAAAATTAAGCATTCAATCTCCAAGCAGTCAGTTTCAGATAAACTAGATTTGGGTGAAGAAAAGGCCCTTGAATTAGAAGGTCCTTCCTCAACAGAAGTCTCAAAGATGGCAGAGATGACATGTCCACCAGATCTGCATACCAAATCCTGCAAGACCAATTAGGAATAATGAGGATCACTGACGCCCTCTCCTCCTTTATTCGAGCAATGACCCGAAAAAGAAGCGCAAACATAGGAAATAGGTATGCTAGACTGAAGGTCTAAGGAACCTCCAGAGCATCTATCAGTTCAGAATCCCTGGACCTTGACCCGTATCTCGGACCTTGGCATTCTGTCGAGAAGCCATGACAGCTAATTCCGGCTAACCCCACTTGAGAATCAGGCTGGAGAACACTTCCGGATGGAGTTCCCACTCCCCCGGATGAAAGGTCTGCCTGCTCAGGTAGTCCACCTCCCAGTTGTCCACCCCTGGGAAGAGGATCACTGACAGGTCCCAAGAATGGGTCTCCGCCCACTGAATTATCTTAGTTACCTCCGTCATCGTTAAGGAACTACTCGTTCCTCCTTGATGATTGATGTGAGGCACTGAAATTATGTTGTTCGACTGGAAACTGATAAACTGGACCGAGGCGAACTGAGGCCAGTCCAGAAAAACATTGAAGATCGCTCTCAGTTCTAAGAAGTTTAAAGGAAGAGCCGACTCTGACTGAGTCCAAACTCCCTAAGCTTTTAGGGAACCCCAGACTGATCCTCACCCTAGAAGGTTGGTGTCTGTTGTCGCAATTACCCAAGAAGGTCTGCGAAAGCAGGTTCCTTGGGAAGATGATCCAGAGACAAACACCATTAAAAAGGATTCCTTGTCTCCTGTTCCAGTAATATTCGAGTAGATAAATCTGCCTAATCTCTGTTCCATTGCCTGAGCATGCTTAACTGCAGAGGTCTGAGGAGAAACCGAACAAACGGAATGATGTCCATTGCCACCACCATCAGCCCGACTACCTCCATGCACTGAGCCACTGATGGCTGAAGAGTGGACTGAAGGGCTAGACAGTATTGATAATCCTTTATTTCCTGACCTCTGTCAGAAAAATCTTCGATAGGGAATCTAATATAGTTCCTAAGAAAGTTACCCTTGTATTTGGGACTAAGGAACTCTCTTCCAGATTTACCTTCCACCCGTGAGATCATAGGAAGGATAACACCATGTCCATGTGGGATCATGTTTATTGTAATGGTGCCTGGACTAGGATGTCGTCCAAATAGGGTGCCACTGCAATGCCCCGTAAGCGAAGCACCGCCAACAGTAATCCAAAAACCCTTGTGAAAATTCTGGGAACAGTGGCAAGACCGAAGGAAAGAGCCACAAACTAGTAGGGTTTGTCCAGAAAGGCAAACCTAGGAACTTGAGATGATCCCTAAGATGGGAACATGCAGATACACGTCCTTTAAACTTGTCATAAATTGACCCTCCTGGATCAAAGGGAGAATGTAACAAATATCTTCCATCTAGAAGGATGGTACTGTTTAGACTCTTGCAATCTAAAATTGGGCTGAAGGTTCCCTCCTTCTTGGGAACCACAAACAGATTGAAATAAATCTCAGACCCTGTTCCTGAATCTGAACAGGAATAAAGAGGACTCCCACCTAGTGAAAAGACCCCATTCTTTTATCTGTTTCCAGATATTCTGGGTTTCTTCGAGGGAAGTGTCTGTCCGAATAGAACCAGACAACAAATGAACTAGTATGCTACCGCCAAAGATAGCAATACCCACCTGGGATGCCATCTTGAGCAAACCCACTACCCAATTATCCATAGGATCCTGAAAAGGAACAACTATCCTCTATAGGGATAGAATGTCTCCTGGCTAGCGTGGAAATTGTCCCTTCCACCTTGAGTACCATCTGCCAAGACTCCTTGAGAGGTTCTCTAAGAAAACCTCTCTGACAATATATGAAATGTAGATAAAAGGGTTATACCCATTCTCTCTCATTTCTTAGTAACCCTCAATCTGGTACCACATGAATTAGCAACGACCGAAATGTCGTTCCAGAGTAGCTAAAAACTCCTTAATTAATAACCGGAGATGAATTAGCTTAAACCTGAAGAAACTACTTCAGTATCAGCGGGAGGAATACCGTCAGAAACTGAGATTTTACCCTCATATGCTACCGAAGCATCCCCTTCCTTCACGTATCTTGGAGGGAACCTCTAAAATAGCAAACTACTGTGACAGAAACCTCGATCACTGAATGTTTAGTTTTTCTCTTGAGCTCTCCCTGCAGCATGGGAAAAGCCGACAACGCACCTGACAAGCACAAGTGAGAAGTGATGTCTTGCAAGATAACCCCAAGAGGAGTCGTGGAGGAAGCGCAGGGCACCGGATGAGGAGAAGGCTGCGGAAAATATTTAACATTGTTAGAATGCTTCTGAAACATGCAAGGCAATGTTGGCTCTGAAAAGAGGTTTATCTCTGAACTGTAAAACCCTCTTAATACATGGGGAACAGAAAGTCTTTCCACAGTAGTATCAGGACATAACGTGTAAGTAACATCCTTATTCACCTTAAATAAAACTGAATATCATCACAAAAATTACAGTGACTTTAAATGATATAGGAAATGTCCTAACCTTGTTCCCTTAACATAGGATATACTAATTAATATGGTGAAGGGCCTCTTGGACCATCTGAATTTACAATTTGCTTATTAAAAATGGATGGTACTGTGTCTTTAAATTTTAAATACACTGCTTTATTTTTACCCAAGAAATATTCTTTAGGGAATATACAGAATCCCCAGACATCATCCAAGCTTTGTAGAGAAGTCTTCCTGACATTGGATGGGACACTAACAAATAGTAGTCTTCCTGACATCAGATGGGACACTAACAAATAGTAGTCTTCCTGACATTGGATGGGACACTAACAAATAGTAGTCTTCCTGACATCGGATGGGACACTAACAAATAGTAGTCTTCCTGACATCGGATGGGACACTAACAAATAGTAGTCTTCCTGACATCGGATGGGACACTAACAAATAGTAGTCTTCCTGACATCGGATGGGACACTAACAAATAGTAGTCTTCCTGACATCGGATGGGACACTAACAAATAGTAGTCTTCCTGACATCGGATGGGACACTAACAAATAGTAGTCTTCCTGACATCGGATGGGACACTAACAAATAGTAGTCTTCCTGACATCGGATGGGACACTAACAAATAGTAGTCTTCCTGACATCGGATGGGACACTAACAAATAGTAGTCTTCCTGACATCGGATGGGACACTAACAAATAGTAGTCTTCCTGACATCGGATGGGACACTAACAAATAGTAGTCTTCCTGACATCGGATGGGACACTAACAAATAGTAGTCTTCCTGACATCGGATGGGACACTAACAAATAGTAGTCTTCCTGACATCGGATGGGACACTAACAAATAGTAGTCTTCCTGACATCGGATGGGACACTAACAAATAGTAGTCTTCCTGACATCGGATGGGACACTAACAAATAGTAGTCTTCCTGACATCGGATGGGACACTAACAAATAGTAGTCTTCCTGACTACTGTAAGCACTTTTTTGGCACTGCGTGTAAACCCTATCTGCTGTATTACACAACACATCAGACACAGCATCCAGACTACTCAAAAGCTTATTTCTTACTATGTGTGAAGCCTCTCTGCTGTATGATTCACAACGTAGCAGAAAAGGCATCCACACTACATGACAGGAAATAGCGCTGAAGAGATACCTAGGTAGGTGACTGGAGCACTACATGACAGGAAATAGCGCTGAAGAGATACCTAGGTAGGTGACTGGAGCACTACATGACAGGAAATAGCGCTGAAGAGATACCTAGGTAGGTGACTAAAGCACTACATGACAGGAAATAGCGCTGAAGAGATACCTAGGTAGGTCACTAAAGCACTACATGACAGGAAATAGCACTGAAGAGATACCTAGGTAGGTGACTGAAGCACTACATGACAGGAAATAGCACTGAAGAGATACCTAGGTAGGTGACTGAAGCACTACATGACAGGAAATAGCACTGAAGAGATACCTAGGTAGGTGACTAAAGCACTACATGACAGGAAATAGCGCTGAAGAGATACCTAGGTAGGTGTACAGAGCACTACATGACAGGAAATAGCACTGAAGAGATACCTAGGTAGGTGACTGGAGCACTACATGACAGGAAATAGCGCTGAAGAGATACCTAGGTAGGTGTACAGAGCACTACATGACAGGAAATAGCACTGAAGAGATACCTAAGTAGGTGACTAAAGCACTACATGACAGGAAATAGCGCTAAAGAGATACCTAGGTAGGTTACTAAAGCACTACATGACAGGAAATAGCACTGAAGAGATACCTAGGTAGGTGACTGAAGCACTACATGACAGGAAATAGCACTGAAGAGATACCTAGGTAGGTGACTGAAGCACTACATGACAGGAAATAGCACTGAAGAGATACCTAGGTAGGTGACTGAAGCACTACATGACAGGAAATAGCACTGAAGAGATACCTAGGTAGGTGACTGTAGCACTACATGACAGGAAATAGCGCTGAAGAGATACCTAGGTAGGTGACTGTAGCACTACATGACAGGAAATAGCGCTGAAGAGATACCTAGGTAGGTGACTGGAGCACTACATGACAGGAAATAGCGCTGAAGAGATACCTAGGTAGGTGACTAAAGAACTACATGACAGGAAATAGTGCTGAAGAGATACCTAGGTAGGTGACTGGAGCACTACATGACAGGAAATAGCGCTGAAGAGATACCTAGGTAGGTGACTGAAGCACTACATGACAGGAAATAGCACTGAAGAGATACCTAGGTAGGTGACTGAAGCACTACATGACAGGAAATAGCGCTGAAGAGATACCTAGGTAGGTGACTGTAGCACTACATGACAGGAAATAGTGCTGAAGAGATACCTAGGTAGGTGACTAAAGCACTACATGACAGGAAATAGCGCTGAAGAGATACCTAGGTAGGTGACTAAAGCACTACATGACAGGAAATAGCACTGAAGAGATACCTAGGTAGGTGTACAAAGCACTACATGACAGGAAATAGCGCTGAAGAGATACCTAGGTAGGTGACTGGAGCACTACATGACAGGAAATAGCGCTGAAGAGATACCTAGGTAGGTGACTGGAGCACTACATGACAGGAAATAGCGCTGAAGAGATACCTAGGTAGGTGACTAAAGCACTACATGACAGGAAATAGCGCTGAAGAGATACCTAGGTAGGTGACTGGAGCACTACATGACAGGAAATAGCGCTGAATAGATACCTAGGTAGGTGACTAAAGCACTACATGACAGGAAATAGCGCTGAAGAGATACCTAGGTAGGTGTACAGAGCACTACATGACAGGAAATAGCGCTGAAGAGATACCTAGGTAGGTGACTAAAGCACTACATGACAGGAAATAGCGCTGAAGAGATACCTAGGTAGGTGTACAGAGCACTACATGACAGGAAATAGCGCTGAAGAGATACCTAGGTAGGTGTACAGAGCACTACATGACAGGAAATAGCGCTGAAGAGATACCTAGGTAGGTGTACAAAGCACTACATGACAGGAAATAGCGCTGAAGAGATACCTAGGTAGGTGACTGGAGCACTACATGACAGGAAATAGCGCTGAAGAGATACCTAGGTAGGTGTACAGAGCACTACATGACAGGAAATAGCGCTGAAGAGATACCTAGGTAGGTGTACAGAGCACTACATGACAGGAAATAGCACTGAAGAGATACCTAGGTAGGTGACTGGAGCACTACATGACAGGAAATAGCGCTGAAGAGATACCTAGGTAGGTGTACAGAGCACTACATGACAGGAAATAGCGCTAAAGAGATACCTAGGTAGGTGTACAAAGCACTACATGTCAGGAAATAGCGCTGAAGAGATACCTAGGTAGGTGTACAGAGCACTACATGACAGGAAATAGCGCTGAAGAGATACCTAGGTAGGTGACTGGAGCACTACATGACAGGAAATAGCACTGAAGAGATACCTAGGTAGGTGTACAAAGCACTACATGACAGGAAATAGCGCTGAAGAGATACCTAGGTAGGTGTACAGAGCACTACATGACAGGAAATAGCACTGAAGAGATACCTAGGTAGGTGACTGGAGCACTACATGACAGGAAATAGCGCTGAAGAGATACCTAGGTAGGTGTACAGAGCACTACATGACAGGAAATAGCACTGAAGAGATACCTAGGTAGGTGACTGGAGCACTACATGACAGGAAATAGCGCTGAAGAGATACCTAGGTAGGTGTACAAAGCACTACATGACAGGAAATAGCGCTGAAGAGATACCTAGGTAGGTGACTGGAGCACTACATGACAGGAAATAGCGCTGAAGAGATACCTAGGTAGGTGACTGTAGCACTACATGACAGGAAATAGCGCTGAAGAGATACCTAGGTAGGTGACTGGAGCACTACATGACAGGAAATAGCGCTGAAGAGATACCTAGGTAGGTGACTGGAGCACTACATGACAGGAAATAGCGCTGAAGAGATACCTAGGTAGGTGACTGGAGCACTACATGACAGGAAATAGCGCTGAAGAGATACCTAGGTAGGTGACTGTAGCACTACATGACAGGAAATAGCGCTGAAGAGATACCTAGGTAGGTGTACAAAGCACTACATGACAGGAAATAGCGCTGAAGAGATACCTAGGTAGGTGACTGTAGCACTACATGACAGGAAATAGCGCTGAAGAGATACCTAGGTAGGTGACTGGAGCACTACATGACAGGAAATAGCACTGAAGAGATACCTAGGTAGGTGACTGGAGCACTACATGACAGGAAATAGCACTGAAGAGATACCTAGGTAGGTGACTGGAGCACTACATGACAGGAAATAGCACTGAAGAGATACCTAGGTAGGTGTACAAAGCACTACATGACAGGAAATAGCGCTGAAGAGATACCTAGGTAGGTGTACAAAGCACTACATGACAGGAAATAGCGCTGAAGAGATACCTAGGTAGGTGACTGGAGCACTACATGACAGGAAATAGCGCTGAAGAGATACCTAGGTAGGTGACTGAAGCACTACATGACAGGAAATAGCGCTGAAGAGATACCTAGGTAGGTGACTGGAGCACTACATGACAGGAAATAGCGCTGAAGAGATACCTAGGTAGGTGTACAGAGCACTACATGACAGGAAATAGCACTGAAGAGATACCTAGGTAGGTGACTGGAGCACTACATGACAGGAAATAGCGCTGAAGAGATACCTAGGTAGGTGTACAGAGCACTACATGACAGGAAATAGCGCTAAAGAGATACCTAGGTAGGTGTACAAAGCACTACATGTCAGGAAATAGCGCTGAAGAGATACCTAGGTAGGTGACTGGAGCACTACATGACAGGAAATAGCGCTGAAGAGATACCTAGGTAGGTGTACAGAGCACTACATGACAGGAAATAGCGCTGAAGAGATACCTAGGTAGGTGACTGGAGCACTACATGACAGGAAATAGCGCTGAAGAGATACCTAGGTAGGTGTACAGAGCACTACATGACAGGAAATAGCGCTAAAGAGATACCTAGGTAGGTGTACAAAGCACTACATGACAGGAAATAGCGCTGAAGAGATACCTAGGTAGGTGTACAGAGCACTACATGACAGGAAATAGCGCTGAAGAGATACCTAGGTAGGTGACTGGAGCACTACATGACAGGAAATAGCACTGAAGAGATACCTAGGTAGGTGTACAAAGCACTACATGACAGGAAATAGCGCTGAAGAGATACCTAGGTAGGTGTACAGAGCACTACATGACAGGAAATAGCACTGAAGAGATACCTAGGTAGGTGACTGGAGCACTACATGACAGGAAATAGCGCTGAAGAGATACCTAGGTAGGTGTACAGAGCACTACATGACAGGAAATAGCACTGAAGAGATACCTAGGTAGGTGACTGGAGCACTACATGACAGGAAATAGCGCTGAAGAGATACCTAGGTAGGTGTACAAAGCACTACATGACAGGAAATAGCGCTGAAGAGATACCTAGGTAGGTGACTGGAGCACTACATGACAGGAAATAGCGCTGAAGAGATACCTAGGTAGGTGACTGTAGCACTACATGACAGGAAATAGCGCTGAAGAGATACCTAGGTAGGTGTACAAAGCACTACATGACAGGAAATAGCGCTGAAGAGATACCTAGGTAGGTGACTGGAGCACTACATGACAGGAAATAGCGCTGAAGAGATACCTAGGTAGGTGACTGGAGCACTACATGACAGGAAATAGCGCTGAAGAGATACCTAGGTAGGTGACTGGAGCACTACATGACAGGAAATAGCGCTGAAGAGATACCTAGGTAGGTGACTGTAGCACTACATGACAGGAAATAGCGCTGAAGAGATACCTAGGTAGGTGTACAAAGCACTACATGACAGGAAATAGCGCTGAAGAGATACCTAGGTAGGTGACTGTAGCACTACATGACAGGAAATAGCGCTGAAGAGATACCTAGGTAGGTGACTGGAGCACTACATGACAGGAAATAGCACTGAAGAGATACCTAGGTAGGTGACTGGAGCACTACATGACAGGAAATAGCGCTGAAGAGATACCTAGGTAGGTGACTGAGCACTACATGACAGGAAATAGCGCTGAAGAGATACCTAGGTAGGTGTACAAAGCACTACATGACAGGAAATAGCGCTGAAGAGATACCTAGGTAGGTGTACAAAGCACTACATGACAGGAAATAGCGCTGAAGAGATACCTAGGTAGGTGACTGGAGCACTACATGACAGGAAATAGCGCTGAAGAGATACCTAGGTAGGTGACTGGAGCACTACATGACAGGAAATAGCGCTGAAGAGATACCTAGGTAGGTGACTGGAGCACTACATGACAGGAAATAGCGCTGAAGAGATACCTAGGTAGGTGACCAAAGCACTACATGACAGGAAATAGCGCTGAAGAGATACCTAGGTAGGTGTACACAGCACTACATGACAGGAAATAGCGCTGAAGAGATACCTAGGTAGGTGTACACAGCACTACATGACAGGAAATAGCGCTGAAGAGATACCTAGGTAGGTGTACACAGCACTACATGACAGGAAATAGCGCTGAAGAGATACCTAGGTAGGTGACTGGAGCACTACATGACAGGAAATAGCGCTGAAGAGATACCTAGGTAGGTGTACAGAGCACTACATGACAGGAAATAGCGCTGAAGAGATACCTAGGTAGGTGTACAAAGCACTACATGACAGGAAATAGCGCTGAAGAGATACCTAGGTAGGTGTACAGAGCACTACATGACAGGAAATAGCGCTGAAGAGATACCTAGGTAGGTGACTGGAGCACTACATGACAGGAAATAGCGCTGAAGAGATACCTAGGTAGGTGTACAAAGCACTACATGACAGGAAATAGCGCTGAAGAGATACCTAGGTAGGTGTACACAGCACTACATGACAGGAAATAGCGCTGAAGAGATACCTAGGTAGGTGACTGGAGCACTACATGACAGGAAATAGCGCTGAAGAGATACCTAGGTAGGTGTACAGAGCACTACATGACAGGAAATAGCGCTGAAGAGATACCTAGGTAGGTGTACACAGCACTACATGACAGGAAATAGCGCTGAAGAGATACCTAGGTAGGTGTACAAAGCACTACATGACAGGAAATAGCGCTGAAGAGATACCTAGGTAGGTGACTGAAGCACTACATGACAGGAAATAGCGCTGAAGAGATACCTAGGTAGGTGACTGTAGCACTACATGACAGGAAATAGCGCTGAAGAGATACCTAGGTAGGTGTACAAAGCACTACATGACAGGAAATAGCGCTGAAGAGATACCTAGGTAGGTGTACTGAGCACTACATGACAGGAAATAGCGCTGAAGAGATACCTAGGTAGGTGACTGGAGCACTACATGACAGGAAATAGCGCTGAAGAGATACCTAGGTAGGTGACTGAGCACTACATGACAGGAAATAGCGCTGAAGAGATACCTAGGTAGGTGACTGTAGCACTACATGACAGGAAATAGCGCTGAAGAGATACCTAGGTAGGTGTACACAGCACTACATGACAGGAAATAGCGCTGAAGAGATACCTAGGTAGGTGACTGTAGCACTACATGACAGGAAATAGCGCTGAAGAGATACCTAGGTAGGTGACTGGAGCACTACATGACAGGAAATAGCACTGAAGAGATACCTAGGTAGGTGACTGGAGCACTACATGACAGGAAATAGCACTGAAGAGATACCTAGGTAGGTGACTGGAGCACTACATGACAGGAAATAGCGCTGAAGAGATACCTAGGTAGGTGACAGAGCACTACATGACAGGAAATAGCACTGAAGAGATACCTAGGTAGGTGTACAAAGCACTACATGACAGGAAATAGCGCTGAAGAGATACCTAGGTAGGTGTACAAAGCACTACATGACAGGAAATAGCGCTGAAGAGATACCTAGGTAGGTGACTGGAGCACTACATGACAGGAAATAGCGCTGAAGAGATACCTAGGTAGGTGACAGAAGCACTACATGACAGGAAATAGCGCTGAAGAGATACCTAGGTAGGTGTACACAGCACTACATGACAGGAAATAGCGCTGAAGAGATACCTAGGTAGGTGTACAAAGCACTACATGACAGGAAATAGCGCTGAAGAGATACCTAGGTAGGTGTACAGAGCACTACATGACAGGAAATAGCGCTGAAGAGATACCTAGGTAGGTGACTGAAGCACTACATGACAGGAAATAGCGCTGAAGAGATACCTAGGTAGGTGTACAAAGCACTACATGACAGGAAATAGCGCTGAAGAGATACCTAGGTAGGTGTACAGAGCACTACATGACAGGAAATAGCGCTGAAGAGATACCTAGGTAGGTGACTGTAGCACTACATGACAGGAAATAGCGCTGAAGAGATACCTAGGTAGGTGTACAAAGCACTACATGACAGGAAATAGCGCTGAAGAGATACCTAGGTAGGTGACTAAAGCACTACATGACAGGAAATAGCGCTGAAGAGATACCTAGGTAGGTGACTGGAGCACTACATGACAGGAAATAGCGCTGAAGAGATACCTAGGTAGGTGTACAAAGCACTACATGACAGGAAATAGCACTGAAGAGATACCTAGGTAGGTGACTGTAGCACTACATGACAGGAAATAGCGCTGAAGAGATACCTAGGTAGGTGTACAAAGCACTACATGACAGGAAATAGCGCTGAAGAGATACCTAGGTAGGTGTACAAAGCACTACATGACAGGAAATAGCGCTGAAGAGATACCTAGGTAGGTGACTGAAGCACTACATGACAGGAAATAGCACTGAAGAGATACCTAGGTAGGTGTACAAAGCACTACATGACAGGAAATAGCACTGAAGAGATACCTAGGTAGGTGTACAAAGCACTACATGACAGGAAATAGCGCTGAAGAGATACCTAGGTAGGTGTACAAAGCACTACATGACAGGAAATAGCGCTGAAGAGATACCTAGGTAGGTGTACAAAGCACTACATGACAGGAAATAGCACTGAAGAGATACCTAGGTAGGTGACTAAAGCACTACATGACAGGAAATAGCGCTGAAGAGATACCTAGGTAGGTGTACAAAGCACTACATGACAGGAAATAGCGCTGAAGAGATACCTAGGTAGGTGTACAAAGCACTACATGACAGGAAATAGCGCTGAAGAGATACCTAGGTAGGTGTACAAAGCACTACATGACAGGAAATAGTGCTGAAGAGATACCTAGGTAGGTGACTGGAGCACTACATGACAGGAAATAGCGCTGAAGAGATACCTAGGTAGGTGACTAAAGCACTACATGACAGGAAATAGTGCTGAAGAGATACCTAGGTAGGTGACTGTAGCACTACATGACAGGAAATAGCGCTGAAGAGATACCTAGGTAGGTGTACAAAGCACTACATGACAGGAAATAGCGCTGAAGAGATACCTAGGTAGGTGACTGTAGCACTACATGACAGGAAATAGCGCTGAAGAGATACCTAGGTAGGTGACTGGAGCACTACATGACAGGAAATAGCGCTGAAGAGATACCTAGGTAGGTGTACAAAGCACTACATGACAGGAAATAGCGCTGAAGTGATACCTAGGAAGGTGTACAAAGCACTACATGACAGGAAAAAGCGCTGAAGAGATACCTAGGTAGGTGACTGGAGCACTACATGACAGGAAATAGCACTGAAGAGATACCTAGGTAGGTGTACAAAGCACTACATGACAGGAAATAGCACTGAAGAGATACCTAGGTAGGTGACTGGAGCACTACATGACAGGAAATAGCGCTGAAGAGATACCTAGGTAGGTGACTGTAGCACTACATGACAGGAAATAGCGCTGAATAGATACCTAGGTAGGTGTACAGAGCACTACATGACAGGAAATAGCACTGAAGAGATACCTAGGTAGGTGACTGGAGCACTACATGACAGGAAATAGCGCTGAAGAGATACCTAGGTAGGTGACTGGAGCACTACATGACAGGAAATAGTGCTGAAGAGATACCTAGGTAGGTGTACAAAGCACTACATGACAGGAAATAGCACTGAAGAGATACCTAGGTAGGTGACTGGAGCACTACATGACGGGAAATAGTGCTGAAGAGATACCTAGGTAGGTGTACAAAGCACTACATGACAGGAAATAGCACTGAAGAGATACCTAGGTAGGTGACTGGAGCACTACATGACAGGAAATAGCGCTGAAGAGATACCTAGGTAGGTGTACAGAGCACTACATGACAGGAAATAGCACTGAAGAGATACCTAGGTAGGTGACTGGAGCACTACATGACAGGAAATAGCGCTGAAGAGATACCTAGGTAGGTGACTGGAGCACTACATGACGGGAAATAGTGCTGAAGAGATACCTAGGTAGGTGTACAAAGCACTACATGACAGGAAATAGCACTGAAGAGATACCTAGGTAGGTGACTGGAGCACTACATGACGGGAAATAGTGCTGAAGAGATACCTAGGTAGGTGTACAAAGCACTACATGACAGGAAATAGCACTGAAGAGATACCTAGGTAGGTGACTGGAGCACTACATGACAGGAAATAGCGCTGAAGAGATACCTAGGTAGGTGTACAGAGCACTACATGACAGGAAATAGCGCTGAAGAGATACCTAGGTAGGTGACTAAAGCACTACATGACAGGAAATAGCGCTGAAGAGATACCTAGGTAGGTGTACAGAGCACTACATGACAGGAAATAGCGCTGAAGAGATACCTAGGTAGGTGTACACAGCACTACATGACAGGAAATAGCGCTGAAGAGATACCTAGGTAGGTGTACACAGCACTACATGACAGGAAATAGCGCTGAAGAGATACCTAGGTAGGTGTACACAGCACTACATGACAGGAAATAGCGCTGAAGAGATACCTAGGTAGGTGTACAAAGCACTACATGACAGGAAATAGCGCTGAAGAGATACCTAGGTAGGTGACTGGAGCACTACATGACAGGAAATAGCGCTGAAGAGATACCTAGGTAGGTGACTGGAGCACTACATGACAGGAAATAGCGCTGAAGAGATACCTAGGTAGGTGACTAAAGCACTACATGACAGGAAATAGCGCTGAAGAGATACCTAGGTAGGTGACTAAAGCACTACATGACAGGAAATAGCGCTGAAGAGATACCTAGGTAGGTGACTAAAGCACTACATGACAGGAAATAGCGCTGAAGAGATACCTAGGTAGGTGACTAAAGCACTACATGACAGGAAATAGCGCTGAAGAGATACCTAGGTAGGTGACTGGAGCACTACATGACAGGAAATAGCGCTGAAGAGATACCTAGGTAGGTGACTAAAGCACTACATGACAGGAAATAGCGCTGAAGAGATACCTAGGTAGGTGACTGGAGCACTACATGACAGGAAATAGCGCTGAAGAGATACCTAGGTAGGTGACTGGAGCACTACATGACAGGAAATAGCGCTGAAGAGATACCTAGGTAGGTGACTGGAGCACTACATGACAGGAAATAGCGCTGAAGAGATACCTAGGTAGGTGACTGGAGCACTACATGACAGGAAATAGCGCTGAAGAGATACCTAGGTAGGTGACTGGAGCACTACATGACAGGAAATAGCGCTGAAGAGATACCTAGGTAGGTGACTGTAGCACTACATGACAGGAAATAGCGCTGAAGAGATACCTAGGTAGGTGTACAGAGCACTACATGACGGGAAATAGTGCTGAAGAGATACCTAGGTAGGTGTACAAAGCACTACATGACAGGAAATAGCGCTGAAGAGATACCTAGGTAGGTGTACAAAGCACTACATGACAGGAAATAGCGCTGAAGAGATACCTAGGTAGGTGACTGGAGCACTACATGACAGGAAATAGCACTGAAGAGATACCTAGGTAGGTGTACAGAGCACTACATGACAGGAAATAGCGCTGAAGAGATACCTAGGTAGGTGTACAGAGCACTACATGACAGGAAATAGCGCTGAAGAGATACCTAGGTAGGTGTACAGAGCACTACATGACAGGAAATAGCACTGAAGAGATACCTAGGTAGGTGTACAGAGCACTACATGACAGGAAATAGCGCTGAAGAGATACCTAGGTAGGTGACTGGAGCACTACATGACAGGAAATAGCGCTGAAGAGATACCTAGGTAGGTGACTGGAGCACTACATGACAGGAAATAGCGCTGAAGAGATACCTAGGTAGGTGACTAAAGCACTACATGACAGGAAATAGCGCTGAAGAGATACCTAGGTAGGTGACTGGAGCACTACATGACAGGAAATAGCGCTGAAGAGATACCTAGGTAGGTGACTGGAGCACTACATGACAGGAAATAGCGCTGAAGAGATACCTAGGTAGGTGACTGGAGCACTACATGACAGGAAATAGCGCTGAAGAGATACCTAGGTAGGTGACTGAAGCACTACATGACAGGAAATAGCGCTGAAGAGATACCTAGGTAGGTGACTAAAGCACTACATGACAGGAAATAGCGCTGAAGAGATACCTAGGTAGGTGACTAAAGCACTACATGACAGGAAATAGCGCTGAAGAGATACCTAGGTAGGTGACTGGAGCACTACATGACAGGAAATAGCGCTGAAGAGATACCTAGGTAGGTGACTGGAGCACTACATGACAGGAAATAGCGCTGAAGAGATACCTAGGTAGGTGACTGGAGCACTACATGACAGGAAATAGCGCTGAAGAGATACCTAGGTAGGTGACTGGAGCACTACATGACAGGAAATAGCGCTGAAGAGATACCTAGGTAGGTGACTGGAGCACTACATGACAGGAAATAGCGCTGAAGAGATACCTAGGTAGGTGACTGGAGCACTACATGACAGGAAATAGCGCTGAAGAGATACCTAGGTAGTTGACTGGAGCACTACATGACAGGAAATAGCGCTGAAGAGATACCTAGGTAGGTGTACAAAGCACTACATGACAGGAAATAGCGCTGAAGAGATACCTAGGTAGGTGACTGGAGCACTACATGACAGGAAATAGCGCTGAATAGATACCTAGGTAGGTGACTGGAGCACTACATGACAGGAAATAGCGCTGCCTTCTAGTGTTCTTGCAAATGGATAAATTTCTTGCATAAATGCTGCCATATAGTGCTCTAGACATGGGTCGGCTTCTCAGCTTAGATGCCAGATTTTCAACAAAAGAGACCAAGAGAATGAAGAAAATGTAATAGAAGTAAATTAGAAAGTTGTTTAAAATGACTGCTCTATCTAAATGATGAAATTAAAATGTTGGGTTTCATGTCCCTTTAATCTATCCCATTAAATCCTAATGATTCAAATTTTAGATATATACCCTAACCCTATTGGATCCAAATAAAATGCTTGTCCATTTGCCCATGCGTGTTCCTAGCCTGAATACATCTGCACTCTATTTCGCTAGAACGTCCCAAGATATCCAGACAACACCTTTACAGTTCCTTATCAAGTGCATCAAGACTGAGGTTTAGAATTCCATCCGCTGTTAAAATGAACCCTCCCCCATTTTCATTTCATGCTCAGCTACTCGCTAATTCTTAGAGAAAATGAGCTTCTCAGAATCTGTTGCTTAGCAACTCTAACCTGGTATAAATGACCGTCACCTGTCATCGACACAGCAGACACCCACATAAACTCATTTACATCTGTGTCTCTGTATATTTTGTCACTGTTTGATACAACGTTATTTTTATAATGCTGTTTTCTTCATTCATTTATATATAAAACATCATTATTGAATATGTGTTTTACATTCTGTAGTATTAGTTGTAACGGGGATTAATGAGACCTTAAGGGAAACTCAAAATTATTAATAACCTCAATGTAAATTTGTTTCTGGGGAGCTGAAAACCCAGCAGCTTTGTAAAGTGCCGCATAATGTCCTCTGTTGTTGTAAAGTGCCGCATAATGTCATCTGTTGCTGTAAAGTGCCGCATAATGTCATCTGTTGCTGTAAAGTGCCACATAATGTCATCTGTTGTTGTAAACTGCCACATAATGTCATCTATTGCTGTAAAATGCTGCATGTCATCTGTTGTTGTAAAGTGCCGCATAATGTCATCTGTTGTTGTAAAGTGCCGCATAATGTAATCTATTGCTGTAAAATGCCGCATAATGTCATCTGTTGTTGTAAACTGCCACATAATGTCATCTATTGCTGTAAAATGCCGCATAATGTCATCTGTTGTTGTAAACTGCTACATAATGTCATCTATTGCTGTAAAATGCCGCATAATGTCATCTGTTGTTGTAAAGTGCCGCATAATGTCATCTGTTGTTGTAAAGTGCCGCATAATGTCATCTGTTGCTGTAAAGTGCCGCATAATGTCATCTGTTGCTGTAAAGTGCCGCATAATGTCATCTGTTGTAAAGTGCCGCATAATGTCATCTGTTGTTGTAAAGTGCCACATAATGTCATCTGTTGTTGTAAAGTGCCACATAATGTCATCTGTTGTTGTAAAGTGCCGCATAATGTCATCTGTTGCTGTAAAGTGTCGCATAATGTCATCTGTTGCTGTAAAGTGCCGCATAATGTCATCTGTTGTAAAGTGCCGCATAATGTCATTTGTTGTTGTAAAGTGCCGCATAATGTCATCTGTTGTTGTAAAGTGCCACATAATGTAATCTGTTGTTGTAAAGTGCCGCATAATGGCATCTGTTGTTGTAAAGTGCCGCATAATGGCATCTGTTGTTGTAAAGTGCCGCATAATGGCATCTGTTGTTGTAAAGTGCCGCATAATGGCATCTGTTGTTGTAAAATGCCGCATAATGTCATCTGTTGTTGTAAACTGCCACATAATGTCATCTATTGCTGTAAAATGCCGCATAATGTCATCTGTTGTTGTAAACTGCTACATAATGTCATCTATTGCTGTAAAATGCCGCATAATGTCATCTGTTGTTGTAAAGTGCCGCATAATGTAATCTGTTGTTGTAAAGTGCCGCATAATGTCATCTGTTGCTGTAAAGTGCCGCATAATGTCATCTGTTGCTGTAAAGTGCCGCATAATGTCATCTGTTGTAAAGTGCCGCATAATGTCATCTGTTGTTGTAAAGTGCCACATAATGTCATCTGTTGTTGTAAAGTGCCACATAATGTCATCTGTTGTTGTAAAGTGCCGCATAATGTCATCTGTTGCTGTAAAGTGTCGCATAATGTCATCTGTTGCTGTAAAGTGCCGCATAATGTCATCTGTTGTAAAGTGCCGCATAATGTCATTTGTTGTTGTAAAGTGCCGCATAATGTCATCTGTTGTTGTAAAGTGCCACATAATGTCATCTGTTGTTGTAAAGTGCCGCATAATGGCATCTGTTGTTGTAAAGTGCCGCATAATGGCATCTGTTGTTGTAAAGTGCCGCATAATGGCATCTGTTGTTGTAAAGTGCCGCATAATGGCATCTGTTGTTGTAAAGTGCCGCATAATGGCATCTGTTGTTGTAAAGTGCCGCATAATGGCATCTGTTGTTGTAAAGTGCCGCATAATGGCATCTGTTGTTGTAAAGTGCCGAATAATGGCATCTGTTGTTGTAAAGTGCCGCATAATGGCCTCTGTTGTTGTAAAGTGCCGCATAATTGACATCTGTTGTTGTAAAGTGCCGCATAATGGCATCTGTTGTTGTAAAGTGCCGTATAATGGCATCTGTTGTTGTAAAGTGCCGCATAATGGCATCTGTTGTTGTAAAGTGCCGCATAATGGCATCTGTTGTTGTAAAGTGCCGCATAATGGCATCTGTTGTTGTAAAGTGCCGCATAATGGCATCTGTTGTTGTAAAGTGCCGCATAATGTCATATTGCTGGAAGTGGAACTATAGAGAACACCACTTGCCCTCTGTCTAACAATCGCCAGGTGGACATGTCCATCAGCCCGGCATCGCAGCAAATGGGTAGCAATACAAAGCCGCTGCTTGTGCAACAAATAGCATGAGAGCAAGGGCTGTAAATTACCCTGGTTCAAGAAGTCTGGGGGGGGATTGAAAAACACACCTTTATAGTTGGCATAGTAGGTCAAGAAGCCTGCAGACAAAGGCGCTCCATAGCTCCATTCACAGCTTCTAAAATGGAGCCCAAAATATCACTTTATTGCCATTTCTAAATAGTACTAAAAGCTTTGGTCGGATTTGTGTGACATAAAATGCACTGAAAACAAGAAGTGCAAAGCCTAAATCTTGATTCAGCACAGGGGTGTGAAATGGCTCAGCAAATAAAGGGTTAAGTTGTCTAATATAACAAAGGATGCATAGCTAAGCATAAAGCAGAATATCTCCTCATACAGTGCACAAACTGCATCCTCAGCACAGGTGCATAATAACAATAATATGGCAGCAGGGGTTAAACCATCCATTTGGCTCTGCCATAAGTTATAGTGGCTCCTTGGGGAATCGTGAGAGTGCCGCACAGGCAGAAGCCTGGTGTTTGTACAGTACAAGGTACATAAACACCTGACCTCAGCGATCACATCTGCCCATTGCTCCCAAGCTCTCATTTGCTATATCTCGCATTACTATTTAGCTATCTGCTGTATAAACAATGCATTGGGACAAAAACATATTTTACAGTTTTTTTTTCTTTATTGAAATTTCAAAAATGACATAAAACCAAATAAAAATACAAACTTATGTGAACATACAGTATATGAAGAACGGGGTGCCTACTGCACTAGTGGTTATGAGAGTAGGTATAAGAGTGAGTATGAGCCTACTGCACAATTTCACATCCCAATGGCAAATGGCTTAACAATACTACAGAATTACTTTTTCAATAAACGTCAAGATGCAAACGGTCTGCCGACTCCCAGAGCAAACTCTATTCACCAAGTTCACAGTGTCCTAGTATAAAAGGAAGATGGACAAAGAGGAGGAAAGGGATTTAGGAGTAGTAATAAATAAAAGCTAAAGATAGGTGCACAATGTAGGGCTGCAGCTTCTAAGCCTAATAAGATACTAGCATGTATTAAGAGGCATTGATTAAAGGGAGGAAAGCATAATCTGTCACTATATAAATCCCTGGTAAGACCTCACCTTGAGTATGGAGCGCAGTTCTGGGGACTGGTCAAAAAAAGAAAATACATTGCAAACCTAGAAAAAGTTCAGAGAAGGGCCACAAAGCTAATAAGAGGATTGGAGAACTTAAGCTATGAGGAGAGGCTAGCCAAACTGGGTCTGTTTTCTCTAGAAAAAAAGGCGCTTGAGAGGTGACATGGTTACTTTATATAAATATCTCATACAGAGATGGCAGAAACTCTGTTTATTCCAAGAACATTGTTTGTGACAAGAAGTCACAATTTAAGGTTGGTGGAAAGGAGATTTAATCTCCTGCAACAGGAACGTTTTTTCACTGTAAGAGCAATAACATTGTGGGACTCATTACATAAAGGAGGTAGTGAATGCCAATACTTAAGCTACATTTAAAATGGTTTGGATACATTTGTGGCTAGAAACAGAATTCAGGGATATTATTGCTTGTGTTAAATGGGTCACCTTTTCAATTGGATTAATTTAAGATATATATACGTTGTGACCTGGGATCTTGGAAACACACAGTCCTCAAAGCTGGAAACACCACACAAGGTTGTAGCTTTATAAAATACAGTCTGTTTATTATCAGGTCTGGCAAAAACAGGCAAAATAAACATAAACAAAACAAAAGAGGCTTGCTCCACTGAGCACTTACTAACAAGTACAACTGTCTGCACTAAGTAGCTTTTCACAAAAGTAATATTGCACAGACCTTTCAAACTTTGTCCTTTAGATATAATTCCTCTCAGTCTCTCAGGAGAGTGTTTGCAGTTTTCCTTTACTGCTGGCAAAAATCTACCTCTCAAACCCTGACTGGGGATTTTATTAGCACCTGCTGTCAATTACCATATGCAGGTGAGTAGCTAGCTGAGTCAGACAGAATTCCTGGACTGGACTTTTTGACATAATGTGCTACCTGCAAACTGCGGGGTGGAGCACTGGCCCACCCTACTCTCCAAATACTCCACCCCAGGGACCCAGAAATAAATCACATATTTTCTCTATGTGGCAAACAAACATAACAATTCTCCCTGGGGTTGTCAGACCATACCCCGCACTGCAGCACTTTTGAGGGAATATAGACACCTTCCATTACTATGCCTTGGGTTCTGTCACACATCCTCCCCGCCAGCTCAGACCTAGTGGGGTGAGCGACCATGGCCAAATGCGTATGCATACGTGAAAGGCCATCAGCATTACCCTGTTTACTTCCTGCCCTGTGTTCTACTGAGAAGAGATAGGGTTGCAAACTAAGGAACCAGCGTGTAACTCTACTATTATTATCCTTATTTTGACTCATCCATTTGAGAGGTGCATGATCAGTAACTAGTCTAAATTTTCTGCCCAACAAATAATATTTGAGAGTTTCAACAGCCCATTTAATTGCTAGACACTCCTTTTCAACAATCGAATAGTTCTTTTCTCTAGGTTGAAGTTTACGGCTCAGGTATAGTATTGGGTGCTCTTCACTTTCACTTTCCTGGGAAAGCACTGCTCCAAGCCCTACATCAGAGGCATCCGTCTGTAAAACAAACTCCTTTGAAAAATAAGGGGTGACTAACACTGGTTGTCTACAGATGGCTTCCTTGAGATTTTGAAATGCCTGTTTAGCTTCAGAGGACCATTTCACTATTACTGGAGCTTTTGCTTTAGTGAGGTCAGTTAAAGGACCTGCTATAGTAGCAAAGTTGGAGATAAACCTTCTGTAGTAGCCAACAAGCCCAAGAAATGTTCTGACCTGTTTCTCTCTTTGTGTTAATACCAGTTTTTGTAGCACTGCAATATTTTCTTGCTGGCTGGCAGTAGCTTGCTGCTGTGTGGCAGTGGCCTGTTGCTGTGAGGCCGTAGCCTGTAGTAAAGCCTTTACAACTTCCTCCATTTTAAGTGTGGTATTGTTTCCTTAACAGACTACCAGTGTGTTGCCCGCATTCTCCACCATATGTGACCTGGGATCTTGGAAACACACAGTCCTCAAAGCTGGAAACACCACACAAGGTTGTAGCTTTATAAAATACAGTCTGTTTATTATCAGGTCTGGCAAAAACAGGCAAAATAAACATAAACAAAACAAAAGAGGCTTGCTCCACTGAGCACTTACTAACAAGTACAACTGTCTGCACTAAGTAGCTTTTCACAAAAGTAATATTGCACAGACCTTTCAAACTTTGTCCTTTAGATATAATTCCTCTCAGTCTCTCAGGAGAGTGTTTGCAGTTTTCCTTTACTGCTGGCAAAAATCTACCTCTCAAACCCTGACTGGGGATTTTATTAGCACCTGCTGTCAATTACCATATGCAGGTGAGTAGCTAGCTGAGTCAGACAGAATTCCTGGACTGGACTTTTTGACATAATGTGCTACCTGCAAACTGCGGGGTGGAGCACTGGCCCACCCTACTCTCCAAATACTCCACCCCAGGGACCCAGAAATAAATCACATATTTTCTCTATGTGGCAAACAAACATAACAATTCTCCCTGGGGTTGTCAGACCATACCCCGCACTGCAGCACTTTTGAGGGAATATAGACACCTTCCATTACTATGCCTTGGGTTCTGTCACAACGTGTAAGATAATATTAACAGTTCTTGCCATCTTTCCACATCAGTTTTCTAGGTATTAGAGTAGTTATGAGAGTGGGTATAAAAGTAGCTATGAGAGCAGTTATTAAAGTAAGTATGAGAGCGGGTATGAGATTGTTTCCGAGAGTAGGTATGAGAATGGGTTTACAAGTAGGCGTGAGAGTGGGTAGGATAATGCGTTAGAGAGTAGGTATGAAAATGGGTATGAGATTAGGTATGAGAGTAGGCATGACAGTAAGTATAAGAGTGCTTAGGAGAGTAGGTATGAGTAAGCATGGTATTAGAGTGGGTACGAGAGTAGGTATGAGAATGGGCATAAGAGTAGGTATGAGTGCTTACGAGAGTAGGTATAAGAGTAAGCATGGCATTAGAGAGGGTATAAGAGTATGTATAAGAATGAGTATGAGAGTGGGTTTAAGAGTGTTTACGAGAGTAGGTATGAGAGTAGGTATGAAAGTTGGTATAATAGTGTTTACGAGATTGGGTATGAGAGTAGGTGTAAGAGTGCTTACAAGAGTAGGTATGAGAGTAGGTATAAGAGTTCTTACATGAGTAGGTATGAGAGTAGGTATAAGAGTGCTTATGAGAGTGGGCATGAGAGTAGGTGTAAGAGTGCTTACATGAGTAGGTATGAGAGTAGGTATAAGAGTGCTTACAAGAGTAGATATGAGATTGGGTATGAGAGTAGTTATGAAAGTAGGCATGGCATGAGTGGGTATGAGAGTAGGCATGAAAGAGGGCATGAGAGTAAGCATGGGGGTGGGTATGATAGTAGGTATAAGAATTCTTACGAGAGTAGGTATGAGAGTAGGCATGGCATGAGAATGTGTATGAGAGTAGGCATGAAAGGGGGTATGAGAGTAAGCATGAGAGTGTGTATAAGAGTAGGTATGAGAGTAGATATAAGAGTGCTTATGAGAGTGGGCATGAGAGTAGGTATAAGAGTGCTTACAAGAGTAGGTATGAGAGTGGGTATGAGAGTAGTTATGAAAGTAGGCATGGCATGAGTTTTAGAGTAGGCATGAAAGGGGGTATGAGAGTAAGCATGAGAGTGGGTATGAGAGTAGGCATGGCGTGAGAATGGGTATGAGAGTAGGCACGAAAGGGGGTATAAGAGTAAGCATGAGAGAGTGGGTATGAGAGTAGGTATAAGACTTCTTATGAGAGTAGGTATGAGAGAAGGTATAAGAGTAGGCATGGAATGAGAATGGGTATGAGAGTAGGCATGAAAGTAAGCATGAGAGTGGGTATGAAAGTAGGTATGAGAGTGGGCATGGTGCAAGTATGAGAGTGGGTATAAGACTTCTTAAGAGAGTAGGTATGAGAGTAGGCATGGCATGTGAGTGGGTATAAAAGAGTAGGTATGAGAGTGCTTATGAGAGTAGATATGAGAGCATTTACGAGAGTAGGTATGAGAGTAGGCATGGCATGAGAGTAGGTATAAGAGTGCTTATGAGAGTAGGTATAAGAGTGGGTATGGGAGTGCTTATGAGAGTAGGTATAAGAGTGGGTATTAGAGTGAGTATGAGAGAGTGCATGAGAGTACGTATGAGAGTATGAGAGTAGGTATGAGCGTGGGTATGAGAGAGGGCATGAGAGTACTTATGAGAGTGGGTATGACTATGAGAGAAGGGAATGGCATTATAGTATGTATAAGAGTGGGTATGAGTGCTAACGAGAGTGGGTGAAGCATCAGAGTAGGTATAAGAGTGGGTATTAGAGTGAGTATGAGAAAGGGCATGAGAGTACTTATGAGAGTAGGTATGAGAGTGGGTATAAGAGTGCTTACGAGAGTGGGTATGACTAAGAGTAGGCATGGCATTATAGTCTGTATAAGAGTGGGTATGAGTGCTAACGAGAGTGGATGAAGCATCAGAGTAGGTATAAGAGTGCTTACAAAAGTAGGTATGAGTTTTTACGAGAGTAGGCATGGTAGGAGAATAGGTATAAGAGTGGGTATGAGAGTGCTTATGAGAGTAGGTATAAGAGTGGGTATGAGTGTGCTTACCAGAGTAGGTATGAGAGTGCTCACCAGAGTAGGTATAAGAGTGGGTATTATAGTGAGTATGAAAGAGGGCATGAGAGTACTTACAAGAGTAGGTATGAGAGTAGGTATGAGAGAGGGCATTAGAGTACTTACGAGAGTAAGTATGAGTGTGGGTATGAGAGAGGGTATGAGAGTGGGTATCAGAGTGGGTATGAGAGTACTTACGAGAGTAAGTATGAGAGTAGGTATTAGAGTGAGTGTGAGAGAGGGCATGAGAGTACTTACAAGAGTAGGTATGAGAGTAGGTATGAGAGAGGGCATGAGAGAGGGCATGAGAGTACTTACAAGAGTAAGTATGAGTGTGGGTATGAGAGTGGGTATCAGTGTGGGTATGAGAGTACTTACGAGAGCAAGTATGAGAGTAGGTATTAGAGTGAGTGTGAGAGAGGGCATGAGAGTACTTACGAGTGTAAGTATGAAAGTGGTTATGAGAGTAGGTATAAGAGTGAGTATGAGCCTACTGCACAATTTCACATCCCAATGGCAAATGGCTAAACAATACTACAGAATTACTTTTTCAATAAACGTCAAGATGCTAACGGTCTGCCGACTCCCAGATCAAACTCTAATCACCAAGTTCACAGTGTCCTAGTATAAAAGGAAGATGGACAAAGAGGAGGAAAGGGATTTAGGAGTAGTAATAAATAAAAGCTAAAGATGGGTGCACAATGCAGGGCTGCAGCTTCTAAGCCTAATAAGATACTAGCATGTATTAAGAGGCATTGATTCAAGGGAGGAAAGTATAATTCTGTCACTATATAAATCCCTGGTAAGACCTCACCTTGAGTATGGAGTGCAGTTCTGGGGACTGGTCAAAAAAAGAAAATACATTGCAAACCTAGAAAAAGTTCAGAGTGGGTATGAGAGTGGGTATGAGAGAGGGCACAATAGTACTTATGAGAGTAAGTATGAGAGTAAGTATGAGAGAGGGCATGAGAGTACTAATGAGAGTAAGTATGAGAGTGGGTATGAGGGTAGGTATTAGAGTGGGTATGAAAGGGAGGGCACCAGAGTACTTATGAGAGTAAGTATGAGAGAGGGCATGAGAGTACTTAGAAGAGTGGGTATGAGAGTACTTACGAGAGTTAGTATGAGAGTGGGTATGAGAGAGGGCATGAGAGTACTTATGAGAGTATGAGTGTAGGTATGAGAGTGGGTATGAGTGGGTATGAGAGTAGGTATAAGAGTGGGTATTAGGGTGAGTATAAAAGAGGGCATAAGTACTTACGAGAGTGGGTATGAGAGTAGGCATGAGAGTAGGTATAAGAGTGAGTATGAGAGTACTTACGAGAGTAAGTATGAGAGTAGGTATAAGAGTGGGTATGAGAGAGGGCATGATAGTACTTATGAAAGTATGAGAGTGGGTATGAGAGTGGGTATGATAGAGGGCATGAGAGTACTAATGAGTAAGTATGAGAGAGGGCATGAGAATACTTATAAGAGTAAGTATGAGAGTGGGTATGGAGAGGGCATGAGAGTATTTACAAAAGTATGAGTGTGGGTATGAGAGTACTTACGAGAGCATGAGAGTAGGTATAAGAGTGGGTATTAGGGTGAGTATAAAAGAGGGCATAAGTACTTACGAGAGTACTTACAAGAGTAAGTATGAGAGTGGGTATGAGAGTAGGCATGAGAGTAGGTATGAGTATGAGAGAGGGCATGAGAGTACTTACGAGAGTAAGTATGAGAGTAGGTATAAGAGTGGGTATGAGAGAGGGCATGAGAGTACTTACAAAAGTATGAGAGTGGGTATGAGAGTAGGTATGAGAGTGGGTATGAGAGAGGGCATGATAGTACTTACGAGAGTAAGTATGAGAGTAAGTATGAGAGAGGGCATGAGAGTACTAATGGGAGTAAGTATGAGAGTGGGTATGAGAGAGGGCATGAGAGTGGGTATGAGCGTAGGTATTAGAGTGGGTATGAAAGGGAGGGCACCAGAGTACTTACGAGAGTAAGTATGAGAGTAGGTATGAGAGAGGGCATGAGAGTACTTAGGAGAGTGGGTATGAGAGTACTTACGAGACTTAGTATGAGAGTGGGTATGAGAGTACTTATGAGAGTGGGTACAAGAGTGGGTACGAGAGAGGGCATGAGAGTACTTACGAGAGTAAGTATGAGTGTGGGTATGAGAGTTGGTATGAGAGTACTTACAAGAGTGGGTATGAGCGAGGGGCGAGGGCATGAGAGTACTTACGAGAGTTAGTATGAGAGTACTTACGAGAGTAGGTATGAGAGTAGGTATGAGAGAGGGCATGAGAGTACTTACAAGAGTGGGTACGAGAGAGGGCATGAGAGTACTTACGAGAGTAAGTATGAGTGTGGGTATGAGCGTGGGTATGAGAGAGGGCATGAGAGCATTTACGAGAGTGGGTATGAGAGTACTTACGAGAGTGGGTATGAGAGTACTTACGAGAGTGGGTATGAGAGTACTTACGAGAGTGGGTATGAGAGAGGGTATGAGAGATGGCATAAGAGTACTTACGAGAGTATGAGAGTAGGTATGAGAGTACTCATGAGAGTACTTACGAGAGTAAGTATGAGCATATGTATGAGAGTGGCTATGAGAGAGGGCATGAGAGTACTTACGAGAGTGGGTATAAGAGAGGGCATGAGAGTACTTACGAGAGTGGGTATGAGAGAGGGCATGAGAGTACTTACGAGAGTGGGTATAAGAGAGGGCATGAGAGTACTTACGAAAGTTGGTATGAGAGTGGGTATGAGAGTATGTATAAGAGTGGGTATGAGAGTGGGCATGAGAGTGGGTATGAGAGAGGGCATGAGAGTACTTACGAGAGTAGGTATGAGAGTGGGTATGAGAGTAAATATAAGAGTGGGTATGAGAGTGGGCATGAGAGTACTTACGAGAGTGGGTATGAGAGAGGGCATGAAAGTACTTACATGAGTGGGTATAAGAGAGGGCATGAGAGTACTTACGAGAGTAGGTATGAGAGTAGGAATGAGAGAGGGCATGAGAGTACTTACGAGAGTAAGTATGAGAGTGGGTATAAGAGTGGGTATGAGAGAGGGCATGAGAGTACTTATGAGAGTGGGTATTAGAGTACTTACAAGAGTAAGTATGAGAGTGGGTATAAGAGGGCATGAGAGTAATTATGAGAGTAAGTATGAGAATAAGTATGAGAGTGGGCATTAGAATGGGTATGAGAGATGGCATGAGAGTACTTATGAGAGTTAGTATGAGAGTGGGTATAAGAGTAGGTATGAGAGTGGGTATGAGAGTGGGCATGAGAGTACTTACGAGAGTGGGTATGAGAGTAGGCATGATAGTCCTTACAAGAGTAAGTATGAGAGTGGGTATGAGCGTAGGTATGAGAGTGGGTATGAGAGTACTTACGATAGTAAGTATGAGAGAGGGCATGAGAGTACTTACGAGAGTACTTACGAGAGTGGGTATGAGAGTGGGCATGAGAGTACTTACGAGAGTGGGTATGAGAGTGGGTATAAGAGGGCATGAGAGTACTTATGAGAGTAAGTATGAGAATAAGTATGAGTGGGCATTAGAATGGGTATGAGAGAGGGCATGAGAGTACTTATGAGAGTTAGTATGAGAGTGGGTATAAGAGTAGGTATGAGAGTGGGCATGAGAGTACTTACGAGAGTGGGTATAAGAGTAGGTATGAGAGTAGGCATGATAGTCCTTACAAGAATAAGTATGAGAGTGGGTATGAGCGTAGGTATGAGAGTGGGTATGAGAGTACTTACGATAGTAAGTATGAGAGAGGGCATGAGAGTACTTACGAGAGTGGGTATGAGAGTGGGCATGAGAGAGGGCATGAGAGTACTTACGAGAGTGGGTATAAGAGAGGGCATGAGAGTACTTACAAGAGTAGGTATGAGAGTAGGAATGAGAGAGGGCATGAGAGTACTTACGAGAGTAAGTATGAGAGTGGGTATAAGAGTGGGTATGAGAGAGGGCATGAGAGTACTTATGAGAGTTAGTATGAGTGTGGGTATGAGAGTGGGTATGAGAGTACTTACAAGAGTAAGTATGAGAGTGGGTATAAGAGGGCATGAGATTAATTATGAGAGTAAGTATGAGAATAAGTATGAGAGTGGGCATTAGAATGGGTATGAGAGATGGCATGAGAGTACTTATGAGAGTTAGTATGAGAGTGGGTATAAGAGTAGGTATGAGAATGGGTATGAGAGTGGGCATAAGAGTACTTACGAGAGTGGGTATGAGAGTAGGCATGATAGTCCTTACAAGAGTAAGTATGAGAGTGGGTATGAGCGTAGGTATGAGAGTGGGTATGAGAGTACTTACGATAGTAAGTATGAGAGAGGGCATGAGAGTACTTACGAGAGTACTTACGAGAGTGGGTATGAGAGTACTTACAAGAGTAAGTATGAGAGTGGGTATAAGAGTGGGTATAAGAGGGCATGAGAGTACTTATGAGAGTAAGTATGAGAATAAGTATGAGAGTGGGCATTAGAATGGGTATGAGAGAGGGCATAAGAGTACTTATGAGAGTTAGTATGAGAGTGGGTATAAGAGTAGGTATGAGAGTGGGCATGAGAGTACTTACGAGAGTGGGTATAAGAGTAGGTATGAGAGTAGGCATGATAGTCCTTACAAGAATAAGTATGAGAGTGGGTATGAGCGTGGGTATGAGAGTACTTACGATAGTAAGTATGAGAGAGGGCATGAGAGTACTTACGAGAGTGGGTATGAGAGTGGGCATGAGAGTACTTACAAGAGTAAGTATGAGAGTAGGTATGAGAGTGGGCATGAAAACACTTACGAGAGTAAGTATGAGAGTGGGTATAAGAGTGGGTATGAGAGAGGGCATGAGAGTACTTACGAGAGTGGGTATAAGAGTAGGTATGAGAGTAGGCATGATAGTCCTTACAAGAATAAGTATGAGAGTGGGTATGAGCGTAGGTATGAGAGTGGGTATGAGAGTACTTACGATAGTAAGTATGAGAGAGGGCATGAGAGTACTTACGAGAGTGGGTATGAGAGTGGGTATGAGAGTGGGCATGAGAGTACTTACGAGAGTGGGTATAAGAGAGGGCATGAGAGTACTTACGAGAGTAGGTATGAGAGTAGGAATGAGAGAGGGCATGAGAGTACTTACGAGAGTAAGTATGAGAGTGGGTATAAGAGTGGGTATGAGAGAGGGCATGAGAGTACTTATGAGAGTTAGTATGAGTGTGGGTATGAGAGTGGGTATGAGAGTACTTACAAGAGTAAGTATGAGAGTGGGTATAAGAGGGCATGAGATTAATTATGAGAGTAAGTATGAGAATAAGTATGAGAGTGGGCATTAGAATGGGTATGAGTGATGGCATGAGAGTACTTATGAGAGTTAGTATGAGAGTGGGTATAAGAGTAGGTATGAGAATGGGTATGAGAGTGGGCATAAGAGTACTTACGAGAGTGGGTATGAGAGTAGGCATGATAGTCCTTACAAGAGTAAGTATGAGAGTGGGTATGAGCGTAGGTATGAGAGTGGGTATGAGAGTACTTACGATAGTAAGTATGAGAGAGGGCATGATAGTACTTACGAGAGTACTTATGAGAGTGGGTATGAGAGTGGGCATGAGAGTACTTACGAGAGTGGGTATGAGAGTACTTACAAGAGTAAGTATGAGAGTGGGTATAAGAGTGGGTATAAGAGGGCATGAGAGTACTTATGAGAGTAAGTATGAGAATAAGTATGAGAGTGGGCATTAGAATGGGTATGAGAGAGGGCATGAGAGTACTTATGAGAGTGGGTATAAGAGTAGGAATGAGAGTGGGCATGAGAGTACTTACGAGAGTGGGTATAAGAGTAGGTATGAGAGTAGGCATGATAGTCCTTACAAGAATAAGTATGAGAGTGGGTATGAGCGTGGGTATGAGAGTACTTACGATAGTAAGTATGAGAGAGGGCATGAGAGTACTTATGAGAGTGGGTATGAGAGTGGGCATGAGAGTACTTACAAGAGTAAGTATGAGAGTAGGTATGAGAGTGGGCATGAAAACACTTACGAGAGTAAGTATGAGAGTGGGTATAAGAGTGGGTATGAGAGAGGGCATGATAGTACTTACGAGAGTAGGTATGAGAGTGGGTATGAGAGTAAATATAAGAGTGGGCATGAGAGTGGGTATGAGAGAGGGCATGAGAGTACTTACGAGAGTAGGTATGAGAGTGGGTATGAGAGTAAATATAAGAGTGGGTATGAGAGTGGGCATGAGAGTACTTACGAGAGTGGGTATCGGAGAGGGCATGAGAGTACTTACGAGAGTGGGTATAAGAGAGGGCATGAGAGTACTTACGAGAGTAGGTATGAGAGTAGGAATGAGAGAGGGCATGAGAGTACTTACGAGAGTAAGTATGAGAGTGGGTATAAGAGTGGGTATGAGAGAGGGCATGAGAGTACTTATGAGAGTTAGTATGAGAGTGGGTATGAGAGTACTTACAAGAGTAAGTATGAGAGTGGGTATAAGAGGGCATGAGAGTAATTATGAGAGTAAGTATGAGAATAAGTATGAGAGTGGGCATTAGAATGGGTATGAGAGATGGCATGAGAGTACTTATGAGAGTTAGTATGAGTGGGTATAAGAGTAGGTATGAGAGTGGGTATGAGAGTGGGCATGAGAGTACTTACGAGAGTGGGTATGAGAGTAGGCATGATAGTCCTTACAAGAGTAAGTATGAGAGTGGGTATGAGCGTAGGTATGAGAGTGGGTATGAGAGTACTTACGATAGTAAGTATGAGAGAGGGCATGAGAGTACTTACGAGAGTACTTACGAGAGTGGGTATGAGAGTACTTACGAGAGTGGGTATGAGAGTACTTACAAGAGTAAGTATGAGAGTGGGTATAAGAGTGGGTATAAGAGGGCATGAGAGTACTTATGAGAGTAAGTATGAGAATAAGTATGAGAGTGGGCATTAGAATGGGTATGAGAGAGGGCATGAGAGTACTTATGAGAGTTAGTATGAGAGTGGGTATAAGAGTAGGTATGAGAGTGGGCATGAGAGTACTTATGAGAGTGGGTATAAGAGTAGGTATGAGAGTAGGCATGATAGTCCTTACAAGAATAAGTATGAGAGTGGGTATGAGAGTACTTACGATAGTAAGTATGAGAGAGGGCATGAGAGTACTTACGAGAGTGGGTATGAGAGTGGGTATGATAGTGGGCATGAGAGTACTTACAAGAGTAAGTATGAGAGTAGGTATGAGAGTGGGCATGAAAACACTTACGAGAGTAAGTATGAGAGTGGGTATAAGAGTGGGTATAAGACTGGGTATGAGAGAGGGCATGATAGTACTTACGAGAGTAAGTATGAGAGTAACTATGAGAGTAACTATGAGAGTGGGCATGAGAGTACTTACGAGAGTAAGTATAAGAGTGGGTATTTACAAGAGTACTTACAAGAGTTAGTATGAGAGTGGGTATGATAGTAGGTATGTGAGTGGGTACGAGAGGGCATGAGAGTACTTATGAGAGTAAGTATGAGAGGGCATGAGTACTTACGAGAGTATGAGAGTGGGTATGAGAGTACTTACGAGATTTAGTATGAGAGTGGGTATGAGAGTGGGTATAAGTGGGCATGAGAGTACTTAGGAAAGTGGGTACAAGAGTGGGTATGAGAGAGGGCATGAGAGTACTTACGAGCATTAGTATGAGGGTGGTCATGAGAGTACTTACTAAAGTAAGTATGAGAGTGGGTATGAGAGTACTTACGAGCGTTAGTATGAGAGTAGGTATGAGAGTGGTCATGAGAGTACTTACTAGAGTAAGTATGAGAGTGGGTATGAGAGTACTTACGAGAGTTAGTATGAGAGTAAGTATGAGAGTGGGCATGTGAGTACTTACGAGAGTTAGTATGAGAGTCGGTATGAGAGTGGGCATGAGAGTACTTACTAGAGTAAGTATGAGAGTGGGCATGAGAGTACTTACTAGAGTAAGTATGAGAGTGGGTATGAGAGTACTTACGAGAGTTAGTATGAGAGTGGGTATGAGAGAGGGCATGAGAGTACTTACGAGAGTAAGTATGAGAGTAAGTATGAGAGTGGGCATGAGAGTACTTACGAGAGTTAGTATGAGAGTGGGTATGAGAGTGGGCATGAGAGTACTTACTAGAGTAAGTATGAGAGTGGGTATGAGAGAGGGCATGAAAGGAATTACAAGAGTAAGTATTAGAGTGGGTATGAGAGTACTTACGAGAGTTAGTATGAGAGTAAGTATGAGAGTGGGCATGTGAGTACTTACGAGAGTTAGTATGAGAGTCGGTATGAGAGTGGGCATGAGAGTACTTACTAGAGTAAGTATGAGAGTGGGCATGAGAGTACTTACTAGAGTAAGTATGAGAGTGGGTATGAGAGTACTTACGAGAGTTAGTATGAGAGTGGGTATGAGAGAGGGCATGAGAGTACTTACGAGAGTTAGTATGAGAGTAAGTATGAGAGTGGGCATGAGAGTACTTACGAGAGTTAGTATGAGAGTGGATATGAGAGTGGGCATGAGAGTACTTACTAGAGTAAGTATGAGAGTGGGTATGAGAGAGGGCATGAAAGGAATTACAAGAGTAAGTATTAGAGTGGGTATGAGAGTACTTATGAGAGTTAGTATGAGAGTGGGTATGAGAGTGGGTATGAGAGTAGGTATGAGAGAGGGCATGAGAGTACTTACAAGAGTAAGTATGAGAGTGGGTATAAGAGAGGGCATGAGAGTACTTACGAGAGTAAGTATGAGAGTGGGTATAAGAGAAGACATGAGAGTACTTACGAGAGTGGGTATGAGAGTAGGTATGAGAGGGCATGAGAGTACTTACAAGAGTAAGTATGAGAGTGGGTATAAGAGAGGGCATGAGAGTACTTACAAGAGTAAGAATGAGCGTGGGTATGAGAGTATTTACGAGAGTGGGTATGAGAGTACCTACGAGAGTGGGCATGAGAGTGGGCTCTTGCTATCAGTGATTTTGTACTATTTACAGCTGTTTGGAATAGGGTTAATCTACGATTACATTTATGTTTTGTTTATAGTTAAGCGACCAGATATGTGTTAGGGAGCCATTGTACTCAATTGCCATCTTTAAATGCTTTATGACCTAACAAGTATTTGCAACGTGGAAGGCAAAGCAATAGCACTACGTAATGTGTATAAAGACTTATCTCCTGATATGGCTTTTATCCTGTTTAGGAATAAGCTATAAAGAGTGATGGTGCTGTGTATTAAATTCAAATCTGAAAATAAAATGGGTAAAGAACTCACTAGTAGAGAATACACGTATAGCGCTTTAGAGTCAGACTTTTAGGGGGCAATTTATCAAGCTCCGTACGGATGATGCCTGAAGATTCGCCAGAAACAGAAGTTAGGAAGCTTCGGTCTAAAGACCGCTGCTCCATAACCTGTCTGCCTGCTCTGAGGCGGCGGACAGAAATCAACCCGATCGAATACGATCGGATTGATTGAAACCCCCTGTTAGCAGCCGATTGGTCGCGAATCTGCAGGGGGAGGCATTGCACCAGCACAAGAACTGCTGGTGCAATAATAAATGCTGACAGCGTATGCTGTCAGTATTTATCGATGTGCGGCGGATTGATATGGTACATCGTATCATGTCTGTCCACACTTTTATTTATCGATGTGCGGCGGATTGATATGGTACATCGTATCATGTCTGTCCACACTTTTATTTATCAATGTGCAGCGGATTGATATGGTACATCGTATCATGTCCGTGCACACTTTTATTTATTGATGTGCAGCGGATTGATATGGTACATCGTATCATGTCCGTGCACACTTTTATTTATCGATGTGTGGCGGATTGATATGGTACATCGTATCATGTCCGTGCACACTTTTATTTATCGATGTGCGGCGGATTGATATGGTACATCGTATCATGTCCGTGCACACTTTTATTTATCGATGTGCGGCGGATTGATATGGTACATCGTATCATGTCTGTCCACACTTTTATTTATCAATGTGCAGCGGATTGATATGGTACATCGTATCATGTCCGTGCACACTTTTATTTATTGATGTGCAGCGGATTGATATGGTACATCGTATCATGTCCGTGCACACTTTTATTTATCGATGTGTGGCGGATTGATATGGTACATCGTATCATGTCCGTGCACACTTTTATTTATCGATGTGCGGCGGATTGATATGGTACATCGTATCATGTCCGTGCACACTTTTATTTATCGATGTGCGGCGGATTGATATGGTACATCGTATCATGTCCGTCCACACTTTTATTTATCAATGTGCAGCGGATTGATATGGTACATCGTATCATGTCCGTGCACACTTTTATTTATTGATGTGTGGCGGATTGATATGGTACATCGTATCATGTCCGTGCACACTTTTATTTATTGATGTGCAGCGGATTGATATGGTACATCGTATCATGTCTGTGCACACTTTTATTTATCGATGTGCGGCGGATTGATATGGTACATCGTATCATGTCTGTGCACACTTTTATTTATCGATGTGCGGCGGATTGATATGGTACATCGTATCATGTCCGTGCACACTTTTATTTATCGATGTGCGGCAGATTGATATGGTACATCGTATCATGTCCGTCCACACTTTTATTTATCGATGTGCAGCGGATTGATATGGTACATCGTATCATGTCCATGCACACTTTTATTTATTGATGTGCGGCGGATTGATATGGTACATCGTATCATGTCTGTCCACACTTTTATTTATCGATGTGCGGCGGATTGATATGGTACATCGTATTATGTCCGTGCACACTTTTATTTATCGATGTGCGGCGGATTGATATGGTACATCGTATCATGTCCGTCCACACTTTTATTTATTGATGTGCGGCGGATTGATATGGTACATCGTATCATGTCCGTCCACACTTTTATTTATCGATGTGCGGCGGATTGATATGGTACATCGTATTATGTCCGTGCACACTTTTATTTATCGATGTGCAGCGGATTGATATGGTACATCGTATCATGTCCGTGCACACTTTTATTTATCGATGTGCGGCGGATTGATATGGTACATCGTATCATGTCCGTGCACACTTTTATTTATCGATGTGCGGCAGATTGATATGGTACATCGTATCATGTCCGTGCACACTTTTATTTATCGATGTGCGGCAGATTGATATGGTACATCGTATCATGTCCGTGCACACTTTTATTTATCGATGTGCGGCGGATTGATATGGTACATCGTATCATGTCCGTCCACACTTTTATTTATCGATGTGCAGCGGATTGATATGGTACATCGTATCATGTCCGTGCACACTTTTATTTATCGATGTGCAGCGGATTGATATGGTACATCGTATCATGTCCGTCCACACTTTTATTTATCGATGTGCGGCGGATTGATATGGTACATCGTATCATGTCCGTCCACACTTTTATTTATCGATGTGCAGCGGATTGATATGGTACATCGTATCATGTCCGTGCACACTTTAATAAATTTACCCCATAATGTCTTATTGCTGTATAAATTGTGTTAGGTATTGGCAACAGATAATCCCTAACGACAAATAAGGGAAAAGATCCAATAATAAAATGTAACGTTTAATGAGTTAACCTAAAATATAAGGGACAAACTATTAAAAGCACACATTTGTGTATAGCCCTGCATGTGCTTATATTCACATACAGTGTATTTGTGCTTATATTCACATACAATGTATTTGTGCTTATATTCACATACAATGGATTTGTGCTTACATTCACATACAGTGTATTTGTGCTTATATTCACATACAATGTATTTGTGCTTATATTCACATACAATGGATTTGTGCTTACATTCACATACAGTGTATTTGTGCTTATATTCACATACAGTGTATTTGTGCTTATATTCACATACAATGTATTTGTGCTTATATTCACATACAATGGATTTGTGCTTACATTCACATACAGTGTATTTGTGCTTATATTCACATACAATGTATTTGTGCTTATATTCACATACAATGTATTTGTGCTTATATTCACATACAATGGATTTGTGCTTACATTCACATACAATGTATTTGTGCTTATATTCACATATAATGTATTTGTGCTTATATTCACATACAATGGATTTGTGCTTACATTCACATACAGTGTATTTGTGCTTATATTCACATACAGTGTATTTGTGCTTATATTCACATACAGTGTATTTGTGCTTACATTCACATACAGTGTATTTGTGCTTATATTCACATACAGTGGATTTGTGCTTATATTCACATACAGTGGATTTGTGCTTATATTCACAGTGGATTTGTGCTTATATTCACATACAGTGGATTTGTGCTTATATTCACATATAATGGATTTGTGCTTACATTCACATATAATGGATTTGTGCTTACATTCACATACAGTGAATTTGTGCTTATATTCACATACAGTGTATTTGTGCTTATATTCACATACAGTGTATTTGTGCTTACATTCACATACAGTGTATTTGTGCTTATATTCACATACAGTGGATTTATGCTTATATTCACATATAATGTATTTGTGCTTATATTCACATACAGTGTATTTGTGCTTATATTCACATACAGTGTATTTGTGCTTATATTCACATACAGTGTATTTGTGCTTACATTCACATACAGTGTATTTGTGCTTATATTCACATACAGTGTATTTGTGCTTATATTCACATACAGTGTATTTGTGCTTATATTCACATACAGTGGATTTGTGCTTACATTCACATACAGTGTATTTGTGCTTATATTCACATACAGTGTATTTGTGCTTATATTCACATACAGTGGATTTGTGCTTACATTCACATACAGTGTATTTGTGCTTATATTCACATACAGTGGATTTGTGCTTATATTCACATACAGTGTATTTGTGCTTATATTCACATACAGTGGATTTGTGCTTACATTCACATACAGTGTATTTGTGCTTATATTCACATACAGTGTATTTGTGCTTATATTCACATACAGTGGATTTGTGCTTACATTCACATACAGTGTATTTGTGCTTATATTCACATACAATGGATTTGTGCTTATATTCACATACAGTGGATTTGTGCTTATATTCACATATAATGGATTTGTGCTTATATTCACATACAATGGATTTGTGCTTATATTCACATACAGTGGATTTGTGCTTACATTCACATATAATGGATTTGTGCTTACATTCACATATAATGGATTTGTGCTTACATTCACATACAGTGGATTTGTGCTTATATTCACATACAGTGTATTTGTGCTTATATTCACATACAGTGTATTTGTGCTTACATTCACATACAGTGTATTTGTGCTTATATTCACATACAGTGGATTTGTGCTTACATTCACATACAGTGTATTTGTGCTTATATTCACATACAATGTATTTGTGCTTATATTCACATACAGTGTATTTGTGCTTATATTCACATACAGTGGATTTGTGCTTACATTCACATACAGTGTATTTGTGCTTACATTCACATACAGTGTATTTGTGCTTATATTCACATACAGTGGATTTGTGCTTATATTCACATACAGTGTATTTGTGCTTATATTCACATACAGTGGATTTGTGCTTATATTCACATACAGTGTATTTGTGCTTATATTCACATACAATGTATTTGTGCTTATATTCACATACAGTGGATTTGTGCTTACATTCACATACAGTGTATTTGTGCTTATATTCACATACAATGGATTTGTGCTTACATTCACATACAGTGGATTTGTGCTTCTATGCCACTGTTTACAAGGAGAATAAATGTGATTACTATCAGAATGTGCAGTATCTTGGGCTCAGTGTATGTGACTTACACTTTCTACAGGTGATACAATATGAGAACGTTACATCAGTTGGGGTTTGGATAGTAGCACAATTTGGCAGTACTGCTCACTATGTCATTACTCAATACGTTATCAGGTTGTTCAGGAGATCCTGTGCATAACAATAATAGAGAAAGCTGATATTATTTACTGGTGGTAATAGGAAATAAACAGCAGAGGCTACCAAGTGATGAGTAGTGACCCATATGATAAGAGTACTGCCTGCGTGTAGCAAGTTTAGAAGATGCTACTGGCAGCTATTAAGTAGAACAGTTTTGCCTAAAATATAGCTGTGTTTGACTGACAAAAAGAAACTTTCCAGTATTAAGATTGCTGTTAATAGAACGCTAGTAATGGCTGTACCATGCGTAGTCAGGTTAGTAAAAATGAGTAATACAGATTACAAAGCGTGTATTTTACTAACATCTGAGAGTAATAGCAGGCATGTAGTTTGCAACCATTCTCTTACATTAGCTGACAAATGTGTAACAAGTAAGTAACAAATGAACAAGGGTAATATATTCATGAGTAGATACTTCCGGACTGAGTTAAAGTGAAAGTAAATCCTAGCGTTTTACAAAAGCTAGGATTGACTTTTGAAACAAATAAAGGGGACTTTCATTCGTGAAGTATAAGTTTTAGGAGGTAAATCCGGCTCCCATGGGCGCCAAGCCGGATTTACCGCATGGCTATTGGCTAAGAGGTGAAAACATCACCTCCATAGCAAAAAGAATTTTAAGTCGTGGGCTGCTGTAGCAGCTGAAAATGGAGATCAGTTAAGACAAATAAAGGAGCTTTCTACAGTAAATGAAGTATCTTATAGTTCATGAATGAAAGTGCCCTTTATTTGTTTCAAAAGTCAATCCTAGCGATTGTAAAATATACGAAATATCCGTATTCACTTTGCTATAATAATTACTATCCGAGAATTTGACTCACTTTAAAGGGACAGTACACACCAATTTTCATATAACTGCATGTAATAGACACTACTATAAAGAATAAGATGCACAGATACTGATATAAAAATCCAGTATAAAACTGTTTAAAAATTTACTTAGAAGCTCTCAGTTTAGCTCTGTTAAAAAGGTAGCTGGAAAGCCCACTGCAAGTGGCAAATAAGACACTCCCCTCCCCCTTCTTTTGCATATGAAAAGACCCTTTACAAAAAAATCAGGAGAAAGCTGGAGAAGGTATCTGATGGTATTCTCATAAAACTTTGGGGCTTGGTTAGGAGTCTGAAAAGCAGAGCAATGTTATTTAAAAATAAGCAAAACTATACATTTAAAAAAAAACAAAAAAAGGAAATGTATTCTTACCTGTTAAATTTGTTTCTTTTACGATACGATGAGTCCACGGATTTCATCCTTACTTGTGGGATATCGCCTCCTGGTCAGCAGGAGGAGGCAAAGAGCACCACAGCAGATCTGTATATATAGCTCCTCCCTTCCCTCCCACTCCAGTCATTCGACCGAAGTTAGGAAGAAAAAGGAAAAGCCAAGGTGCAGAGGTGACTGAAGTTTAATAAAATTAAAGACCTGTCTTAGAAAAACAAGGTGGGCCGTGGACTCATCGTATCGTAAAATAAACAAATTTATCAGGTAAGAATAAATTTCCTTTTCCTTTACAAGATATGATGAGTCCACGGATTTCATCCTTACTTGTGGGATACAATACCAAAGCTATAGTACACGGATGAAAGGGTAGGGACAAGACAGGGAACCTAAACGGAAGGCACCACTGCTTGAAGAACTTTCCTACCAAAAACAGCCTCAGACGAGGCAAAAGTATTGAATTTGTAAAATTTGGAAAAAGTGTGAAGAGACGACCAAGTTGCAGCTTTGCAAATCTGTTCAACAGAAGCATCATGTTTGAATGCCCATGAGGAAGCCACAGCCCTAGTGGAATGAGCCGTAATTATTTCAGGAGGCTGCTGTCCAGCAGTCTCATATGCAAAACGGATGACACTCTTCAGCCAAAAGGAAAGAGAGGTAGCCGTAGCTTTCTGACCCCTACGTTTCCCCGAAAAAACAACACAAACAAGGAAGACGATTGACGAAAATCCTTAGTCGCCTGTAAGTAGAACTTCAAGGCACGGACCACGTCCAAATTATGTAACAGACGCTCCTTCTTAGAAGAAAGATTAGGACACAGGGAAGGAACAACAATTTCCTGATTAATATTCTTGTTAGAAACAACCTTAGGAAGAAAACCAGGTTTGTACGTAACACCACCTTATCCGCATGGAAAATAAGATAAGGAGAATGACATTGTAATGCCGAAAGCTCAGAAACTCTGCGAGCAGAAGAAATAGCAACCAAAAATAAAACCTTTCAATAATACAAAAGAAAAAAAGATACCTCACAACAGCACTCTTTGTCTAATAAAGAAATATTTAATTGATATAGTAAATTGTCCTATACCAAACCTACTGTGCACAGTTTACAATAATCTAATATACCCAGTGGCAATAGAACAATAAACATCATCCATATTGGATGCACACAATAATAAAATAAAGGAAGAAATCTAACATTTGAAATAAATGCACTTATTTAAATATATCTGCGCTTGCAGAGCTGAAAAAGGCACAGTTCATACTGAAATAGTTAAGGTACTTATCGTTCAGTGTCCTGGGTGGTGTAAGCAGGTAGCCATGACACAGAATGATCCACAAAAGGAGAGGTTTAACTTTTCAATCTCCCAGAATCCTGTTATAGCTTGCAACTGCAGGAACTGTGATAAAAGATGACCACCATACTTCAGTAAACTACACGTAAGGGATTTTGGAAGGCCGCTACAGTCACATCACACGGCTAAACGACAGGTAAGTCCAGCATACAAAAAGCCGTGAAGACCGATATCCGGTAAGTTATCCTTCTACACTAACATTGTGTTGTAGTGAGCCAGATGTAAGTGATTGTGGAAGGAACACTGCCGTCATACCTCACGGCCGGAAACCAGGTGATGCAGGTGAATCCGTTTCACAAAAAGCTGCAATGTCAGAGTGCTGATCTTTTCCGCCTTCTACCCTTACATGTGTGCCCAAGCTGGTAATCCAAAAAGTGCTGAATAAAGCTATCCACTTGTCAGGAAATCAAGTGAGAGTTTCTCCTCAAAATACGCAAAATGCCGACGTACGTTTCACCAATGATTTGGCTTCATCCGGGCCAAACAACCTTAGGAAGAAAACCAGGTTTGGTACGTAACACCACCTTATCCGCATGGAAAATAAGATAAGGAGAATGACATTGTAATGCCGAAAGCTCAGAAACTCTGCGAGCAGAAGAAATAGCAACCAAAAATAAAACCTTCCAAGATAACAACTTAATATCTATGGAATACATAGGTTCAAACGGAACCCCTTGAAGAACATTAAGAACTAAATTCAAACTCCAAGGAGGAGCAATTGGTCTAAACACAAGCCTGATTCTAGTCAGAGCCTGACAAAAAGACTGAACATCTGAAACATCTGCCAGACGCTTGCTTAGCAAAATAGACAAAGCGGAAATCTGTCCCTTTAAGGAACTTGTTGACAAGCCTTTCTCCAATCCTTCTTGGAGAAAAGACAAAATCCTGGGAATCCGAACCCTACTCCAAGAGTAGTTCTTGGATTTGCACCAATAAAGATATTTACGCCATATCTTATGGTAAATCTTTCTAGTAACAGGCTTACATGCCTGAATCAAGGTATCAATGACTGAATCAGAGAATCCTCACTTAGATAAAATCAAGCGATCAATCTCCAAGCAGTTAGCTGCAGAGAAACTAGATTCGGATGATGAAAGGGTCCCTGAATGAGAAAGTCTTTCCTCAATGGAAGCTTCCACGGTGGCTGAGATGACATGTCCACCAGGTCGACATACCAAGTCCTGCGATGCCACGCAGGAGCGATGAGGATCACCAAAGCCATCTCCTGTTTGATTCGAGCAATCACCCGAGGAAGGAGAGCAAACGGAGGGAACACATAAGCTAGGTAAATTGACAGTAAAGAGAACGGATGTAAATCCTGCGCAGAAGACAGATGGGGGGAAAGGGATTGGGAATACCTCTAGCTCTCCTCAACGGGTTCCCTAGTGTACCCGATGTAAACAGAAAACGATAGGGGGTGGAGGTGAGCGCCAAAGTAGGCTGAGGAAGGGGAGAGGGGGACAATTGTTGCCCACAATGTGGGTTCTCCTACTAGTAGTTGTGAAGTGAATGTACAAAATATATATAAAATATATATAAAATGCTAAAATGGGTATATAGGTTAAAAATGTATATCAATATTTATTCCACACAATCGGTTAAAAATGTCGGTGATCTTCTAAAAATACAGTCCAAAAATAATACACATTCATAAACAATCATGGATCCATGTTACAATAACGAAATAGTGAAAATGACATAAAATCAGAAAAAATAAAAATAAAAATAAAAGTAAAAATGACCTGGTGCACCTAAAAATGTTTGACAATGAATGACCTGATAGGCCAAGTATCTTATTATGGGTGGTTCTCTATGGTACAGTCCGGATATTGATGAGTGTTCTTATAATTGTATTTATCCAAACAGGTAATAGTGTGACAAAAAGAAAAGTGTCTATATTTTATATCCAATTCTGAGAAATTCCAAAATAGTGTGTATCCTGTGATTAAAAAATAAAAATAAAAATACAAACTTAAAAATGTGAAAGCAATGTGATCATTGGATGTCAAAAAAGTGGAAAAAGTTAGAAAAAATGTGGAGAAAATGTAAGTAACTTCGCAAGAAATGTGGAAATCCTCAAATAGGTGAAGCAAAAAAATTAGTCTTTCAAAAGTTAATCAATAAGTGTCCAAAATGATATAGTGGATTCTGTGCAGTGAAGTTGTCGCCCAGTTGGATACAATAAAACAAAATAAAACTGTGCAAAAACTCAAATCAGTCGACGCGTTTCGGCCATGTACTCCTGGCCTTTATCAAGACTTGATAAAAATACCTTTGTGAAGATTCTGGGTGCTGTGGCCAGACCGAAAGAAAGAGCCAAAAACTGAAAATGTTTGTCCAGAATGGCAAAACAGAGAAACTTGTGATGATCTTTGTGGATAGGGACATGTAGATATGCATCCTTTAGATCCACGGTAGTCATAAATTGACCTTCCTGGATCAATGGAAGAATGGTACGAATAGTTTCCATCTTGAAAGATGGAACCCTGAGAAACTTGTTTAGACTTTTGAGATCTAAAACGGGACGGAATGTTCCCTCCTTTTTGGGAACTACACACAGATTTGAATAAAACCCCTGTCCCTGTTCCTGAGTCGGAACGGGACATATTACTCCCATGGAAAAGAGATCTCCTACACAACATAAGAACGCCTCTTTTAGAAATCTCCCTCTGGGGGGAGAGTTTCTGAACTCCAACTGATACCCCTGAGACACAATTTCTAGTGTCCAGGGATCCTGAACATCTCTTATCCAAGTCTGGACAAAGAGAGAAAGTCTGCCCCCTACTAGATCCGGTCCCGGATTGGGAACCGACCCTTCATGCTGACTTGGTAGCAGCAGCTGGTTTCTTGGATTGTTTACCATTGTTCCAAGACTGGTTGGGTTTCTAAGTGGACTTGTTTTGTGAATAATTCCCTTCCTGTTTAGCGGAAGAGGAAAAGGGAACTCCTTTGAATTTCGAAAGGAACGAAAATTACTCTGTCAACCTCTTTATAATGTAAAGCCCTCTGAACACAGGAAGGGCAAAAAGGAACAGGAGGTTCCACAGGGGCATTCAAGCACATAGCACATGGGACAGTTTGAATTACATCTGAATCCATTATGTAACAGAAAAAACAGAAGCACCAACTTGTCTCTATAAAACAAAAATAAAAAGCTCTATTTTTTTTCTTCTTTTTTTTTATAAGCTTTAAAAACTGCCCAAATAATGACTCCAGAAGATATGGAAAAAGTTAGCTATGGCAAACTACAATAACAGTGAAAACTTCAGACACCGGCACCTCGCCTCAGCAGAGCTGCTGAGGCGAGGTGCCGGTGTCTGAAGTTTTCACTGTTATACCTACCTGCCCCTTCAATCGATCAACAGTCAGTCCGCCACTAAAGTCGGCTCCGGATCAGCACAACGACACTGCAAACCGCTTGCTTCTAACCCATGCGGTTGCAGCGTTTCACTATTACCATGCAAGACACCGGGACTTCCGGAAATGAGAGCCGCGCAGCAAAACTACAACCCCAGTGCGCCAAGGAAGCCCCGCCTATCATGGGTGTGATTAAAGCCCATAGCAAGTAGTGATACGGCCATATTGTCAGACCGGGCCAGAATTGCAATAAAGCCCATGCGGTCATGACGGCGCCATAATAGGAAACACGTAAACAAGGTCTGAAACGTAAACTGGATGGTTCCGGTAATAAAGAGACACAAAACATCCCCAGCGTCAGCCAAATAACCCCCTTGCCATACAAACACTTAACATAAGCCCAATAAAGGTGTTATCTTAAACACGTAGCTTAACCCCTTAATGACCACAGCACTTTTCCATTTTCTGTCCGTTTGGGACCAAGGCTATTTTTACATTTCTGCAGTGTTTGTGTTTAGCTGTAATTTTCCTCTTACTCATTTACTGTACCTACACATATTATATATCGTTTTTCTCGCCATTAAATGGACTTTCTAAAGATACCATTATTTTCATCATATCTTATAATTTACTATAAAATTTTTTATAAAATATGAGGAAAAAATAGAAAAAAAACACACTTTTTCTAACTTTGACCCCCAAAATCTGTTACACATCTACAACCACCAAAAAACACCCATGCTAAATAGTTTCTAAATTTTGTCCTGAGTTTAGAAATACCCAATGTTTACAAGTTCTTTGCTTTTTTTGTAAACTATAGGGCCATAAATACAAGTAGCACTTTGCTATTTCCAAACCATTTCTTTTCAAAATTAGCGATAGTTACATTAGAGCACTGATATCTTTCAGGAATCTCTGAATATCCATTGACATGTATATATTTTTTTTTAGTAGACATCCCAAAGTATTGATCTAGGCCCGTTTTGGTATATTTCATGCCACCATTTCACCGTCAAATGCAATCAAATACAAAAAAATCATTCACTTTTCACAAATTTTTTCACAAACGTTTGGTTTCTAACTTAGATTTTTTACAAACAGCTTGTGCAATTATGGCATAAATGGTTGTAAATTCTTCTCTGGGATCCCCTTTGTTCAGAAATAGCAGACATATATGACTTTGGTGTTGCTTTTTGGTAATTAGAAGGCCGCTAAATGCCACTGCGCACCACACGTGTATTATGCCCAGCAGTGAAGGGGTTAATTAGGGAGCATGTAGGGAGCTTTTTGGGGTAGTTTTAGCTTTAGTGTAGTGTAGTAGACAACCCCAAGTATTGATCTAGGTCAATTTTGGTATATTTCATGCCACCATTTCACCGCCAAATGCGATCAAATTAAAAAAAACGTTAATTTTTTCTCAATTTTAAGTTTCTCACTGAAATTATTTATAAACAGCTTCTGCAATTATGGCACAAATGGTTGTAAATGCTTCTCTGGGATCCCCTTTGTTCAGAAATAGCAGACATATATGGCTTTGGCATTGCTTTTTGGTAATTAGAAGGCCTCTAAATGCCGCTTCGCATCACACGTGTATTATGGCTAGCAGTGAAGGGGTTAATTATGTAGCTTGTAGGGAGCTTGCAGGGTTAATTTTAGCTTTAGTGTAGAGCTCAGCCTCCCACCTGAAACATCAGACCCCCTGATCCCTCCCAAACAGCTCTCTTCCCTCCCCCACCCCACAATTGTCCCCGCCATCTTAAGTACTGGCAGAAACTCTGCCAGTACTAAAATAAAAGGTATTTGGCCCTTTTTTTTTAAAAAAAAAAAAAAAAGCATATTTATATATGCTGATGTGTAGTATCCCCCCTTAGACCCCAACCTCACTGATCCCCCACCAAACTGCTCTCTAACCCTTCCCCTCTGCAATAATGGGCGCCATCTTGGGTACTGGCAGCTGTCTGCCAGTACCCAGTTTTATAACAAAAAAAAATTCCCTTTTCTGTAGTGTAGCTTCCCCCCCCCCCACCGAGACCAACCCCCAACCCCTTCCAGCTCCCTTAGATGATATTTTACATTAATTGTGTTTTTAATTTTTAACCTTTTTTTTCTGTAGTGTAGCGGTTCCCACCCGCTCCCGCCCCGTGCACGCGCGCGCTCCCGTGCGCGCCCCGTAGCTCCCGCCCCCGATCCCGCCCCCCTCCACTCCACACTGAGCACCGATGGCCGCCCACCCGCCTCCCACGTAAGCTCCCACCCACCAACGATACCGGCCACCGATGTACGGTGCAGAGAGGGCCACAGAGTGGCTCTCTCTGCATCGGATGGCCAAGGGGGGTTATTGCAGGATGCCTCCATATCGAGGCATCACTGCAATAACCGGAAAGCAGCTGGAAGCGAGCAGGATCGCTTCCAGCTGCTATCCAGACCAAGGACGTACACCACACGTCCTCGGTCATTAACTGTCTTTTTTTTGAGGACGTGTGGCGTACGTCCTTGGTCGTTAAGGGAGAATAAACATTGTAGTGGAGAGAACCCACAGGCTATGGACAAGGAGTCCTGTTAGAGTCCATGATCTGTCCAGCAAAATATAAGTGTACAGCCATGTCTGAGATCTTTTATCCACAGAAAAAGAAAGACTGCACTTACCTCAATGCTGCATAACAGCATGAAGACGTCCCACAGTGTCAAGAGGTCTTCTCCCTCCAGCAATCCTGTGGAAACAGAAGGACCTTAGTTACTATATGCGAAGACCATATTCCAGAAGGGCAGCACAAGTATGGGAGGCGCAGTGAGGCAAAAACCACACCAGTTTCCATTGCCTTAAAGCCACCTGTAGCTCTACTCTAGAGGCTGACAAGGATTACGGCTACACCCTATAGTAAAATAGCACACTTTGGCACCATTTTAAAAATAATAAACTCTTGATTGAAGAATCTAAACTAACCCCTCACTTTACCTCTTCTTATCACTAACACAGGCAAAGAGAATGACTGGGGTGGGAGGGAAGGGAGGAGCTATATATACAGCTCTGCTGTGGTGCTCTTTGCCTCCTCCTGCTGACCAGGAGGCGATATCCCACAAGTAAGGATGGACGTGGACTCGTATCTTGTAAAAGAAAAAACTTTATGGGCTATATAAATAGATTATCTACAAAACAATGAGTTTATGCAAAGAAACAATGAGTGAATAAGTTCCCTTTAAGCTCTGGTTACCTAATATGCTAATGTAAAAGTTCTCACAGTATCTCCTTGTTTTTAAGTTAGCTTTCGAGTAAGCTAGAAATTGTGCATTTACCGTTTTGTGGCATGTGCAGAAATATACTAAGTGGCCATTAAAAAGCAGGAGACATTATATGTCTATGACTCTAGAGTGCTATACGTGTATTCTCTACTAGTGGGTTCTTTACCCATTTTGTTTTCAAAATGTATTTGCAAAGCTCCGAGCTCAGTTCCTAGGGGCGAGCATCAGCTGCTAATGCGTTAGCAAGTACAATGTAATGACACATACAGCAGGCTCTTATGTTTTTTGTAGCATCAGCTGAGGGTCTCCGGACTATCTCTGGGCTATATCTTCCTGAGGTGCTCACTAGCAAATACCCACAGTATTATGTGTATTTGTAGTGTGCCAAGCGTCTGCTTCCTCAGATACAGCATCTGTCACACAATTCATCTAGATTGCAAAGGATGGCATTTAATAACTGTACTATCAAGTCACAAAGAAACAAGCAGCTTTGTGGTTGAGTCATTAATAGCTTATGTCACAAGTGCCACCCTCTCTGTCAGTAAGCCACAGCAGCTACAACTGGCACCTTTATGGGGGCATTAGATGTGCTTGTTTTTCGAAATAAATCAAATAAGCACTTTCTGCAATTAACTTCTGTTTGTGAAACTCAAACACCAATAGATACGCGGCCTGCTGTGTCCTCAGTGAGCCATTAATCAGTATGTCACCGGCTGTCACTGAACGTGATCCCATAACTAACAGCATCGCTAATCTGTAGAACTGAATATACAACTAAATTAACAAAGTGCCCAGCTACAGATGCAGTGAGCCCTGGGCACACGAGTCGCACGGATGACCTACAAAACTGCATAACTCTTTGCTTAATTAAAAAGGGATTAGTGAAATGATTCAGCTGGCTCAGCCCCAAGATAAAGGATTTTCCTTCGCCCAGTTACTGATCACACTGAGGGGCCCACAAGCTGCACTATATCATTACAGTTACTGATCACACTGAGGGGCCCACAAGCTGCACTATATCATTACAGTTACTGATCACACTGAGGGGCCCACAAGCTGCACTATATCATTACAGTTACTGATCACACTGAGGGGCCCACAAGCTGCACTATATCATTACAGTTACTGATCACACTGAGGGACCCACAAGCTGCACTATATCATTACAGTTACTGATCACACTGAGGGGCCCACAAGCTGCACTATATCATTACAGTTACTGATCACACTGAGGGGCCACAAGCTGCACTATATCATTACAGTTACTGATCACACTGAGGGCCACAAGCTGCACTATATCATTACAGTTACTGATCACACTGAGGGGCCCACAAGCTGCACTATATCATTACAGTTACTGATCACACTGAGAGACCCACAAGCTGCACTATATCATTACAGTTACTGATCACACTGAGGTGCCCACAAGCTGCACTATATCATTACAGTTACTGATCACACTGAGAGGCCCACAAGCTGCACTATATCATTACAGTTACTGATCACACTGAGGAGACCACAAGCTGCACTATATCATTACAGTTACTGATCACACTGAGAGACCCACAAGCTGCACTATATCATTACAGTTACTGATCACACTGAGAGACCCACAAGCTGCACTATATCATTACAGTTACTGATCACACTGAGGAGACCCACAAGCTGCACTATATCATTACAGTTACTGATCACACTGAGGGCCCACAAGCTGCACTATATCATTACAGTTACTGATCACACTGAGGGGCCCACAAGCTGCACTATATCATTACAGTTACTGATCACACTGAGGGGCCCACAAGCTGCACTATATCATTACAGTTACTGATCACACTGAGGGGCCCACAAGCTGCACTATATCATTACAGTTACTGATCACACTGAGGGGACCACAAGCTGCACTATATCATTACAGTTACTGATCACACTGAGGGGCCCACAAGCTGCACTATATCATTACAGTTACTGATCACACTGAGGGACCCACAAGCTGCACTATATCATTACAGTTACTGATCACACTGAGGGGCCACAAGCTGCACTATATCATTACAGTTACTGATCACACTGAGGGACCACAAGCTGCACTATATCATTACAGTTACTGATCACACTGAGGGGCCCACAAGCTGCACTATATCATTACAGTTACTGATCACACTGAGAGACCCACAAGCTGCACTATATCATTGA
>NC_069507.1:284650371-284744146 GCF_027579735.1 Bombina bombina | reverse complement strand
TCCGTTCCGCACGATAATGAGAGCTATGAGGACAAATCTATAGTCTCTGGGCTGCAGCTAGATATAAGCCCGTTCTGCACGATAATGAGAGCTATGAGGACAAATCTATAGTCTCTGGGCTGCAGCTAGATATAAGCCCGTTCTGCACGATAATGAGAGCTATGAGGACAAATCTATAGTCTCTGGGCTGCCGCTAGATATAAGCCCGTTCCGCACGATAATGAGAGCTATGAGGACAAATCTATAGTCTCTGGGCTGCCGCTAGATATAAGCCCGTTCTGCACGATAATGAGAGCTATGAGGACAAATCTATAGTCTCTGGGCTGCCGCTAGATATAAGCCCGTTCTGCACGATAATGAGAGCTATGAGGACAAATCTATAGTCTCTGGGCTGCAGCTAGATATAAGCCCGTTCTGCACGATAATGAGAGCTATGAGGACAAATCTATAGTCTCTGGGCTGCAGCTAGATATAAGCCCGTTCTGCACGATAATGAGAGCTATGAGGACAAATCTATAGTCTCTGGGCTGCAGCTAGATATAAGCCCGTTCTGCACGATAATGAGAGCTATGAGGACAAATCTATAGTCTCTGGGCTGCAGCTAGATATAAGCCCGTTCTGCACGATAATGAGAGCTATGAGGACAAATCTATAGTCTCTGGGCTGCCGCTAGATATAAGCCCGTTCTGCACGATAATGAGAGCTATGAGGACAAATCTATAGTCTCTGGGCTGCAGCTAGATATAAGCCCGTTCCGCACGATAATGAGAGCTATGAGGACAAATCTATAGTCTCTGGGCTGCCGCTAGATATAAGCCCGTTCTGCACGATAATGAGAGCTATGAGGACAAATCTATAGTCTCTGGGCTGCAGCTAGATATAAGCCCGTTCTGCACGATAATGAGAGCTATGAGGACAAATCTATAGTCTCTGGGCTGCAGCTAGATATAAGCCCGTTCTGCACGATAATGAGAGCTATGAGGACAAATCTATAGTCTCTGGGCTGCAGCTAGATATAAGCCCGTTCCTGCACGATAATGAGAGCTATGAGGACAAATCTATAGTCTCTGGGCTGCAGCTAGATATAAGCCCGTTCTGCACGATAATGAGAGCTATGAGGACAAATCTATAGTCTCTGGGCTGCAGCTAGATATAAGCCCGTTCCGCACGATAATGAGAGCTATGAGGACAAATCTATAGTCTCTGGGCTGCAGCTAGATATAAGCCCGTTCTGCACGATAATGAGAGCTATGAGGACAAATCTATAGTCTCTGGGCTGCAGCTAGATATAAGCCCGTTCTGCACGATAATGAGAGCTATGAGGACAAATCTATAGTCTCTGGGCTGCAGCTAGATATAAGCCCGTTCCGCACGATAATGAGAGCTATAAGGACAAATCTATAGTCTCTGGACTGCTGCTAGATATAAGCCCGTTCCACACAATAATGAGAGCTATAAGGACAAATCTATAGTCTCTGGACTGCCGCTAGATATGTGTATTGAGAATCCGGCAACACCTGGCTCCGCATTCAACACCTTCACTTACAAGCTGCAATTTAATGCAAGGCACGAGGCTGTTGGGAGTAAATTGTGTTACAGATATTTATCACCTGCTTGGAGAAGGTGACATCAGCATATTAATATCTTAAACAACTCACAAGGATCCTTTTCTCATAATTTCAATATGTAAATTTCTTATTTAAATTGGTCAATGAGACAGCATGTTGGACAGCACATTATATGAGCAGACCTTTTGTAATGCAGCTGTTAATTACTGAGATATACTGTGCATATATAAACATGCATTGTGTGTGCAGACCTTTTGTAATGCAGCACATAATTAGAGATATACTGTGCATATATAAACATTTGTGTGTGCAGACCTTTTGTAATGCAGCATTTAATAACTGATATATACTGTGCATATATAAACATGCATTGCGTGTGCAGACCTTTTGTAATGCAGCACATAATTACTGATAGATACTGTTTATATATAAACATGTATTGTGTGTGCAGACCTTTTGTAATATAGCATTGATTACTGACATATACTGTGCATATATACACACATTTATCTTGTGCACAGTCCTTTTGTAATGTAGCAGTTAATTACTAATATATACATTTATTGTGTCCAGATCTTTTGTAATGCAGCACTTAATTACTGATATAGTGTGCATATATAAACATGTATTGTGTGTGCAGACATTTTGTAATGCAGCACATAATTACTGATATATACTGTGCATATATAAACATGTATTGTGTTTGCAGACCTTTTGTAATATAGCATTGATTACTGATATATACTGAGCATATATAAACATTTATTGTGTGTGCAGACCTTTTGTAATGCAGCACATAATTACTGATATATACTGTGCATGTATAAACAGTTATTGTGTGCAGACCTTTTGTAATTAAGCGGTTAAAGGATTCCAAAACTTAAGTTTTTTGTCCATAACCTGACCATCAATTTCAAATCACTAACGTGTATATTTCATCACTTACCTACTTTTACAGTCCAACGATCTTTCTGAACACTATAAAATTAAAATGTATTTTTCTAAGATGACATCATTACAGCCAACCCTCTAATATGGGCCGTGCACACCAAACTTCAATTTCCAATCGTATTGCAATTTTGTGCATATCATTAAGTGACAATGTCGTCACCCGGGGCATGCGCATTACGATCCGTTGACCCGCGCATGTGCATATCTGATCCATGATACCACACTTACCCATACAGTGGTATTGTAAATAAGCATATGCTCTGCTCTTACAAACTCTATTCCTCAAATTCAGCATAAAGTGAAATAAAATGAATATGTGTTTTATTCATAAGTTTGTCCGTTTTTATACACATAAAGAATTAATGCTCGTTATTGTTAGGGAGATTCTCGCAGCAATCCTCACTTACCTGCTCTATTCAGTGTATTGAGCATACAGTTAAATAAAATTAATATGGGTTTCATTGATAATTTTGTCCGTTTTTCTATACATGTAGAATTAATGCTCGTTAATACTAGGGAGATTCTCGCAGCGATCCACACTTACCTGCTCTATTCAGCAGCTCTGTCTGATATCAACACAGCAGGTCTGCTGGTTTGCTGTGAGTTACGTCAAGAATGACGTGGACGGTAAATCGCGCATGTGCATATCATCAAACCGACGCCATTTTCACAACCTGGGTTATCATTCAGAATTGGATAATGGTAATGAATCGCCGTCGGTGGGTTTGGAAAACCTTGTATTTTCGCAATCGGATTGCTAAGAAAGGATAAATATTATAAACGCAATGCAAATTACAAAAATATAGAAAACATCGATATTTCAATTTAAGATGACTTTTTTCTGGGTTTAGTGTCCCTTTAATTACTGATATATACTGGGCATATATAAACATGTATTGTGTTTGCAGACCTTTTGTAATATAGCATTGATTACTGATATATACTGCGCATATATAAACATTTATTGTGTATGCAGACCTTTTGTAATGCAGCACATAATTACTGATATATACTGTGCATATATAAACATTTATTGTGTGTGCAGACCTTATGTAATGTAGCACTTAATTACTGATATATACTGTACATATATAAACATTTATTTTGTGTGTTCAGACCTTATGTAATGTAGCACTTAATTACTGATATGTACTGTGCATATATAAACATTTATTGTGTATGCAGACCTTTTGTAATGCAGCATCAATTACTGATAGATACTGTCAATATATAAACATGTATTGTGTGTGCAAACCTTTTTTAAATTAAGCTGTTAATTACTGATATGTACTGGGCATAAATAAACATTGTGTGTGCAGACCTTTTGTAATGTAGCACTTAATTACTGATATATATACTGTGCATATATAAACATTTATTGTGTGTGCAGACCTTATGTAATGTAGCACTTAATTACTGATATATACTGTGCATATAAACATGTATTGTGTGTGCAGACCTTTTGTAATGCAGCACTTAATTACTGATATATACTGTGCATATATAAATATTTATTGTGTGTGCAGACCTTATGTAATGTAGCATTTAATTACTGATATATACTGTGCATATATAAACATTTATTGTGTGTGCAGACCTTATGTAATGTGGCACTTAATTACTGATATATACTGTGCATATATAAACATTTATTGTGTGTGCAGACCTTATGTAATGCAGCATTTAATTACTGATATATACTGTACATATATAAACATTTATTTTGTGTGTTCAGACCTTATGTAATGTAGCACTTAATTACTGATATGTACTGTGCATATATAAACATTTATTGTGTATGCAGACCTTTTGTAATGCAGCATCAATTACTGATAGATACTGTCAATATATAAACATGTATTGTGTGTGCAAACCTTTTTTAAATTAAGCTGTTAATTACTGATATGTACTGGGCATAAATAAACATTGTGTGTGCAGACCTTTTGTAATGTAGCACTTAATTACTGATATATATACTGTGCATATATAAACATTTATTGTGTGTGCAGACCTTATGTAATGTAGCACTTAATTACTGATATATACTGTGCATATAAACATGTATTGTGTGTGCAGACCTTTTGTAATGCAGCACTTAATTACTGATATATACTGTGCATATATAAATATTTATTGTGTGTGCAGACCTTATGTAATGTAGCATTTAACCCTTTCATGACATAGGCAATTGTTCAAGTTCTGAACGTAAACGAAACCTTGAATTTCAGCTATATGTCTTTTCAACCATAATTTACCCCTTTCACATTAAGTGCACCCACACTAATTATATATTGTTTTTTAGAGGACAGATAGGGCTTTCTTTTGGCATAAAAGATTTATTTCTCAACTATAATTTTATATAAAAAAAATCAAAGTAAGTGTGAGAAATTAAGAAATTTGAAGCTTTCCAAATGATTTTATTGTGAATATCATCATCCTGATATATGTTACTGCAATAAAACACCCATACTTGTGTTAAGCGATGTCCCATGAGTATAACGATACCCCCCATGTACAGGTTTTCTGAGTTTTCTGGAATTTACAAGGCCCAACATACGGCCTACCCATTTACATAGAAATCTGGCACATTCATTTTCTGGGCTTAAGTTGCCTTTCATACATTATAGCAGCCCAGGAATGAAAATGACCCCATCATGGCATACCATTTACAAAAGTAGACACCCTAGGGTATTCCAAAAGGGCCATGTCACGTCTTTTTGTGAAGCCCCTTAGTCACAACACCTGGCCAAATGTAGTGGTCATTTTTGTTGTATGCGTTTTTTACACAAACACTGCACTTTGGCTGTTTCTGTCATCAAGCTTTTATGTTTTACTGCTATAAAACACACATATTTGTGTTTGTCAATGTCCTACGAGTACAACAGTACCCCCCATGTACAGGTTTCACGGGGTTTACAGGAGTTACTGGGCCAAATATGGGGTCTGCCCATTTCAGTCTTTATGCATGGAAATTTGGCACCTTAATTTTCTGTGCCTATGTCCTCTTTGAGACATTATAGCAGCCCAGGAATGAAAATTACCCCATCATGGCATACCATTTTCAAAAGAAGACACCCTAGGGTATTCCAAAAGGCCCATGTCACATATTTTTGTGAAGCCCCTTAGTCACAACACCTGGCCAAATGTAATGGTGATTTTTTTTTGCATGCGTTTTTTGCACAAACACTGCACTTTGGCTGTCTCTGTCATCAACCTTTTATGTTTTGCTGCTATAAAACACACATATTAGTGTTTGTCAAGGTCCTACGAGTAAAACAGTACCCCCCATGTACAGGTTTTATGGGGTTTACAGAAGTTACAGGGCCAAATATGGGGTCTGCCCATTTCAGTTTTTATGCATGGAAATTTGGCACCTTAATTTTCTGTGCCTATGTCCTCTTTAAGACGTTATAGCAGCCCAGGAATGAAAATTACCCCATCATGGCATACCATTTTCAAAAGAAGACACCCTAGGGTATTTCAAAAGGCCCATGTCACATATTTTTGTGAAGCCCCTTAGTCACAACACCTGGCCAAATGTAATGGTGATTTTTTTTGCATGCGTTTTTTGCACAAACACTGCACTTTGGCTGTCTCTGTCATCAACCTTTTATGTTTTGCTGCTATAAAACACACATATTAGTGTTTGTCAAGGTCCTACGAGTAAAACAGTACCCCCCATGTACAGGTTTTATGGGGTTTACAGAAGTTACAGGGCCAAATATGGGGTCTGCCCATTTCAGTTTTTATGCATGGAAATTTGGCACCTTAATTTTCTGTGCCTATGTCCTCTTTGAGACATTATAGCAGCCCAGGAATGAAAATTACCCCATCATGGCATACCATTTTCAAAAGAAGACACCCTAGGGTATTTCAAAAGGCCCATGTCACATATTTTTGTGAAGCCCCTTAGTCACAACACCTGGCCAAATGTAATGGTGATTTTTTTTGCATGCGTTTTTTGCACAAACACTGCACTTTGGCTGTCTCTGTCATCAACCTTTTATGTTTTGCTGCTATAAAACACACATATTAGTGTTTGTCAAGGTCCTACGAGTAAAACAGTACCCCCCATGTACAGGTTTTATGGGGTTTACAGAAGTTACAGGGCCAAATATGGGGTCTGCCCATTTCAGTTTTTATGCATGGAAATTTGGCACCTTAATTTTCTGTGCCTATGTCCTCTTTAAGACGTTATAGCAGCCCAGGAATGAAAATTACCCCATCATGGCATACCATTTTCAAAAGAAGACACCCTAGGGTATTTCAAAAGGCCCATGTCACATATTTTTGTGAAGCCCCTTAGTCACAACACCTGGCCAAATGTAATGGTGATTTTTTTTGCATGCGTTTTTTGCACAAACACTGCACTTTGGCTGTCTCTGTCATCAACCTTTTATGTTTTGCAGCTATAAAACACACATATTAGTGTTTGTCAAGGTCCTACGAGTAAAACAGTACCCCCCATGTACAGGTTTTATGGGGTTTACAGAAGTTACAGGGCCAAATATGGGGTCTGCCCATTTCAGTTTTTATGCATGGAAATTTGGCACCTTAATTTTCTGTGCCTATGTCCTCTTTAAGACGTTATAGCAGCCCAGGAATGAAAATTACCCCATCATGGCATACCATTTTCAAAAGAAGACACCCTAGGGTATTTCAAAAGGCCCATGTCACATATTTTTGTGAAGCCCCTTAGTCACAACACCTGGCCAAATGTAATGGTGATTTTTTTTGCATGCGTTTTTTGCACAAACACTGCACTTTGGCTGTCTCTGTCATCAACCTTTTATGTTTTGCAGCTATAAAACACACATATTAGTGTTTGTCAAGGTCCTACGAGTAAAACAGTACCCCCCATGTACAGGTTTTATGGGGTTTACAGAAGTTACAGGGCCAAATATGGGGTCTGCCCATTTCAGTTTTTATGCATGGAAATTTGGCACCTTAATTTTCTGTGCCTATGTCCTCTTTGAGACATTATAGCAGCCCAGGAATGAAAATTACCCCATCATGGCATACCATTTTCAAAAGAAGACACCCTAGGGTATTTCAAAAGGCCCATGTCACATATTTTTGTGAAGCCCCTTAGTCACAACACCTGGCCAAATGTAGTGCTCCTTTTTTTTTGTATGCGTTTTTTGCACAAACACTGCCCTTTGGCTGTTTCTGTCATCAACCTTTTATGTTTTGCTGCTATAAAACACACATATTTGTGTTTGTCAATGTCCTAAGAGTAAAACAGTACCCCCCATGTACAGGTTTTATGGGGTTTACAGATGTTACAGGGCCAAATATGGGATCTGCCCATTTACATAGAAAATTGGCACATTCATTTTATGGGCCTTTGTCCTCTTTGAGACATTATAGCAGCCCAGGAATGAAAATTACCCCATCGTGGCATACCATTTATAAAAGTAGACAACCCAGGGTATTGAAAAAGGACTATGTTTAGTCTTTGTTTGTAGCCACTTAGTCACAACATCTGGCCAAAGGTAATGTTCATATTTCAGTTTTAGTTTATCACAAAAACACTGCCTTTTTGCTGTTTATATCATCCTTTTATGTTTTACTGCTATAATACACCCATCTTTGTGTTCAGCGATGTCCCATGAGTACAACAATACCCCCTATGTACAGGTTTTATGTGGTTTTAGGAAGTTACAGTGCCCAATATAGGGTCTGCCAATTTGCATGGAAATTGGGCATATTGATTTTATGGACCTTTGTTGCCTTTGAGACAGTATGGCAGCGCAGGAATGAAAATTACCCCACCATGGCATACCATTTGCAAAAGTAGACAACCCAGGGTATTAAAAAAGGACTATGTTTAGTCTTTTTTTGTAGCCACTTAGTCACAAAACCTGGTCAAATTTAGTGGTCATATTTTTTTATTTGCTTTTTTCACACAGACTTTGCATGTTTTCTATTTAGATCAACATCATTATATTTTTTACTGCTATAATACACCCATATCTGTGTTCAGTGATCTCCCATGAGTGCAACAATACCCCCTATGCACAGGTTTTATGTGGTTTTAGGAAGTTACAGGGCCCAATATAGGGTCTGCATAGAAATTTGGCACATTGATTTTCTGGCCCTATGTTGCCTTTGAGACAGTATGGCAGCCCAGGAATGAAAATTACCCCCCTCATGACATACCATTTGCAAAAGTAGATAACTCAGGATATTCTAAAAGGAGTATTTTAGTTGTTTTGTATAACTTATAATGGCCTTAGAGTGGATGGGCTTAACATATAAAGGGACAGGACAAGGTCAGGGGATTTATGAAGTTAGGAATACAGAATAATAAAATAAAATAAATTAGGAACACATACAGATTGCTTTCAAATTAAAAGTTTAACTCTGTGTGATATATTCGAAAGCAATCAGTGATACAGAGGCCAGGTTGAGAGGGGCAGTCAGGGCAATGGTAACTAGAATCCCTCCTCCCTCCTTTTTTATAGCAGACTCTGCATCTTTTCTGGGGTGTTAATTTGCAGGCAGTGGGGGGGATCCTAGTGGGAAAATGCCTGCCACAGAGTCGCTCAACATTTTCAGATTGAACAGTGGGAGGATTAGGGGTCTGGTTAAACAAAATATCAGATGTTACATTTAACACAAATTCCAAAAAAGTATAAGTTTTCCCTGTGCCTGTTTTTTTGTACAGCACATATGCATTATATACTGCGATCTGCATAATATAAAAGGCTACTTTTTTGTACCAAGTTCTAGTTTTTCTTTGAATTAGATATGGCTGCAGGCACCGGTCAGCTAAATCTACCCCCCCCATGTTTTTGTTGTACTCCACAATGCACTTTGGCTTTCGGATCTGTGCAGATCTTCCCTTCACAGACACTGGCACTGTAGCTTCATCGTGCATTGTGGAGAGCATGTACACATCTTTTTTATCAGTGTACCGAAGGGCCAGTAGCTCATTGTGGCGTAAAGCTGACGTTGTGCCCCTACTTTTTTTTCCATATGTCAGCTTCTGGGGGAAACCTTTGCGATTTTTTCTTGTTGTGCCACAGGCCACGGTTTCAAAATAAAACAAAAATTTTAATAGCTCTGTGCTGGTGTAAAAATTATCGAGCCACAAATGGTACCCTTTATTTAGCAGGGGTAGTAGGAGATCCCACACAATTTTCCCACTTGTGCCAACTGAATCTGGGCAGCCAGGTGGATCCAAGTGGCTATCCTTTCCCTGGTAGATGCGAAATGCCCAGGTATACCCAGTACTGCATTCACAGAGCTTATAAAATTTTACCCCATAGCGGGACCTCTTGGATGGTATATATTGCTTGAAAAGCAATCTCCCCTTAAATTTCATGAGGGACTCATCAATGCAAATGTCCTGCTCAGGTATGTAAACTTCTTTAAATTTTTGGGACAGGTGGCTTATCAGGGGCCTTAGTTTATATAACCTGTCATGCAGGGGGTCATTTTTGGGGGGGCACTTGGTATTATCATTAAAATGGAGAAACCGCAGCAATTGTTCATATCTGTCCCTCTTCATAACCCCTGGAAAAAGAGGGGTAGCCAGGATGGGGTTCTGGCTCCAGTATGAACGAATGCTGGGTTTCTTCACAATCCCCATTATTAATGTCAGGGCCCAAAACTTTTTAATCTCTGGTATGTCAGTGGGATGCCAGGTATTTTTTCTGACATACAGAGATTGGGGATTTTTGGACAGATACTGGCTGGCATATAAATTTGTTTGAGCAACTATATGCTCAAACATAGCATCTGTCAGAATCAGTGACATATAGTTTATTGGCTCACATACTGGAACATCACTTGTTATGCCAGGAGTCTCAGTAAATTCTGGCATTTCTGGGGCAGTGAAATTTGGGGGTATCCAATTTTGGTCATTTGTGCGACGCCTCCTTTTAGGTGGCGGGCAGGGAGCACCAGCATCAGATGTATCACTCAGGGGCTCTATATCTGATGCCGTAAGGGTTGCGCTGTCAGACAGAGCAGAGAGGGTTTCACTCCCTGAATCTGCGGCAAGAATGGCATAAGCCTCTTCTGCTGAATAGCGTGCCATAAGGGATTTTTTTCAGTACAAAGTACCACTTCACCACCACCAATTACCACTTCACCTTCCCCAAAATCCCACTAAACCACCCCAATTACCACCTCCCAATTACCACCCACCTATTCCCACCCACCCTATTCCCTTTTTTTTTTTTTTTTTTTAAATTATGATTTTTTCTTTATATATATATTTTTTTTTTTTTTTTTTATAAACTAAAAAAAAAAAGGAACTGGGAAGGGTAGTGATTGGGAACAGCAGGGAAGGGGTTAATAATAACTAAAGATCCCCACAAATAAACTTTTGGGCACTGATCAAAGCCCTGACAGGCTGATCACTGTGATATTAGGCTGATCACAGTAGCAGCTCAGTGATCAGCAGCAAAAACAATATATATATATATTTGTAACCCCCACAAATAAACCCCCAACGCTTTTGATCAACACTGATCAAAGCCCTAACAGGCTAAGCAAGTTATATTAGGCTGATCACAGTAGCAGCTCTGTGATCAGCAGCAAAAAAAATATATATATTGTTTGTAACTATATTTTTTCTCCCTCTCTAGCTTTCTGCAGCACACACCAACACTAAACTGTCTTCCTCTCTCTCTCAGATCGCACTGAGAGCAGAGAGGAAGCGGATACACTTGTAACAGCCAATGATTCCACTCATTGGCTGCTACAGTGTTACAGGGGACAATCGATACACCCCCTCCATGCTGATTGGATCCTGGGGGAGTGCCAGAGGTGCTAGGCACATCCCCCAACCGGATCCACAACAAACAAAATAACGGAGGGGGCACAGGAGCTGAAAACCGTTATGCCGTTCTATTCCGTCATAACGGCTCTAAAGCCCAGTGTAATTATGACGGAATGGAACGGCATAACGGCGTTAAAAGGTTAATTACTGATGTATACTGTGCAAATATAAACATTTATTGTGTATGCAGACCTTTTGTAATGTAGCATTTAATTACTGATATATACTGTGCATATATAAACATTTATTGTGTGTGCAGACCTTATGTAATGTAGCACTTAATTACTGATATATACTGTGCATATATAAACATTTATTGTGTGTGCAGACCTTTTGTAATGTAGAACTTAATTACTGATATATACTGTGCATATATAAACATTTATTGTGTGTGCAGACCTTATGTAATGTAGCACTTAATTACTGATATATACTGTGCATATATAAATATTTATTGTTTGTGCAGACCTTATGTAATGTAGCACTTAATTTACTGATATATGCTGTGCATATATAAACATTTATTGTGTGTGCAGACCTTATGTAATACAGCACTTAATTACAGATATATACTGTGCATATATAAACATGTATTGTGTGTGCAGACCTTATGTAATGCAGCACATAATTACTGATATATACTGTGCATATATAAACATTTATTGTGTGTGCAGACCTTATGTAATGTAGCACTTAATGACTGATATATACTGTGCATATATAAACAGTTATTGTGTGCACAGACATTATGTAATGTAGCATTAATTACTGATATATACTGTGCATATATAAACATTTATTGTGTGTGCAGACCTTATGTAATGTAGCACTTAATTACTGATATATACTGTGCATATATAAACATTTATTGTGTGTATAGACCTTATGTAATGCAGCACTTAATTACTGATATATACTGTGCATATATAAACATTTATTGTGTGTGCAGACCTCATGTAATGCAGCACTTAATTACTGATATATACTGTGCATATATAAACATTTATTGTGTGTGCAGACCTTATGTAATGTAGCACTTAATTACTGATATATACTGTGCATATATAAACATTTATTGTGTGTATAGACCTTATGTAATGCAGCACTTAATTACTGATATATACTGTGCATATATAAACATTTATTGTGTGTGCAGACCTTATGTAATGCTGCACTTAATTACTGATATATACTGTGTGCATATATAAACATTTATTGTGTGTATAGACCTTATGTAATGCAGCACTTAATTACAGATATATACTGTGCATATATAAACATTTATTGTGTGTGCAGACCTTATGTGATGTAGCACTTAATTACTGATATATACTGTGCATATATAAACATTTATTGTGTGTATAGACCTTATGTAATGCAGCACTCAATTACTGATATATACTGTGCATATATAAACATTTATTGTGTGTGCAGACCTCATGTAATGTAGCACTTAATTACTGATATATACTGTGCATATATAAACATTTATTGTGTGTGCAGACCTTATGTAATGCAGCACTTAATTACTGATATATACTGTGCATATATAAACATTTATTGTGTGTGCAGACCTTATGTAATGCAGCACATAATTACTGATATATACCGTGCATATATAAACATTTATTGTGTGTGCAGACCTTATGTAATGTAACATTAATTACTGATATATACTGTGCATATATAAACATTTATTGTGCGTGCAGACCTTATGTAATGTGGCACTTAATTACTGATATATACTGTGCATATATAAACATTTATTGTGTGTGCAGACCTTATGTAATGCTGCACTTAATTACTGATATATACTGTGCATATATAAACATTTATTGTGTGTGCAGACCTTATGTAATGTAGCATTTAATTACTGATATATACTGTGCATATATAAATATTTATTATGCAGACCTTATGTAATGTAACATTAATTACTGATATATACTGTGCATATATAAAAATTTATTGTGTGTGCAGACTTTATGTAATGTAGCACTTAATTACTGATATATACTTTGCATATATAAACATTTATTGTGTGTGCAGACCTTATGTAATGCTGCACTTAATTACTGATATATACTGTGCATATATAAACATTTATTGTGTGTACAGACCTTATATAATGTAGCACTTAATTACTGATATATACTGTGCATATATAAATATTTATTGTGTGTGCAGACCTTATATAATGTAGCATTTAATTACTGATATATACTGTGCATATATAAACATTTATTGTGTGTGCAGACCTTATGTAATGCGGCACTTAATTACTGATATATACTGTGCATATATAAACATTTATTGTGTGTGCATACCTTATGTAATGTGGCACTTAATTACTGATATATACTGTGCATATATAAATATTTATTGTGTGTGCAGACCTTATGTAATGTAGCATTTAATTACTGATATATACTGTGCATATATAAACATTTATTGTGTGTGCAGACCTTATGTAATGCAGCACCTAATTACTGATATATACTGTGCATATATAAACATTTGTGTGTGCAGACCTTATGTAATGTAACATTAATTACTGATATATACTGTGCATATATAAACATTTGTTGTGTGTGCAGACCTTATGTAATGTAGCACTTAACCTTTTAAAGCCGTTATGCCGTTCCATTCCGTCATAATTAGACTGGGCTTTAAAGCCGTTATGACGGAATGGAACGTCATAACTAACGGCTGTCCTGAAGCCTTCTGTGCTTCAGGGATTTAATCGCGGTCTGGAGGGCGTTCCTAGGATTGTAGGGATGCCCCCCAGATGCGATCCAATAATTGAAATCTCGCGATCGTATGCACGATCGCGTAGTTTCAATTTGTCTACATCGGAACAGTTGTTCCGATGTAGGCACTTTAACCCTGTCACGAAAGGGTTAATTACTGATATATACTGTGCATAAACATTTATTGTGTGTACAGACCTTATGTAATGCAGTGCTTAATTACTGATATATACTGTGCATATATAAACATTTATTGTGCAGACCTTATGTAATGTAACATTAATTACTGATATATACTGTGCATATATAAAAATTTATTGTGTGTGCAGACTTTATGTAATGTAGCACTTAATTACTGATATATACTGTGCATATATAAACATTTATTGTGTGTGCAGACCTTATGTAATGCTGCACTTAATTACTGATATATACTGTGCATATATAAACATTTATTGTGTGTACAGACCTTATATAATGTAGCACTTAATTACTGATATATACTGTGCATATATAAACATTTATTGTGTGTGCAGACCTTATATAATGTAGCATTTAATTACTGATATATACGGTGCATATATAAACATTTATTGTGTGTGCAGACCTTATGTAATGCAGCACTCAATTACTGATATATACTGTGCATATATAAACATTTATTGTGTGTGCAGACCTTATGTAATGTGGCACTTAATTACTGATATATACTGTGCATATATAAATATTTATTGTGTGTGCAGACCTTATGTAATGTAGCATTTAATTACTGATATATACTGTGCATATATAAACATTTATTGTGTGTGCAGACCTTATGTAATGCAGCACTTAATTACTGATATATACTGTGCATATATAAACATTTATTGTGTGTGCAGACCTTATGTAATGCAGCACATAATTACTGATATATACTGTGCATATATAAACATTTATTGTGTGTGCAGACCTTATGTAATGTAACATTAATTACTGATATATACTGTGCATATATAAACATTTATTGTGCTTAATTACTGATATATACTGTGCATATATAAACATTTGTGTGTGCAGACCTTATGTAATGTAGCACTTAATTACTGATATATACTGTGCATATATAAACATTTATTGTGTGTGCAGACCTTATGTAATGTAACATTAATTACTGATATATACTGTGCATATATAAACATTTATTGTGTGTGCAGACCTTATGTAATGTAACAATTACTGATATATACTGTGCATATATAAACGTTTATTGTGTGTGCAGACCTTATGTAATGCAGCACTTAATTACTGATATATACTGTGCATATATAAACATTTATTGTGTGTGCAGACCTTATGTAATGCAGCACTTAATTACTGATATATACTGTGCATATATAAACATTTATTGTGTGTGCAGACCTTTTGTAATGTAGCACTTAATAACTGATATATACTGTGCATATATAAACATTTATTGTGTGTGCAGACCTTATGTAATGCAGCACTTAATTACTGATATATACTGTGCATATATAAACATTTATTGTGTGTGCAGACCTTATGTAATGTGACATATAATTACTGATATATACTGTGCATATATAAACATTTATTGTGTGTGCAGACCTTATGTAATGTAGCACTTAATTACTGATATATACTGTGCATATATAAACATTTATTGTGCACAGACCTTTTGTTTGACATAACAGTAATCTATAACACCCCCATCAGATTGTCCCCCCTTTTCCATCTTCTCTCACTCATTTCCATTACCTCCTCTATCAGACTGTTACCCTTACTCTGACCCTTCTCTTACCCTCTCTCACCCTACAGACTGTTACCCTTACTCACCCTACAGACTGTTACTCTTACTCTCTCCCTCTCTCACCCTACAGACTGTTACCCTTACTCTCCCCCTTCTCTCACCCTACAGACTGTTACCCTTACTCTCCCCCTTCTCTCACCCTACAGACTGTTACACTTACTCTCCCCCTCTCTCACCCTACAGACTGTTACCCTTACTCTCCCCCTCTCTCACCCTACAGACTGTTACCCTTACTCTCCCCCTACAGACTGTTACACTTACTCTCTCCCTCTCTCACCCTACAGACTGTTACCCTTACTCTCCCCCTTCTCTCACCCTACAGACTGTTACACTTACTCTCCCCCTCTCTCACCCTACAGACTGTTACCCTTACTCTCCCCCTCTCTCACCCTACAGACTGTTACACTTACTCTCCCCCTCTCTCACCCTACAGACTGTTACACTTACTCTCCCCCTTCTCTCACCCTACAGACTGTTACACTTACTCTCCCCCTCTCTCACCCTACAGACTGTTACCCTTACTCTCTCCCTCTCACTCTACAGACTGTTACCCTTACTCTCTCCCTCTCACTCTACAGACTGTTACCCTTACAGACTCTTACCCTTACTCTCCCCCTCTCCCACCCTACAGACTCTTACCCTTACTCTCCCCCCCTACAGACTCTTACCCTTACTCTCCCCCTCTCCCACCCTACAGACTCTTACCCTTACTCTCCCCCTCTCCCACCCTACAGACTCTTACCCTTACTCTCCCCCTCTCTCCCCCTACAGACTGTCAGACCCTCTATAGACTAGTATTTCCTCTCTTCTAACACACATATTTCCTGAAGTAACATCACTTTTTGATATTGCCTCAGGAAGTTTCTATACCCTCTTGAACCCAATTATCTCCCATGACTTTGCCACCTATTCCCAATAAATGTCTCCCTTTCCCAGCCCTCTGGCAATGCATTTCTTATCTCATTTCCACATGTGACCAATGGTTGTTCCTGTCTGTGTCTGTCCTCTGCAGCCTGCAAGGGTACCTGCCCGGCTTACAGAGAGGCAAATGCCAGCTAACATGAGTAAGTCAGGATGCACTACAGGAGTTACTGATGCCTGTCTCCTCACACATCTGCCTGTCCCTAACCTTATGCAGACTGACTCTCACAGCCTTCTCCTGGCCACGTATGTGCTCCCCAGGCTACACTCATTCCTCCAGCCTAACACACTCCCCCTGTCCCTGGATTCCAAGCAGATTCTCCGGTAGTCTCTTGGTATCCCCCCTCCCTCCCCTCCTGCCTCGTCTGCTGAAGACTTCAGCAAACTGCTTGCAAGTCTCTGAGACCCTGGCGGATCTCTAAGGCACCCACTCCCCCCTCATCCAGCACTTCTCCCCTCTTCTAACCCCCCTCTCCTAACCCCCTTATCCAGCATTGCTCCCTCTCCTAAACCCTTTATCCAGCATTGCTCCCTCTCCTAAACCCTTTATCCAGCACTGATCCCTCTCCTAACCCCCTTATCCAGCACTGATCCCTCTCCTAACCCCCCTTATCCAGCACTGATCCCTCTCCTAACCCCCCTTATCCAGCACTGATCCCTCTCCTAACCCCCCTTATCCAGCACTGATCCCTCTCCTAACCCCCTTATCCAGCACTGATCCCTCTCCTAACCCCCTTATCCAGCACTGATCCCTCTCCTAACCCCCTTATCCAGCACTGATCCCTCTCCTAACCCCCCTCATCCAGCACTGATCCCTCTCCTAACCCCCTTATCCAGCACTGATCCCTCTCCTAACCCCCCTCATCCAGCACTTCTCCCCTCTTCTAACCCCCTTATCCAGCATTGCTCCCTCTCCTAACCCCCTTATCCAGCACTGATCCCTCTCCTAACCCCCCTCATCCAGCACTTCTCCCCTCTTCTAACCCCCTTATCCAGCACTGATCCCTCTCCTAACCCCCCTTATCCAGCACTGATCCCTCTCCTAACCCCCCTTATCCAGCACTGATCCCTCTCCTAACCCCCTTATCCAGCACTGATCCCTCTCCTAACCCCCCTTATCCAGCACTGATCCCTCTCCTAACCCCCCTTATCCAGCACTGATCCCTCTCCTAACCCCCTTATCCAGCATTGCTCCCTCTCCTAAACCCTTTATCCAGCATTGATCCCTCTCCTAACCCCCTTATCCAGCATTGCTCCCTCTCCTAAACCCTTTATCCAGCACTGATCCCTCTCCTAACCCCCTTATCCAGCACTGATCCCTCTCCTAACCCCCTTATCCAGCACTGATCCCTCTCCTAACCCCCCTTATCCAGCACTGATCCCTCTCCTAACCCCCCTTATCCAGCACTGATCCCTCTCCTAACCCCCTTATCCAGCACTGATCCCTCTCCTAACCCCCCTCATCCAGCACTTCTCCCCTCTTCTAACCCCCTTATCCAGCATTGCTCCCTCTCCTAACCCCCCTTATCCAGCACTGATCCCTCTCCTAAACCCTTTATCCAGCACTGATCCCTCTCCTAACCCCCTTATCCAGCACTGATCCCTCTCCTAACCCCCCTTATCCAGCACTGATCCCTCTCCTAACCCCCCTTATCCAGCACTGATCCCTCTCCTAACCCCCCTTATCCAGCACTGATCCCTCTCCTAACCCCCTTATCCAGCACTGATCCCTCTCCTAACCCCCCTCATCCAGCACTTCTCCCCTCTTCTAACCCCCTTATCCAGCATTGCTCCCTCTCCTAACCCCCCTTATCCAGTACTGATCCCTCTCCTAACCCCCTTTATCCAGCACGGATCCCTCTCCTAACCCCCATTATCCAGCACTGATCCCTCTCCTAACCCCCATTATCCAGCACTGATCCCTCTCCTAACCCCCTTATCCAGCACTGATCCCTCTCCTAACCCCCCCCCCTTATCCAGCACTGATCCCTCTCCTAACTCCCCTTATCCAGCACTAATCCCTCTCCTAACCCCCCTTATCCAGCACTGCTCCCTCTCCTAACCCCCCCCTCATCCAGCACTGATCCCTCTCCTAACCCCCTTATCCAGCACTAATCCCTCTCCTAACCCCCCTCATCCAGCACTGCTCCCTCTTCTAACCCCCCTCATCCAGCACTGCTCCCTCTCCTAAACCACGTATCCAGCATTTCTCCCCTGCCCTAACTCCCTTATCCAGCACTGATCTCTTTTTCTAAGCCTCTTATCCAACACTTCTCCCCTCTGTATTCTCTTCCCAACAGCATTTTCCCCCAGTAAATACTCATGTGATCTCTTCAATTTTCTGTCACAGCACTATCTATTATTTCCCCTGCAACCCCCAAGCTCTCTCCCCTGCAACACCCCAGCTCTCTCCCTCGCAACACCCCAGCTCTCTCCCTCTCTCCCCTGCAACCCACAGCTCTCTCCCTCTCTCCCCTGCAACCCACAGCTCTCTCCCTCTCTCCCCTGAAACCCACAGCTCTCTCCCTCACTCCCCTGCAACCCACAGCTCTCTCCCTCACTCCCCTGCAACCCACAGCTCTCTCCCTCACTCCCCTGCAACCCACAGCTCTCTCCCTCACTCCCCTGCAACCCACAGCCCTCTCCCTCTCTCCCCTGCAACCCACAGCCCTCTCCCTCTCTCCCCTGCAACCCACAGCCCTCCCCCTCTCTCCCCTGCAACCTCAAGCTCTCTCTCCCCTGCAACCTCAAGCTCTCTCTCCCCTGCAACCTCAAGCTCTCTCTCCCCTGCAACCTCAAGCTCTCTCTCCCCTGCAACCTCAAGCTCTCTCTCCCCTGCAACCTCAAGCTCTCTCTCCCCTGCAACCTCAAGCTCTCTCTCCCCTGCAACCTCAAGCTCTCTCTCCCCTGCAACCTCAAGCTCTCTCTCCCCTGCAACCTCAAGCTCTCTCTCCCCTGCAACCTCAAGCTCTCTCTCCCCTGCAACCTCAAGCTCTCTCTCCCCTGCAACCCCCAGCTCTCTCTCCCCTGCAACCCCCAGCTCTCTCTCCCCTGCAACCCCCAGCTCTCTCTCCCCTGCAACCCGCAGCTCTCTCTCCCCTGCAACCCGCAGCTCTCTCTCCCCTGCAACCCGCAGCTCTCTCTCCCCTGCAACCCGCAGCTCTCTCTCCCCTGCAACCCGCAGCTCTCTCTCCCCTGCAACCCGCAGCTCTCTCTCCCCTGCAACCCCCAGCTCTCTCTCCCCTGCAACCCCCAGCTCTCTCTCCCCTGCAACCCCCAGCTCTATCTCCCCTGCAACCCCCAGCTCTATCTCCCCTGCAACCCCCAGCTCTATCTCCCCTGCAACCCACAGCTCTCTCTCCCCTGCAACCCACAGCTCTCTCTCCCCTGCAACCCCCAGCTCTCTCCCCTGCACCCTCAAGCTCTCTCCCCTGCACCCTCAAGCTCTCTCCCCTGCAACCCCCAGCTCTCTCCCCTGTACCCACAGCTCTCTCCCCATATCCCCTGCACCCACACAGCTCTCTCTCCTGCACCTCCAGCTCCTTTCCCCCTGCACCCCCAGCTCTCTCTCCCTTTCCTCTGCACCTCCAGTTCCCTCTCCCCTGCACCCCAGCTCTCTCCCTTTCCCCTGCACCCCAGCTCTCTCCTGCACCACCAGTGCTCTCCTTTTCCCCCAGCTCTCTCTCCTGCACCTCCAGTGCTCTCCCCCTTTCCCCTGCACCCCAGCTTTCTTTCCTAGCTGCACCCCACGCGGTGCTCCCTTGTTCCTCTCCCAGCACTCTAACGTACAGCTCCAGTGCTCTCCCTGGCTGACTCCCCCAGCCCTATATAAGCACTCCCGGCCCCTTGTAATTCCCCTCAGAATGTCCAGTGCTTGCTTGTCCCTAGCCGTGCTCCTGTTCCTTCTGCCCCCCTGCCTACCTCTGTCCCCCCCAGACCTGCTACTATATGACGGGGTCTCGCTGTACTCCCGTGGGGACTGGCTGGGGGCCCGGGCCAGAATGCAAGAGACCCTGCACAGCTTGCGGCAGCTGCGGAACATCCGTCTACAGTGTGCGGCGCTGTGCGGCCTAGGAAACTACAGAGCAGAGGAGCTCGCGTGGAAGACTGGGCCGGACTCGGACGCTGAATCCGGGAAGGAGCAGAAAGCACAGGCCTGGGATTCCAGGCTGGAAGAGACAGTGCTAGGCCGCGCACACTGCTTAAGCAGGTGTGAACACCTGAAGCTGGGGGACCCTTCACTGTACCGCCTTACCCGGGACACCGAGCAACTCCTGCACCGGGGGGCTCCCTATAACTACCTGCAGCTGGTGCACTACAAGGTTAGTCTACAGGGGGTAAATAGTCTACAGGAGGGAATAGTCTGCAGGAGGGAATAGTCTGCAGGAGGGAATAGTCTACAGGGGATAAATAGTCTACAGGGGGGAATAGTCTGCAGGAGGGAATAGTCTGCAGGGGATAAATAGTCTACAGGGGGATAAATAGTCCGCAAGAAGTGATTAGTCTACAGGAGGATAAATAGTCTACAGGGGGGGGGGGGGGGGGGGGGGATGAATGGTCTACAGGGGGATGAATGGTCTACAGGGGGATGAATGGTCTACAGGGGGATGAATGGTCTACAGGGGGATAAATAGTCTACAGGGGGATAAATAGTCTACAGGGGGATAAATAGTCTACAGGGGGATAAATAGTCCGCAAGAAGTGATTAGTCTACAGGAGGATAAATAGTCTACAGGAGGATAAATAGTCTACAGGGGGGGGGGGGTAAATAGTCTGCAGGGGGATAAATAGTCTGCAGGAAGGGAATAATCTACAGGGGGATAAATAGTCTGCAGGAGGGAATAGTCTACAGGGGGATAAACAGTCTGCTGGAGGGAATAGTCTACAGGGGGATAAATAGTCTACACGGGGATAAATAGTTTCCAGAAGGATAAATAGTTTCCAGAGGGCTAAATAGTTTCCAGAGGGCTAAATAGTTTCCAGAGGGGTAAATAGTTTCCAGAGGGCTAAATAGTTTCCAGAGGGCTAAATAGTTTCCAGAGGGCTAAATAGTTTCCAGAGGGCTAAATAGTTTCCAGAGGGCTAAATAGTTTCCAGAGGGGTAAATAGTTTCCAGAGGGGTAAATAGTCTGCAGGGGGGTAAATAGTTTAGAAGGGGGATAAATAGTCTGCTGGAGGGAATAGTCTACAGGGGGATAAATAGTCTAAAGGGGGATAAATAGTCTAAAGGGGGATAAATAGTCTACAGGGGGATAAATAGTCTAAAGGGGGATAAATAGTCTACAGGGGGATAAATAGTCTACAGGGGGATAAATAGTCTACAGGGGGATAAATAGTCTAAAGGGGGATAAATAGTCTACAGGGGGATAAATAGTCTACAGGGGGATAAATAGTCTACAGGGGGATAAATAGTCTACACGGGGATAAATAGTCTACACGGGGATAAATAGTCTACACGGGGATAAATAGTTTCCAGGAGAATAAATAGTTTCCAGAGGGGTAAATAGTCTGCAGAGGGGTAAATAGTTTAGAAGGGGGATAAATAGTCTGCTGGAGGGAATAGTCTACAGGGGGATAAATAGTCTACAGGGGGATAAATAGTCTACAGGGGGATAAATAGTCTACAGGGGGATAAATAGTCTACAGGGGGATAAATAGTCTACAGGGGGATAAATAGTCTACAGGGGGATAGTTGGCTGGAGGGAATAGTCTACAGGGGGTAAATAGTTTAAAGGGGGATAAATAGTCTGCAGGGGGGAATAGTCTGCAGGGGGATAAATAGTCTGCAGGAAGGGAATAGTCTGCAGGGGATGAATAGTCTGCAGGGGATGAATAGTCTGCAGGGGATGAATGGTCTGCAGGGGATGAATGGTCTGCAGGGGATGAATGGTCTGCAGGGGATGAATGGTCTACAGGGGGATAAATAGTCTACAGGGGGATAAATAGTCTACAGGGGGATAAATAGTCTACAGGGGGATAAATAGTCTACAGGGGGATAAATAGTCTACAGGGGGATAAATAGTACGCAAGAAGTGATTAGTCTACAGGAGGATAAATAGTCTACAGGAGGATAAATAGTCTACAGGAGGATAAATAGTCTACAGGAGGATAAATAGTCTACAGGGGGGGGTAAATAGTCTGCAGGGGGATAAATAGTCTGCAGGAAGGGAATAATCTACAGGGGGATAAATAGTCTACAGGGGGATAAATAGTCTACAGGGGGATAAATAGTCTACAGGGGGATAAATAGTCTACAGGGGGATAAATAGTCCGCAAGAAGTGATTAGTCTACAGGAGGATAAATAGTCTACAGGAGGATAAATAGTCTACAGGGGGGGGGGTAAATAGTCTGCAGGGGGATAAATAGTCTGCAGGAAGGGAATAATCTACAGGGGGATAAATAGTCTGCAGGAGGGAATAGTCTACAGGGGGATAAACAGTCTGCTGGAGGGAATAGTCTACAGGGGGATAAATAGTCTACACGGGGATAAATAGTTTCCAGAAGGATAAATAGTTTCCAGAGGGCTAAATAGTTTCCAGAGGGCTAAATAGTTTCCAGAGGGCTAAATAGTTTCCAGAGGGCTAAATAGTTTCCAGAGGGCTAAATAGTTTCCAGAGGGGTAAATAGTTTCCAGAGGGCTAAATAGTTTCCAGAGGGCTAAATAGTTTCCAGAGGGCTAAATAGTTTCCAGAGGGCTAAATAGTTTCCAGAGGGCTAAATAGTTTCCAGAGGGGTAAATAGTTTCCAGAGGGGTAAATAGTCTGCAGGGGGGTAAATAGTTTAGAAGGGGGATAAATAGTCTGCTGGAGGGAATAGTCTACAGGGGGATAAATAGTCTAAAGGGGGATAAATAGTCTAAAGGGGGATAAATAGTCTACAGGGGGATAAATAGTCTAAAGGGGGATAAATAGTCTACAGGGGGATAAATAGTCTACAGGGGGATAAATAGTCTACAGGGGGATAAATAGTCTACAGGGGGATAAATAGTCTACACGGGGATAAATAGTCTACACGGGGATAAATAGTCTACACGGGGATAAATAGTTTCCAGGAGAATAAATAGTTTCCAGAGGGGTAAATAGTCTGCAGAGGGGTAAATAGTTTAGAAGGGGGATAAATAGTCTGCTGGAGGGAATAGTCTACAGGGGGATAAATAGTCTACAGGGGGATAAATAGTCTACAGGGGGATAAATAGTCTACAGGGGGATAAATAGTCTACAGGGGGATAAATAGTCTACAGGGGGATAAATAGTCTACAGGGGGATAGTTGGCTGGAGGGAATAGTCTACAGGGGGTAAATAGTTTAAAGGGGGATAAATAGTCTGCAGGGGGGAATAGTCTGCAGGGGGATAAATAGTCTGCAGGAAGGGAATAGTCTGCAGGGGATGAATAGTCTGCAGGGGATGAATAGTCTGCAGGGGATGAATAGTCTGCAGGGGATGAATGGTCTGCAGGGGATGAATGGTCTGCAGGGGATGAATGGTCTGCAGGGGATGAATGGTCTACAGGGGGATGAATGGTCTACAGGGGGATGAATGGTCTACAGGGGGATAAATAGTCTACAGGGGGATAAATAGTCTACAGGGGGATAAATAGTCTACAGGGGGATAAATAGTCTACAGGGGGATAAATAGTCTACAGGGGGATAAATAGTCTACAGGGGGATAAATAGTCCGCAAGAAGTGATTAGTCTACAGGAGGATAAATAGTCTACAGGAGGATAAATAGTCTACAGGAGGATAAATAGTCTACAGGGGGGGGTAAATAGTCTGCAGGGGGATAAATAGTCTGCAGGAAGGGAATAATCTACAGGGGGATAAATAGTCTGCAGGGGGGTAAATAGTTTAGAAGGGGGATAAATAGTCTGCTGGAGGGAATAGTCTACAGGGGGATAAATAGTCTACAGGGGGATAAATAGTCTACAGGGGGATAAATAGTCTACAGGGGGATAAATAGTCTACAGGGGGATAAATAGTCTACACGGGGATAAATAGTTTCCAGAGGGGTAAATAGTTTCCAGAGGGGTAAATAGTTTCCAGAGGGGTAAATAGTCTACAGGGGGATAAATAGTCTACAGGGGGATAAATAGTCTACAGGGGGATAGTCGGCTGGAGGGAATAGTCTACAGGGGGTAAATAGTTTAAAGGGGGATAAATAGTCTGCAGGGGGGAATAGTCTGCAGGGGGATAAATAGTCTGCAGGAAGGGAATAGTCTGCAGGGGATGAATAGTCTGCAGGGGATGAATAGTCTGCAGGGGATGAATGGTCTGCAGGGGATGAATGGTCTACAGGGGGATGAATGGTCTACAGGGGGATAAATAGTCTACAGGGGGATAAATAGTCTACAGGGGGATAAATAGTCTACAGGGGGATAAATAGTCTACAGGGGGATAAATAGTCTACAGGGGGATAAATAGTCCGCAAGAAGTGATTAGTCTACAGGAGGATAAATAGTCTACAGGAGGATAAATAGTCTACAGGAGGATAAATAGTCTACAGGAGGATAAATAGTCTACAGGGGGGGGTATATAGTCTGCAGGGGGATAAATAGTCTGCAGGAAGGGAATAATCTACAGGGGGATAAATAGTCTGCAGGAGGGAATAGTCTACAGGGGGATAAACAGTCTGCTGGAGGGAATAGTTTCCAGAGGGCTAAATAGTTTCCAGAGGGCTAAATAGTTTCCAGAGGGCTAAATAGTTTCCAGAGGGCTAAATAGTTTCCAGAGGGCTAAATAGTTTCCAGAGGGCTAAATAGTTTCCAGAGGGCTAAATAGTTTCCAGAGGGCTAAATAGTTTCCAGAGGGCTAAATAGTTTCCAGAGGGGTAAATAGTTTCCAGAGGGGTAAATAGTCTGCAGGGGGGTAAATAGTTTAGAAGGGGGATAAATAGTCTGCTGGAGGAAATAGTCTACAGGGGGATAAATAGTCTACAGGGGGATAAATAGTCTACAGGGGGATAAATAGTCTACAGGGGGATAAATAGTCTAAAGGGGGATAAATAGTCTACAGGGGGATAAATAGTCTAAAGGGGGATAAATAGTCTACAGGGGGATAAATAGTCTACAGGGGGATAAATAGTCTACAGGGGGATAAATAGTCTACAGGGGGATAAATAGTCTACAGGGGGATAAATAGTCTACAGGGGGATAAATAGTCTACAGGGGGATAAATAGTCTACAGGGGGATAAATAGTCTACACGGGGATAAATAGTCTACACGGGGATAAATAGTCTACACGGGGATAAATAGTCTACACGGGGATAAATAGTCTACACGGGGATAAATAGTTTCCAGGAGAATAAATAGTTTCCAGAGGGGTAAATAGTCTGCAGGGGGGTAAATAGTTTAGAAGGGGGATAAATAGTCTGCTGGAGGGAATAGTCTACAGGGGGATAAATAGTCTACAGGGGGATAAATAGTCTACAGGGGGATAAATAGTCTACAGGGGGATAAATAGTCTACAGGGGGATAAATAGTCTACAGGGGGATAAATAGTCTACAGGGGGATAGTTGGCTGGAGGGAATAGTCTACAGGGGGTAAATAGTTTAAAGGGGGATAAATAGTCTGCAGGGGGGAATAGTCTGCAGGGGGATAAATAGTCTGCAGGAAGGGAATAGTCTGCAGGGGATGAATAGTCTGCAGGGGATGAATAGTCTGCAGGGGATGAATGGTCTGCAGGGGATGAATGGTCTGCAGGGGATGAATGGTCTACAGGGGGATAAATAGTCTACAGGGGGATAAATAGTCTACAGGGGGATAAATAGTCTACAGGGGGATAAATAGTCTACAGGGGGATAAATAGTCTACAGGGGGATAAATAGTCTACAGGGGGATAAATAGTCTACAGGGGGATAAATAGTCTACAGGGGGAAAAATAGTCCGCAAGAAGTGATTAGTCTACAGGAGGATAAATAGTCTACAGGAGGATAAATAGTCTACAGGAGGATAAATAGTCTACAGGGGGGGGTAAATAGTCTGCAGGGGGATAAATAGTCTGCAGGAAGGGAATAATCTACAGGGGGATAAATAGTCTGCAGGGGGGTAAATAGTTTAGAAGGGGGATAAATAGTCTGCTGGAGGGAATAGTCTACAGGGGGATAAATAGTCTACAGGGGGATAAATAGTCTACAGGGGGATAAATAGTCTACAGGGGGATAAATAGTCTACACGGGGATAAATAGTTTCCAGAGGGGTAAATAGTTTCCAGAGGGGTAAATAGTTTCCAGAGGGGTAAATAGTTTCCAGAGGGGTAAATAGTCTACAGGGGGATAAATAGTCTACAGGGGGATAAATAGTCTACAGGGGGATAGTCGGCTGGAGGGAATAGTCTACAGGGGGTAAATAGTTTAAAGGGGGATAAATAGTCTGCAGGGGGGAATAGTCTGCAGGGGGATAAATAGTCTGCAGGAAGGGAATAGTCTGCAGGGGATGAATAGTCTGCAGGGGATGAATGGTCTGCAGGGGATGAATGGTCTACAGGGGGATGAATGGTCTACAGGGGGATAAATAGTCTACAGGGGGATAAATAGTCTACAGGGGGATAAATAGTCTACAGGGGGATAAATAGTCTACAGGGGGATAAATAGTCCGCAAGAAGTGATTAGTCTACAGGAGGATAAATAGTCTACAGGAGGATAAATAGTCTACAGGAGGATAAATAGTCTACAGGAGGATAAATAGTCTACAGGGGGGGGGTATATAGTCTGCAGGGGGATAAATAGTCTGCAGGAAGGGAATAATCTACAGGGGGATAAATAGTCTGCAGGAGGGAATAGTCTACAGGGGGATAAACAGTCTGCTGGAGGGAATAGTTTCCAGAGGGCTAAATAGTTTCCAGAGGGCTAAATAGTTTCCAGAGGGCTAAATAGTTTCCAGAGGGCTAAATAGTTTCCAGAGGGCTAAATAGTTTCCAGAGGGCTAAATAGTTTCCAGAGGGCTGTTACGGTTACCCTTAGTCTCGCTGAGAGATGGACCGCTTAGTAGCCTGGATTCCTATTGCTGAAGAGGGGAGAAACTGCTTTCCATAGTATTCTATATGAGTCTCGCAAATGTAGAATAATCCCCCTTAGCTGTAGTACAGCTAGGATACCCTTCTGCCCACAAAAACGAGTCAACGCTGCGATTGAGGGACAACCAAGAACTGAGGACTGGGATGCCCAGCCTGCTTTTTATTTAGGTTACATGCACACAGGGCACTCCCAGGGGGGGAAGCATAAAATCCCCCATCACACATTTAGACAAAGCCCTTGGACAGGCCACCGCAGATAACAAGTACACACAAGAAAACAATTGAGTCCTTCTTATCACCTAGCAGTGAATGCTTATCACAAACTTAATTACAGTACACAATATGCTAGGAAACCTGCCTCAGAAAATAGTTTTCTCAAAACTGAACAGAGTTAACCCTTTATGAAATGATACTTGTTACAGTTTTCTTGGAGCCCTTCTTAGGCGCTGGCTTGGCTGGTTCAGGCATTGCTGCTGGGAAATAAGTTTCTTCACAACAAAATAACTAATGCTTCTGTAACAGTGCTCCCTTTCTGTGGAACACTCTGGCAGACACGGTCTGACCCCTTTTCGGGGCAGACTAAGGCTGTCCAGACCGCTGGTTATGCGGGGCTGAGGTCGGTTTGTCTGGACAACCCGTCGGCGTTGCCATTCTGTTTCCCAGGTCTGTAAGTAATGGTGAAATTGAAGGGTTGCAACGATAAACTCCAACGTAATAGCCTGCCATTATCTCCAGAGACCCGGTTCAGCCACACCAACGGGTTATGGTCGGTGACCAGAGTGAACTCCTGCCCATATAAATAGGGAGTCAATTTCTTTAATGCCCACACCAAAGCCAAACACTCCTTTTCGACCGCTGCATAGCTGACTTCGCGGGGCAGGAGCTTCCGGCTGATGTAGGCAACTGGATGCTCCCCTCCATCTTCGCCTACTTGGCTGAGGACGGCTCCCAGCCCGAACATGGAAGCATCTGTGTGGACGACAAAACGTTTGTTAAGGGCTGGAGCCGCCAAGACAGGAGCGTTAATTAGAGCATTTTTGAGAGCCTGGAAAGCCGTTTCACAGTGGGGAGACCACAGGACCTGTCGAGGTAAGTTCTTCTTGGTCAAGTCAGTCAGGGGTTTGGCAAGTGTGCTGTAGTCTGGTACGAACCGTCTATAGTACCCTGCCGTGCCCAGGAAGGCTAGGACCTGAGTCTTAGTGATGGGGGTGGGCCAATTGGCGACAGCTTCTATCTTGGCCGGCTCTGGTCGCTGCTTTCCACACCCCACCCGGTGACCCAGGTACTGTACCTCGGCCATCCCAAAGTGGCATTTTTCTGGCTTCAGAGTCAGGCCAGCAGCCCGGATCTGATCCAGAACCATTCCTATGTGAGCTAAGTGGTCCTCCCATGACTCACTGTGGATCGCTATGTCGTCCAGGTAGGCGCAAGCAAAACTCTGGAAGCCATCCAGGAGCCTATCCACCAAGCGCTGGAATGTAGCTGGGGCATTCTTCATCCCAAACGGCATTACCCTAAACTGATATAAGCCGAATGGGGTGACGAATGCCGACTTGGGGATAGCCTCCGGGGCCAGGGGAATCTGCCAGTAACCTTTGCAGAGGTCAATAGTGGTCAGGTAATTTCCCCTGGCTATACGATCGAGTAGCTCGTCTACCCTGGGCATAGGGTAAGCGTCCGTCACGGTCTTTTCATTGAGCCTCCGATAGTCTACGCAGAACCGGGTGGTCCCATCTTTCTTGGGCACCAAGACAACTGGGGAGGCCCAGGGACTATCGGAGGGCTCAATTACCCCGAGTTGGAGCATCTCATCGATCTCCTTCTTCATTCCTATCCTAACTGCTTCGGGGATTCGGTACGGAGCCTGGCGCAAGGGAGCTTGTCCCGGAGTATCTACCTGGTGGGTGGTTAAAGTAGTGTACCCTGGCTTCGGGGAGAAGGTGAGGTGTTTGGACTGTAGGAGTTGGTTGAGCTGCTCCCTTTCAGTGGGGCTAAGTCGGTCTCCTATCTGAACCTGAGCCACTATACCTGTGGGGAGACTCTTTTCTAATAGGTCTGGAATGGGTAGACTGTCGGGGCCTTCCTGAGGGGAACAACATATGGCCGTCACGTTCTCTGGTCGCTCAAAATATTCCTTGAGCATGTTTACATGGAATGTCTTTCTAAGATTGTTGTCGTGGCAGCTAGCTATCACATAAGTGGTGTCTCCCCTTTTCTCTACGATCTGGTAGGGGCCCTGCCAGGACGCCTGCAATTTGTCTGTCTTCACCGGCTTAAGTACTAACACCTTTTGTCCTATGGTAAAGATTCTCTTTCGGGCCCCCCGATCGTACCATACTTTCTGTCTTCTCTGGGCCGACTGGAGATTAGCCCGCACGGATTTGGCTAATTGCTCCATTCGGTCCCTGAGTTCCAGCACGTATGGCACAATGGGGACACCGTCAGTCTCCATCTCTCCCTCCCAGTGCTCCCGGATCAGGTTTAGGGGTCCCCGTACCTTTCTTCCGTAGAGCAACTCGAAGGGAGAGAACCCTGTCGTTTCCTGGGGCACCTCCCGATAAGCAAAAAGGAGGTGCGGCAGGAAGCGTTCCCAGTCTCGGTATTCCTGAGTGAACGTCTTGAGCATTTGCTTGAGGGTCCCATTGAACCTCTCACACAGCCCGTTCGTCTGGGGGTGGTATGGGGAGCTCAGGAGGGACTTAATTTTGCAAACCTGCCAGAGTTGTTGGGTCAATTCAGCCGTAAATTGGGTGCCTCGGTCGGATAGGATTTCTTTTGGAAATCCTACCCGGGAGAACACCTGTACTAGTGCATTCGCTACCGTATCCGCTTGTATGTTGGATAGGGCGACAGCCTCTGGGTACCTGGTAGCGTAGTCCACTACGGTAAGAATGTAGCGCTTACCGGAGGGACTAGGGGTAGCCAGTGGTCCCACTAGGTCAATAGCAACCCGGCTGAAGGGTTCCTCTACAATGGGCATATTTACTAGATGGGCTTTAGGGTGATCGCCTCGCCTTCCTACTCGTTGACACACATCGCAGGTGTTACAGTAAGTTCTAACGTCGGCGTGTACCCCTGGCCAAAAGAACGTGTGAGTAATGCGGTGTAGGGTACGGGTTACAGCTAGGTGGCCTGCTAAGGGGATGTCATGGCCTATCTTGAGGATTTCTTGACGGTATTTGTGGGGCACTACCAGCTGTCGCCTACGCTGTCCCCTTTTCTCTGTCCAGCGGTATAGTTTCCCTTTTTCCCATAAGAATGTTTCATTATCTGCCCCGCCCCCTCCGGTCTCTGCTCGTTCCCGGTACTTTTGTAAGGTCGGGTGAGTCTTAGACTCTGTCTCGAAAGCATCTGGGGTGTCCCAGGGTATGGGGCCTAACATGTCAGGCAATGTCGGGGTAGGTCTTACCTGTGTCTCCCGCACTGGTGAGAGTTCTCGCTCCGTCCGGGCTTGGGCCCGTGTAGTCACTGGGTCCGCCTCGTTGTTGCATACTGGAGCATAGGCAGAAGTCATGGGGCCCAAATCATTGCCCAGTAGTACTTCGGCAGGTAAATTATCCATTATGCCCACGTTCACAGCCCCCTTTCCCGCTCCCCAATCAAGATGCACTTTAGCTGTTGGAATTTTGTACACATCCCCCCCCGCCACTCTAACGGCCACAGTCTGTCCAGATCGCTTGTGCTCCGGCACCAAATGACTCTGTACCAGCGTGATAGTAGCCCCTGTGTCTCTCAATCCCTCGGTAGATCGCCCCTCGAGCCATACCTTCTGCCGATGGTGCTGGCGGTTATCTGAGGCAGCATATACAGGGTCCGCCTCGTGAAGCGGCCCCAAATATTCCTCCATAGGGGCCTCTTGGTTAACACAGAGGGTCCGGGCCGGACGATATGCCCCAGAGGGGTAATTGTAATTCCTGGGTGTCTGGTGCGTATTAAGGGGGCAGCTAGCCATGAAATGCCCTGGTTGCTTGCATCGGTGGCAAGTCGGTCTGGGACGCTCAGAGCTGTTATTGGGTGGTCCTGAGTGTCGGGCGGGCCCTGCGGGCACCGGGGCTCGGAATTCAGCACGAGGGGGTGCACGGTAAACCTCTCTGGGTTCGTGAAGACGGGAGTCATAATGTTCATCGGCCAATTTGGCTGCTTCTTCTAAGGTAGAAGGTCGCCTGTCTCGCAGCCATTCCTTCCCTTGCTGTTCCATGCCATTATAAAAATGTTCTAAGAGAAACAATTGTAAAATTTCCTCACCAGTCACCGCTTTACTTCCGCTCATCCAGTGATTTGCCGCTCTCCGCATTCGGTGCGCCCATTCCATATGGGTATCGTTAGGCTTCTTTTTCGTGCCCCGAAACTGTCGGCGATACGCGTCCGGAGTTACTGCGTACCGTCGCAACAGTGTCTCCTTAACTAGCTCATACTGTGTCACTTCCTCAGCACCCAGAGTACGAAAGGCTTCCAGGGCTCGCCCGGATAGTTTCCCAGACAATATCGTGGGCCACTCCCTGTTGGGAATCTGGTGCAGGGCACATTGCCTTTCGAAGTCCACCAAATATTCATCAATCCCTGTCTCGCTCTCTAGGAAGGGTCGAAATGCCGCATAGGGTATCTTGGGCCTCCCAGCATTTTCGACAGGGATGATTACCTGCGGGGCTTCAGCATTGCGGTGTGCGTTCGCTAGGTTGAGTTCGTGGGCTCGAGTCTCTCGTATATCCTTGTCCGCTTCCGCCATCAACTGCTGTACCAATTCCATGGAGGGGTTCGGCCCGTACAGTGAGAGCCTCTCCCGAACAATCCTGGTTTTTTCGTCACTAATCGTGGTCGGTGTTTCCGCCATTGTGAAGCTCTGATCCCGTTCGGTCAATTCTGCGATCAGCTCTCTCCTCGGCCGGTTGCTGGCGTACCCCCCTCTGCTTTCAAGTAAATCCTTTAGGGTTGTACGCTTCAATTTTTCGTAAGCGCTCTCCATCCGTTCTGTACCTCTCCTAGGAAATCCAGGAAAAATCCCACCGCTGCCGCCAAATGTTACGGTTACCCTTAGTCTCGCTGAGAGATGGACCGCTTAGTAGCCTGGATTCCTATTGCTGAAGAGGGGAGAAACTGCTTTCCATAGTATTCTATATGAGTCTCGCAAATGTAGAATAATCCCCCTTAGCTGTAGTACAGCTAGGATACCCTTCTGCCCACAAAAACGAGTCAACGCTGCGATTGAGGGACAACCAAGAACTGAGGACTGGGATGCCCAGCCTGCTTTTTATTTAGGTTACATGCACACAGGGCACTCCCAGGGGGGGAAGCATAAAATCCCCCATCACACATTTAGACAAAGCCCTTGGACAGGCCACCGCAGATAACAAGTACACACAAGAAAACAATTGAGTCCTTCTTATCACCTAGCAGTGAATGCTTGTCACAAACTTAATTACAGTACACAATATGCTAGGAAACCTGCCTCAGAAAATAGTTTTCTCAAAACTGAACAGAGTTAACCCTTTATGAAATGATACTTGTTACAGTTTTCTTGGAGCCCTTCTTAGGCGCTGGCTTGGCTGGTTCAGGCATTGCTGCTGGGAAATAAGTTTCTTCACAACAAAATAACTAATGCTTCTGTAACAAGGGCTAAATAGTTTCCAGAGGGGTAAATAGTTTCCAGAGGGGTAAATAGTTTCCAGAGGGGTAAATAGTTTCCAGAGGGGTAAATAGTCTGCAGGGGGGTAAATAGTTTAGAAGGGGGATAAATAGTCTGCTGGAGGAAATAGTCTACAGGGGGATAAATAGTCTACAGGGGGATAAATAGTCTACAGGGGGATAAATAGTCTACAGGGGGATAAATAGTCTAAAGGGGGATAAATAGTCTACACGGGGATAAATAGTTTCCAGAGGGGTAAATAGTTTCCAGAGGGGTAAATAGTCTACAGGGGGATAAATAGTCTACAGGGGGATAAATAGTCGGCTGGAGGGAATAGTCTACAGGGGGGGGTAAATAGTCTGCAGGGGGATAAATAGTCTGCAGGAAGGGAATAATCTACAGGGGGATAAATAGTCTGCAGGGGATGAATAGTCTGCAGGGGATGAATAGTCTGCAGGGGATGAATAGTCTGCAGGGGATGAATGGTCTGCAGGGGATGAATGGTCTGCAGGGGATGAATGGTCTGCAGGGGATGAATGGTCTACAGGGGGATGAATGGTCTACAGGGGGATAAATAGTCTACAGGGGGATAAATAGTCTACAGGGGGATAAATAGTCTACAGGGGGATAAATAGTCTACAGGGGGATAAATAGTCTACAGGAGGATAAATAGTCTACAGGAGGATAAATAGTCTACAGGAGGATAAATAGTCTACAGGGGGGGGGTAAATAGTCTGCAGGGGGATAAATAGTCTGCAGGAAGGGAATAATCTACAGGGGGATAAATAGTCTGCAGGAGGGAATAGTCTACAGGGGGATAAACAGTCTGCTGGAGGGAATAGTCTACAGGGGGATAAATAGTCTACACGGGGATAAATAGTTTCCAGAAGGATAAATAGTTTCCAGAGGGCTAAATAGTTTCCAGAGGGCTAAATAGTTTCCAGAGGGCTAAATAGTTTCCAGAGGGCTAAATAGTTTCCAGAGGGCTAAATAGTTTCCAGAGGGCTAAATAGTTTCCAGAGGGCTAAATAGTTTCCAGAGGGCTAAATAGTTTCCAGAGGGGTAAATAGTTTCCAGAGGGGTAAATAGTTTCCAGAGGGGTAAATAGTCTGCAGGGGGGTAAATAGTTTAGAAGGGGGATAAATAGTCTGCTGGAGGGAATAGTCTACAGGGGGATAAATAGTCTACAGGGGGATAAATAGTCTACAGGGGGATAAATAGTCTAAAGGGGGATAAATAGTCTACACGGGGATAAATAGTTTCCAGGAGGATAAATAGTTTCCAGAGGGGTAAATAGTTTCCAGAGGGGTAAATAGTCTACAGGGGGATAAATAGTCTACAGGGGGATAAATAGTCGGCTGGAGGGAATAGTCTACAGGGGGTAAATAGTTTAAAGGGGGATAAATAGTCTACAGGGGGGTAAATAGTCTACAGGGGGGTAAATAGTCTACAGGGGGGTAAATAGTCTGCTGGAGGGAATAGTCTACAGGGGGTAAATAGTCTACAGGGGGATACATAGTCTACAGGGGGGTAAATAGTCTACAGGGGGATAAATAGTCTACAGGGGGGTAAATAGTCTACAGGGGGTAAATAGTCTGCTGGAGGGAATAGTCTACAGGGGGTAAATAGTTTAAAGGGGGATACATAGTCTACAGGGGGGTAAATAGTCTGCTGGAGGGAATAGTCTACAGGGGGATAAATAGTCTACAGGGGGGGGTGAATAGTCTGCTGGAGGGAATAGTCTACAAGGGGATAAATAGTCAGCAATAAGTGATTAGTCTACAGGGGGATACATAGTTTCCAGGATAAATAGTCTACAGGGGGATAAAATAGTCTACAGGGGGATAAAATAGTCTACAGGGGGATAAAATAGTCTACAGGGGGATAAATAGTCTACAGGGGGATAAATAGTCTGCAGGGGGATAAATAGTCTGCAGGGGGATAAATAGTCTGCAAGAAGGGATTAGTCTACAGGGGGATACATAGTTTACAGGGGGATAAATAGTCAGCAAGAAGGGAATATTCTACCGGGGGATAAATAGTCAGCAAGAAGGGAATATTCTACAGGGGGATAAATGGCCTGCAAGAAGGGAATAGTCAACAGGTGGATAAATAGTCCGCAAGAAGGGAATATATTTTACAGGGGGTAAATAGTCTGCAAGAAGGGAATATTCTACAGGGGGATAAATAGTCTGCAAGAAGGGAATATTCTACAGGGGGATAAATAGTCTGCAAGAAGGGAATATTCCACAAGGGGATAAATAGTCCGCAAGAAGGGAATATTCTACAGGGGGATAAATGGTCTGCAAGAAGGGAATATTCTACAGGGGGGTAAATGGTCTGCAAGAAGGGAATAGTCTACAGGGGGATAAATAGTCAGCAAGAAGGGAATAGTCTACAGGGGGATAAATAGTCTGCAAGAAGGGAATAGTCTACAGGGGGATAAATAGTGTGCAAGAAGGGAATAGTCTACAGGGGGATAAAAAGTCTGCAAGAAGGGAATATTCTACAGGGGGATAAATAGCCTGCAAGAAGGGAATATTCTACAGGGGGATAAATAGTATGCAAGAAGGGGGATATTCTACAGGGGGATAAATAGCATGCAAGAAGGGAATATTCTACAGGGGGATAAATAGCCTGCAAGAAGGGAATATTCTACAGGGGGATAAATAGTATGCATGAAGGGAATAATCTACAGGGGGATAAATAGCCTGCAAGAAGGGAATAGTCTACAGGGGGATAAATAGCCTGCAGGAAGGGAATAATCTACAGGTGGATAAATAGCCTGCAAGAAGGGGATAGTCTACAGGGGGATAAATAGTCTGCAAGAAGGGGATAATCTACAGGGGGATAAATAGCCTGCAGGAAGGGAATAGTCTACAGGGGGATAAATAGCCTGCAAGAAGGGAATAGTCTACAGGGGGATAAATAGCCTGCAGGAAGGGAATATTCTACAGTGGGATAAATAGTCAGCAAGAAGGGAATAGTCTACAGGGGGATAAATAGCCTGCAAGAAGGGAATAGTCTACAGGGGGATAAATAGCCTGCAAGAAGGGAATAGTCTACAGGGGGATAAATAGCCTGCAAGAAGGGTATAGTCTACAGGGGGATAAATAGTCTGCAGGGAGAAAAAATAGTCAGCAGTATGCAGGGGGATAACTAGTCTGCATTTAGATAAAGAGTCTGCAGGAGGTAATAGTCTTCAGAGGGATAAATAGTCTGCAGCCAGGGGAAGGAAAGAGTATATGTGTGGGGTAGTCTTCAATGGAATAAATAGTGTGCAGGGGGGAATAGTCTTCAGGGGATAAATATACTGTAGGGGAAGAGTATTCAGGGGCATATACATTCTGCAGGGGGAAGAGTTTTAAGGGGCATAAATAGTCTGCAGGGGGAAATAGGTATGTAAAGCGCTGCATATATTTATAGGTCTGTATAGCACTGCATATAATTTATAGGTCTGTATAGAGCTGCGTATAATTTATAGGTCTGTTTTTTTTTTTTCTTTTTATTGAGGGAAAAACAAAAAGAATAACAGCCAGTTACAGATTGACATAATATTTTAAAAAAAAAACCCAGAAAATTAATAATTACAACAAAATTAATAAACATAGCATTGAGCAGAATTCATGCTATCCATTTTCTATGTCATCGAAACAGATTCAAATATCATAATCATTTGGAATAGTCATTACCCATATACAACATCTTTTACAAAATCAGCAATGTTGATAAGACATTTCCTAGATACAATAACATAAATTCTTAATAAAATAAAATTTCATATAATAAATTTCCCTCAGGTTATCAGTAAACACATGACCTTATTATTGTGTCAAAGAACCTTAGAAAAGTCTCTAGACTTGTAAGTGTATTTAAGCAGTTGCCAGGTGAGCAAATACATAACTACATATCAATGGCATTAGATCAATATCCGTCCTCTCACGGGGTGGTGTGGGGGGGTAGGGGAAGGGTGGGTAGATGGACAAGGAGAAGGAAGGGGGGAGGGAGAAGAAAAAAAAAAAAAGGGTTATAAAGTATGTCTGTAGTTTTGAATGAAATCTAGCCATTTTTTAGTAAAGCTGAGTTGTTGCTGGGGTCCATTGTTAACATTGTCCGTCTGTTCAATTATGTATTGTGAATGAAGTAGGTATGTTAAATTATTAATTGTTGGTGGTCTATTAGCCTTCCAGTTTTTCAAGATAAGATATCTGGCACCCAAAATTATAGTATTAATGAAACTTACATTATGTATATAAGGAGTAGGATTTACTAGAAAGAAAATATTAGCTGGCAGTAGAGTGATTTGAACGGTTAGCAGTCTATTCAACCAAAACTGTACCCGTCTCCAAAATTGCTGGATTCTTGGACATCTCCAAAACATGTGGACCAGGTCAGCCACGGCAGAGCTACATCTTGGACACAGGTTTGATGATTGGCCATACCATTTATTTACATCTGCAGGGGATATATATATACGATTTAAAATTTTAAAATGTGATTCATGCCAGGCAGCCGATAGAGTAGCTTGTTCGACCGCTGTTATACTAAGTTTCATCTGGGCAATATCTACTGTTTGGATATCATGAGACCATTTGGCATGGATTCTTGCAAGATTGGCTTCCCCTGCCAGTACTAACATCAGTTTATACCAGTAACTACTGGAGTGTTTTCCAGCTTTATATAGGGACAGGCCCATTCTTATACCAGGGTGAAGCCATTGTCCATTTTGATTTTGAGTTATTTCATTATACCAGTGCCGAACTTGTAGGTACGCATAGAAATCTCTATTAATAAGTTGATACTTAGCTTTGAGAGAAGCAAATGTGTGTGTATATTAGAATTCTCAGAATCTCGAAAATGAGATAAATGAGTGAGACCTTGTGCCGCCCATCTAATGAATACTTTATTATTTAAGCCAGGACTAAAGCAAGGATTCTTAATAATAGGGACTAGATCCGAGGGCTATCGTTCATGCGTAGTCGAATGTGCTGCCATGCTTTAATGACATTCACTATTGTGCCTCTATTGTTAAGCTTATTTGGAAGCGCCTTAATGGGACAGTGTAATAAAGCTATTAATGAAAAAGGGGAAACTAGTTTTTGCTCAACTTCAAGAGAAGCAACATACGATCTATCCGTAATCCAATCCATGGCTACCTTAGCCAGACATATATTATTATAGAGTGAAAACATGGGAAATGCTAACCCACCAAATTGTCTGAGTTGTGCCAATTTTTCAAGCGAGATCCTTTTCCTCCCCGTACCCCATAAAAATATCCTAAGTCGGCTGTCCAGAAACTTGGTATCCTTTTTTGTTAGTATAATAGGAATATTTTGCATAGTATATAATAATTTTGGTAGGATAGTCATCTTAACTAAATTAATTTTCGCCGTTAGTGATAAGGGTATTTTCGCCCAATTCATTAAGTCTGCTTCTATTTTGTTTAAAAGTGGTGCAAAGTTAAGTGCGTACCAATCCGATGGGTTTCTACTGATTTTGATACCTAGGTAGGTGATATAATGATCTGCAACATTAAATGGAGGCACATAATTCAATTGTGGGAGTGGATTTAACCAGAGTAGATCAGACTTAGTGATATTAATTTTATAACCCGTAAATGAACCGAATGTATCTATGATCTCCAAAATGCGGGGGATCTCGGATTGCGGATCATTAAGAAAGAGTAATACATCATCTGCGTATAACAATACTTTAAGAAATTTATCACCTAAACTAACCCCCGCTAGCTGTGTTTTTAACATTAATGCTAAAGGTTCTAATGCCAGGTTAAATAAAAGTGGCGAGATCGGACATCCTTGACGGGTACCAGTCCTAATATTAAAAGGATCTGTGAGTGAGCCATTTACCAGTAACGCTGACGATGCGTTTGAGTAGAGTGCCCTAATACAGATAGGGAAGTGCCCTCTAAACCCAAACTGTTTCATCGTATGAAATAAGTGATCCCATGTAATCGAATCAAATGCTTTTTGGGCATCAAGAGATAGAATAGCTGAGTCAGACTGGCAATGGGTCTTATTAGAGTGCAGAAAATCTATTAACAAAATTTTTTTCCTAATGCTGGCCATTGAATTCCGCTGTGCCATAAAGCCGACCTGGTCCACATGTATCAGGGATCCAAGAATAGATTTAAGCCTGTATGCCAGAATTGCGGTAAATATTTTGTAATCCGCGTTTAGGAGCGATATATTAATAAATTATAATTTATAGGTCTGTATAGCGCTGCATATAATTTATAGGTCTGTATAGCGCTGCGTATAATTTATAGGTCTGTATAGCCCTGCGTATAATTTATAGGTCTGTATAGCCTTGCTTATAATTTATAGGTCTGTATAGCCCTGCGTATAATTTATAGGTCTGAATAGTGCTGCGTATAATTTATAGGTCTGTATAGCGCTGCGTATATAATAATTTAGAGTGAAACAGGGTATCACGGCTTCTTTCTGGTGACCATTGAGTGGGCTTCAGGTTTCCCTATATCTAAGCTAAACCTTGCAATGTCAGCAGGTCATATTTTTATGTTGCAGAGATGAAAAGGCAACTTGCTCAGTAAATGGAGATTTTCTTCTGAAAAGGGAAGAGTCCACAGCTGCATTCATTACTTTTGGGAATTTAGAACCTGGCCACCAGGAGGAGGCAAAGACACCCCAGCCAAAGTCTTAAATACCTCCCCCACTTCCCCCCACTTCCCTCATCCCCCAGTCATTCTTTGCCTTTCGTCCCAGGAGGTTGGCAGAGAAGTGTCAGAAGTTTGGGGTATTACTCTTCGCAATGGGACTGGAGTTTTAAGTAATCCTGTCAGCCTCTCAGTGAGAGCATGGACGGAAGTTAGAGTCCGGAGATGCAGGGAGAGTTTTCCTGCTAACCTATCCCGACAGCTCCTTGGTAATCGGCATTGACGAGTTTCGTTGCCTACCTTTCTTCACTCAAGTCCATGTCAGAAACGAGGCTACTATCTGTCACACTTGAAGGGCCATGTTCCTGTTCCACGGCGTAAATTCCGGTAAGATCGTTTCATTTTATTTCGATATTTGAATGTAATGTTAACGAAACAAGGTAGGGTCTCAGTGGAATTGTGATGGATTAATATTTCATGAGGGGGGGTTATTGAACAGGGGGGACTTTTAATCATGTTTGTTATATGGGTCTATCTGCAAATGTGTAGCTATATACTTAGGCTTACGGCCTTTACGGAACATAACGGCCTTCTTTTCATGATGCATTCTTTCCAGATTGCGCGCCCTTTTCGTGACTGGCACAGTGCACCTCGTTACGGGTGCGGTTACGTTGCTGACTGTGTGCGACCGAGAGAGTCTTGCTCATGGGTGGTCTGGTTCACAGGAGGTGGTGAGTGCCCCAGCCATCAGGGGTGTTAAAAGGTGCCAGTTAGTTTTTTGTCATTTTTGTAATCCCAAGATAATGGAGGATTCTGATAAGCGTGACACGGATGCCTCTGATACGGAGGATGTGTCTTGTGATAAATATGAAATGGCCTGGGTAATCAATGCCCATCGGTTATGTTCAGATTGCCGTTCTAGAGTACTCTCTTCTTCCTATGCAGGGAGCTTAGAGTGCGTTGAGCCATCTTCCTCCAAGGTTTCCATGACACGTGAAGCGAGTTCCCCAGTCCATTTCCCAGCTACACAAGCAGGTGTCCCTATGGCCTTTACTCCTCCGGAGGGTGGCTTGTTTCCTCCAGAGGTTCCGCATGGCCATTTCTATGGCGCTGAATCATTTATATCTCCCGAGTGAAGTATTTCTAAGATACTGTCCGTGTTCCGTTAACCAGGGCCAGTATTAGCGTGGGATCGGCCGATTTGGTTCGGCCATCTGAGGAAATGTTGGCCCCTGAGGCTTCAGGGGCCCCTATCTCGGGGGCCAGGGTCTTCAGTTGATCCGGCGAGGGATAATTTTGCCTTCCGTTATAGAATGGCTCACCTTCGTGTTCTTTTAAGACATGTTTTAGCAATGGTGGAGGATCCCAGTCCTAGCGGGCCGAGGGATCTGAGGCCTTAGAAGCTGGATGGCAAAATGGGTATGACGTTTGGGGATGAAGCCAATCTCCTTAACGTCGCCATTTTTCTTTTTGTTTTTTTTGGTTCCAGTTCTCAGCTTGGGTAAATGGGGCTTTTCATCGGCTGGTCCCGTTGTCGTCCTCATTCACCTTGGGCGTTCACCCGATAGGTGCGGCCTTCATTTTATATTTTGATCCGGATGGATGTGTTTTCTTAAGCTCATGTCAATTCGATTTTCGTTTTTATGAACGTTCTTCCCTGGAACCGATACTTGCGATTTAAGTCGCGTGAGCACTTCCTCGAAAGTTGCGCACTTGTTGAACAATAGACTTATGTTTTTAAAGTTAATTTATCAATCCTTCAGGATGAATTTTCTTGGACCTTGGGCAGTTCTAAAGTGTCCTTATACCAGGAAGGTACTAGTCGGATACTTTTTCGGCTGTTACCAGGGTTCATGTCACCCTTGTGGTGCTGATTAATCCAGTTGGATTCTAAATGTCTCTTGGCCTATTCTATGGACTCCGGGCTTGGATCCTACTGAAGTATGAGGTCTGTTTAGATACAACCCCTCCGTACGGAGGGTTATGAGTGCCAATCTAGGTTGGTTGTTCGGGCTTCTCGCCTGGGATACGGATCTGTTTTTGCAGACATCATCATGGGTCTTCAGGTCCCCAGGGACTCTGAACCGTTATTTCATTCTTTGGAGTTGGGATATGTGTGACCTATGTGTGGTCTGGTGTGCCGAGTTATTAATGATTTGCCTTTTCACTCAAGGTTCTTCCGGACACTGACTCTTTAGCTTATTAAAGGGACACTGAACCCAAAAAAATTATTTTGTGATTCAGATAGAGCATGACATTTTAAGCAACTCTCTAATTTATTCCTATTATCAAATTTTCTTCATTCTCTTGGTATCTTTATTTGAAATACAAGAATGTAAGTTTAGATGCCGGGGCTTGACGGCCGGAAGAGGAGGAGCTACACGGTGGCAGCGTGCAGCAGCGCTCTGTTTGGGATAGGCCTGGTTGCCTTTAAAGAGAGGAAGAAGTGGCAGTACGGGGTTTTTTTTCTTCTTCTTTCTCCCCTGTGTGAACGTTCAGGGGATTGTAACAGCATACCTTCAAGGGAAAATAAAGTTTTAAGAGAAGAGGCCAGCGAGATCCTAGACCTCTCTGATTTGTCAGAACAAACTGATGTGCTTGATCTGTTTGATTTGCTAGACAATCTAAACTGGAGCTGAAGGAGCCATCAATAAAAAGGTTTTCTGCCTGCTAGGGTAAAAGCAAGCTTGCAACATTATACTCGCTTGGTTACGGAAAGAAGGCCGTGGTTTGTAGCTGCTTTATGTTGGTACGGCAAGATTACCCTTAATGTTGTCCCGGAAACTTTAAAGGGAAACTGAACCTAAATTTTTTTCTTAGTGATTCAGACAGAGCAGCCATTTTAAGCAACTTTCTAATTTACTCCTATTATCAAATTTTCTTCATTCTCTTGGTATCTTTATTTGAAATGCCGGCCCATTTTTGGTGAACAACCTGGGTGGTTCTTGCTGATTGGTGGATAAATTCATCCACCAATAAAAAGTGCTATCCAGAGTTCTTAACCAAAAAAGCTTAGATGTCGTCTTTTTCAAATAAAGATAGCAAGAGAAGAAGAAAATTTGATAATTGGAGTAAATTAGAAACTTGCTTAAAATTGCTGCTCTGTCTGAATCACGAAAGAAAACATTTGGGTTCAGTGTCCCTTTTTTAAGAGCAAGTTTTTGGGTGGCTTGAAATCGGAGCTGAAGGGGACTAACAAAAGGTTTTATTGTTTGCAGAAATGTTATCTGTTGGGACAACAATTCTTTTTTCTACTGAAAAGGAGGCTGTTAATTGCAGTTGGTTCTGTTTGTGGTTTTGCTAGGATGCATTAGCATCAGAAATTATTCTAAAAGTGTCCAGTAAAATGTGGAAACAAATGGATATTTTTAAGGTGTTAAGATTTTGAATAATGGTCGTTGAAAAGAGAAACAAGATTCCGCCTTGTTACAAATTTATGGTCTATGTGTAAAGATAATAGGACATTTAATTGGATATAGTATTCTTCTGTGCTGCTATGACGACCAATTGGTTGGGTCTTTAAGTAGGGGTTGTTTTGGCAGCACATAAGCAATACTGTGGTGAATGTTCATCTAACATATTAGTATTGCAGTTACAAACATTTGAAACGTCTATAGACTAAAAGGTTGCTATACAAGGCTATCCTGTAGGTGGTGCTAAAGGGCGAACAGTAATAATTGTGTATAAGGAACGTATCTTACAGAAGTTGTCCCGACTACAGTTAATGTGTTGATTGTAGATGGGTTTAAGGTGTAGAGGCCCATTTATCAAGCTCAGTATGGAGCTTGAGGGCCTGTGTTTCTGGCGACTCTTCAGACTCGCAAGAAACAGCAGTTATGAAGCAGCGGTCTAAAGACCGCCGCTCCATAACCCTGTCCGCCTGCTCCATAACCCTGTCCGACTGCTCCATAACCCTGTCCGCCTGCTCCATAACCCTGTCCGCCTGCTCCATAACCCTGTCCGCCTGCTCCATAACCCTGTCCGCCTGCTCCATAACCCTGTCCGCCTGCTCCATAACCCTGTCCGATTGGGTTGATTGACACCCCCCCTGCTGGCAGCCGATTGGCCGCGAGTCTGCAGGGGGCGGCGTTGCACCGGCAGCTCTTGTGAGCTGCTGGTGCAATGCTGAATATGGAGAGCGTATTGCTCTCCACATTCAGCGAGGTCTTGCGGACCTGATCCGCACTGTCGAATCGGGTCCGCAAGACCTTTGATAATTCAACCTCATAGTTCTTAAATAGGTTGGAAAATATCAGGCCCTATCTGGGCTAAAGGGAAGCTACCTACAGCTATATTGCGATAGTTGTTCTCCAATACAATAGTTAAACAACCTTTAATAAGTAACTGATCTAAGTGCAAGAAATTGTGATAGAGCTAGTGGCTGTTATACATAGCTGCCTTTTTAAAGGAAGTTTGTAAAGGGTCAAACAATATTTGTATATAGGGAACAATAAGTGAATAAATGTATATAACGGTTTCCTACACTGAATAGGTATTGTCACTTACAGCTGCACACAGAAAGTATCTAACTCCTACTTGCACTTCACGTTCCCTACATAGTTTATCTAATCACCTCTTCTTTTCTTTTTTTTTCTCTCTCACTTTTGACACACGTGGCCAGCACGAAGGCACGAAAGTTATTTTATTTTTTTATTATTCATATTTATGTAAAGGTTTGTTACTGTTAAAAATAAATCACTGTCAATGCCACAGATAGTAGAAACAACAAATACAAATATGTACCCTATAGAGTCACAGGAATTGGTAAAACAAATATCAGATATTATTATGTTGCCACAATTTGAACAGGTCAAGAAAGATATCTCGGAATTAAAGGGATAGTAAACCCAAAAAATATTATTAACTCATTAAAAACTTCTTAAAATAATAAATACATTTGTAATTGGTACCTTTTTGTAAAGTTTACTTTCCAGTTTTTGTAATTTCAATTGGAAACTTAGAACTGCGCCAAACCCATTTTCTAAACATTATATGGGGTCTGTTACAATGTTCTACCTGGGTAGAAACATCATGGCGGCCCGCATGCACATTAAAACTATTTTATAGCAACGCATGCGCAGACTCGCTCCCCAGTCTCAAGCAGTCTACTGACAGGAGCACAAGCTCTTTCAAGCAGGCACCGGCTAATCAGGGTATTATGGCCACCTGACAGATTTTGTTTAACTATCTCATCTCCCGGCATCAAGAGTCACAGAGTATAAATCATTCCATAAGCATCGATTGGAGGGGGCGCTTGCACAGCTCTCATTGTAAACTTGCATCCTGAAGCTTGGGTAGTAGAGTACCGGTTTATATTGTTCCCTGTCTGTCTCCACTCAGTTGCCAGTGTGAAGCTGCCCCTTCAACCAATAGGATGAATAAGCTGTTAACAGCTGTGCTTTAACGTCAGTACTGCGCATGCGATGCTGACTGAATCTAATATTTAAATTAAGGTGCCCAGCCACTTTGCCATTGGATGGGTGGCGGATGCTGGATAATATGAGCCATGCCTGATTTTATGGGCGGTCATTACCGCACATTTCATTAAAATTTAACCTTAACATTAAGGTATGTGAAAGTTTATTTTAATTAAAAAAAACTATTTTAAATGATTACATTTATAATCGTTATTATAATAGAATATTTTAATTAGGTTTACATGGGAATCAATTTCTAACCCTTTAAGGTCAGAAGTAAAACATTTTTCAGTTAGGCTTTCGGAGGCTGAAAATAGAATTTCAGATGTAGAGGATATAAGCACGAGACATTAGATAAGGATTAAAGAGCAGGCTAGCCAGTTAAATTTACTTCAGAACAAGATTGAGGAGTTAGATTGCGCAAGACGCAACAACGTTAGAATTATTGGATTGCCAGAATTAGAAGAATTACAGTACAATTCACTGCAGTACAATTGCCCCTAACATTAGGCATGCAAATTCCCCCAAAAGGTCTATAGGTAGAAAGAGCGCATAGGGTAGGTAGTATCAGAATATACGCAGATGGTAAAATTAAGATTAGACCAGTTATTGTCAAGTACTTGAATTATCAAGATAAAGTTAATGTTATGAGCCAGTATAAGCAAAAATTACCAGTAGTAATCGGAGATAAGAGCATACTGCTTTTTCAGGATTTTTCAGTAGAAACTTAAAAGAAAAGAAATAGTACCCATATGCACAAATTTAATTAAAATGGGCTTGAAAGCCACAATCATATACCCGGCTAAAATTAAAAATTTTAATGATCAAGGGAATGTCTTGCTGAATAATCATGAAGAAGCCAAAGCCTTTTTGTACGCAAGACAAACCGCTTAGGGTAGGAAACAATGGACGCATTATAAATAAGAAGCCGTAGTTTTAAGTGAGAGATATGGAGGCCCAAGATAGAAACAATATTACTCAATTAAGTTCTGGGAGGTTAGGTCCTCTAGGGGGTGTGGATGGTACAATTTCATTTGAGTGCAATTTATCTGTTTTTCAAGAGTTGTACAGGTTTTTTTTTCCCTGCTACTCTCTTTTTTTTTAATCTCTTTTCCTCCTTTTTTTTTTCTTTTCTGTCCTTTGCACCCCCCTCTCTCCCCTCTGTTCCCCCGTTCCTTATTTCGATGCGAAGATTAGATTAAATTCAAATGGTTGAACAAATAAAATGTGTATCATGGAACGTGGGAGGGATTTCCTTTCCATGGAAGAGGAAAAGTATTTTAAAACAACTTTAAAAAACATTCTGTGGACATAGCAATGTTGCAAGAAACCCACCTTAAAGAACAGGAAATAAGTAAACTTTGAACAGGGTGAGTAGGGGATGTAGTGGCAACACCGTGTATAGCAAGGAAAAAAAGAGTGGCAGTATTATTTAATAAAACTTTAGAATATAAAAGTTTGGCAAAAGAGCTAGACATAGAGGGGAGATTTATAATTTTGCGGATTGAAGTCCAGGAAAGATCTTTGATCTTGTGTAACATTTATGGCCCTAATAAATTAGACAACATTTTCTGGAACGAGATGCAAGTTAAATGAATGAATTTTGGTGTGGAAAATATAATTTTGGGAGGTGATTTAAACATGGTAATGTACCCAACTTTAGACAGATTAAAACCCTCCTTGAATAGAAATAGCTGATAGGAAACTAAAGTACTTAAGAATTTTTGTAAGAATTTAAGACTTAAAAGATATTTAGAGAATCCAGATACAAGATGTTTTTCATGTATATCACATAGTCATAAAACAATGTCTAGAATAGATGCTTTCTTAGTATCAGAAAATTTGTTGGGCACAGAAATGTTATCAGACATTAAAGAGGTCATTATATCTCACCATGCTATTATCTCCCTAAACTCCCAGTTTAAAAGGGTCAAAAGGGACCCCGCAATTTTTTATTTCCCACCTATCTCTGCTTCAATGTTCATTTCAAGGAGTGGCTGAAAAAAAATGGCACGATTACTGCTACTTTAATAAAGAGTTTGAAAATAAACATTAAATATTTTGGGAAGCATTTAAAGGGACAGCCTAGTCAAAATTAAACTTTCATGACTCAGATATGGCATGCGAATTTAAACAACTTTCCAATTTACTTTTATCATCAAATCTGCTTTGTTCCCTTGGTGGTATTTTTTAAAAGCTAAACCTAGGAAGGCTCAAACTGATTTCTAAACCATTGAAAACTGCCTCCTAGCTCAGAGCATTTTGAAAGTTTTTCACAGTTAGACAGTACTAGTTCACGTGTGTCATATAGATACCATTGTGCTCACTCCCGTGGAGTTATTTAGGAGTCTGCACTGATTGGCTAAACAGCATGTCTGTCAAAAGCACTGAGATAGGGGGCAGTCTGCAGAGGCTTAGATACAAGGTAATCACAGGGGGTAAAACATATATTAATATAACTGTTTTGGATATGCAAAACTGGTGAATGAGTAATAAAGGGATTATCTATCTTTTTAAATAATAACAATTCCGGTGTAGACTGTCCCTTTAAGGCGGTTATCAGAGGGGAAATTAAGGCCTATCTTGTTAGGAATAAACGAGTAATACAACAGAAGGATTTACAGTTAGCAGGACAGGTACGTAATTGTTATAATGCATATTTAAGTGACAGTTCGGGGGAAACTGGGATAAATATATAATGGCTAAATAAGCAAGAGAAATCTTCCTATTGCAGAAATTAAGACAGGAGGACCTTAGAACAAGGGCTTTTTTTTACAGACATAGCGGAAGAGCAGGGACATTTTTAGCAAACCTGGTTAAATTTAAGAAGAAAAAACGAGCCATAGAGGCCATTAAAAAGGGAACGGGGAGATTGACGAATATTGAAGAAATAACCAATTGTATATATGAATACTTTCAAAAAATTTACTCAGCAGATAATATCAATCAGGAAGCTAAAGTAGATTTTTGGGATAAAATCAGACTACCCAAGTTAGATAGACAAGGCCTGGAAGAGTTAAACAAACCGATAACGCAAGAGGAAATAAAGAAAGCAATCGAAAATACGACAGCTGATAAGGCGCCTGGTCCTGATCAGATCCCGATAGAAATTTGCAAAATAATGAATGAAGAAATAACTCCAATATTAGAAGGACTTTTTAATTCACAATATATAAAGAACAAGATGCAGTCTAAATACTTTACAGCATCAACAATTTCGTTAATCCTCAAAAAAGATAAGAATCCAGAAGAGATGGGTTCTTATAGACCCATCTCATTATGAAATAATTATTACAAAATACTTATGAATGTTATTGCCCAAAGATTAAAGAATTTGATGGGTCCTTTAACCCATAAAGATCAAGTCGGCTTTATGCCAAACAGAAGCTCAACGACCAATCTGAGGAAGCTACAACTGATTATTGAGATTTACTGAAACCAAGCCAAAAAAGGGGAAACTAGAAAACAAACAGATATGGCTATTACATCTATTGATGCTGAAAAAGCCTTTGATATGATTACATGGGATCACTTATTCACAACAATAGAAAAATTTGGGATTACAGGCTCTTTTCTCAGATTGGTACAGTTCAGGCCAATATCCTAATAAATGGTAGTACGACACCTAATTTCACACTCCAGAAAGGAACCAGGCAAGGTTGTCCACTTTCTCCCTACCTGTTTAATCTAGCTATTGAGCCGCTTGCCAATTATTTGAGGAAAGAAATTGAGGGTATTTGGTTAGGGAAAAGAAGAATCACATTATTGCTTTACGCAGATCATTTGTTGGTTTTTATAAAAGATACCAAAAGAAACATTCCCATATTAATCCTGGAAAGTTTAGTATGTTCTCAGGCTATAAAGTCAACATTAACAAATTAGATATTCTTTGGCTACAGAAACAGAAAAATAGCTATAGGAATTCTCCGTTTAAGGAAGCAAATGAAAAGCTGAAATATTTAGGTATTGTATTGGCCAGAGATCCAGAGAAGTGGTACATATTAAATTATCAAATTTGGACAAAAATGTCCAAAGACTTTGCAAGTTGGACAAATTTTCCGCTGACATTGTCTGGTAAAATTAGTCTAATCAAAATGGTATTATTTCCCAAAATTTTATATCTTTTACAAAATCTACCCACATTTATTACACACAAGGATCTTTTATTGTTCAGACGGAATTGTCTAAAGTTTTTATGGGGGAAGAAACGCAAGGCACTTGCTTTTCATAATTTGACCCTACTAAAGTCAGGGGGAGGTTTGGCCTTGCCGGACCTAGAAATGTATAATCTAATATGTATGGGGAAATTTGCATTAGAATGGTTAACAGAGGTAAATTACTATGCTATAACTGAACTAGAAGAACAGCTAGTTGCCCCATTTGCTTTAAAGGCACTTGTACATTGTAGAGAGAAGTTGCCAGACAAAGTTAAAAATTTAACAATGATAAAGAATGTAATTGTGGCATGGCACAAATTGTTGAAAATTTTGCAAATAAATAAAATATTCAAAATATCTGACAATAATTGGGAATCCAAATTTTATACCGGCAATAGAGTCTAAAATATTTCATAGATGGAAAATGAAGGGCTTGATTTTCGTACAACAATTAAGGGACAAAGAAACTAAAGGATGTAGAACGTTCCAATATTTAAAAAGAGTTTGGAATCCCAAATTAAGAATTCTTTGCCTATTTACAAGTACGACATTTTTTTGAAGACTTAAATAAAGAATATTTAGAAGATAATTTGGATGAAAGGATGAACGCGGTGTTAAATATGTATAGACAAGGAAATTACTCTATCTCTCTTTTTTTCTAGAAAACAATAAAAAAAGTTTCAGAGACAACAAGAATAGAGGCAATGGGTTGGCATCAGCCAGTAGAGAGATTACAGAAAAGTTTTGCCCTGGTAGATAAAGCAACTTTGTCTATTGGTTGGAGAGAATCCCACATTAAAGTAGTGCATAGGGTATACATTACTCAAGCTGTAAAAGTAAAATGGGATAAAACTACAGATAATAAATGTAGTATGCCATTAGCTAATTTTGTCCACTGCCTATGGAATTGCCCAAAAATTCTGGGGTAAAAATAATTATTGGTTGAACAAAGTTAACAGGAAAGAGATCAAACTAGATAAAAAAGACATCCCTTTTATGTTTCAAACCCCTAGAACACAGGTTAGTTTTATATTTGTGAACACAGTAATATTAATAGGGAGATCCCTAATCCTGAAACATTGGAAGGCCAAGAGAAGCCCTAATTTGGTAGAGTGTGTTAATAAAATTAAGGGACAATTGATAGTGGAGCAATATGATACTGCAGTCAAGTCGGAAACACAGATTAAACGTTTCTTTAGCAAATGGAAAAAGTATATTCAGTCATTTACTGAGGAGCCACAAATATGGTTAATATATCCTTTCAGAGATTCAGAAACTTTGAATAATGCAATTGCAAGAAATTAATTCCCAAACTGGGACTAAGGTATTAAGGGACTTGGATGACAGGGGCTGGGGGTGGTAGGGAGAGAGGAGGGGTGCATTTTCTTTTTCTCTTCCCTTCTTTCTCTTTATATTTTTTGTTTTTCAACCCAGATAGGAATGAGTATTTAAGTTGATTGGAACAAATAGAGAAGTAAAATGAAGTATTATTAGTATACGTAAAATCCGATTTTTTATAGTTTGAGTTGAATTGTTTTTCTTATGTGTATTTGTAATATAACAATGATTATATGACAGCCTTGCACGGTATACTTCTCAGTTTGAAAAACTGTGTAGGGTTCTCCATGGATCCTGACAAGTTATCTGCATTTCTGCAGTGGCCTCGCCCAGTTGGTCTTCGGTCTATTCAACATTTTTTGGGGTTCGCCAATTACTATAGAAAGTTTATTAAAAACTTTTCTTCCTTGGTCAAACCTATCACAGACATGACCCGTAAAGAGAATGATCCACTCCATTGGTCACCTACTGCCATTAAGGCCTTTGATAGTCTTAAGACTGCCTTTGCTGCCGCTCCATTTCTGGCTCATCCTAACCCTGTCCTGCCTTTCGTTCTTGAGGTCGATGCGTCTGAGACTGGAGTAGGTGCCCTCTTGTCTCAACGTCCTACGCCTGACGTTTTCTTGCATCCGTGTGGTTTCTCCTCTAAGAAATTGTCTCCAGCGGAGTGCAATTATGAAATTGGCGACAGGGATTACTGGTTATAGTTTTGGCACTCAAGGAATGGAGGCATCTTCTCGAGGGTACTAGCGTGCCAGTGCTCATTCTTACTGACCACAAGAATTTAACTTATCTATCTGAAGCAAAACGTTTGTCGCCCCGACAGGCCAGATGGGTACTATTTTTGTCTTGGTTTAATTATGTGGTCTCCTACCTGCCTGGTAGTAAGAATGTTAGGGCTGATGCCCTCTCTCAACAATTTTCGCCTCTGTCCAAGGAGGAGTCTGTACCTACTCCAGTTATACCTCTTGACCATATTTTGGCTACCATACGTACTAATTTAACTTCTCCCTTGGGGGAGGAGATCCTTTCTGCACAAACCAATGCACCTCCTGAGAAACCTAGTGGTAAGTGTTTTGTTCCTGAGAATCTTCAAACTAAACTTTTGCACACTTACCACTATCCTAAAACCGCAGGTCACCCAGGCAAAAACTAAATGATTTGGTCTGTCACTCGACAATTCTGGTGGCCAGGTCTTCGTTCTGATGTTGTTGCGTATGTTGCCTCCTGCTCAGTTTGTGCACAGAATAAGACTCCTCAACGTCTTCCTGCGGGTCTTCTTCAACCTATTGCTAATGGTGAGCGTCCTTGGACACATCTTTCCATGGACTTCATTGCCGAGCTCCCTATTTCCAATGGCAATACTGTTATCCTTATGGTGGTTGACCGTTTTTCTAAAATGTCACATTGCATTCCCTTGAAGAAGTTGCCTACCGCTCAGGAGCTTGCTTCAATTTTTGCCCGGGAGGTCTTCCGTTTACATGGGTTACCCAAGGAGATCGTGTCGGACCGGGGTAGCCAGTTTGTCTCAAGATTTTGGCGTTCCTTTTGTGCTCAAATGGGCATCCAGCTTTCCTTCTCCTCGGCATATCACCCTCAATCCAGTGGGGCTGCGGAACGGTCTAATCAAGCTCTGGAACAGTTCCTCCGTTGCTATGTCTCAGATCACCACAATAATTGGTCTGAACTGTTACCTTGGGCAGAGTTTACTCGTAATAGTGCTATTAATGCTTCCTCCAAGTTATCCCCGTTCATGGCGAATTATGGGTTTCAACCATCCTTGTTGCTAGATTCATTCATGTCTCAGGGTATTCCGGCTTTGGAGGAGCATCTCCGGCAACTCCGTTCCACGTGGGTGCAGATTCAGGATTACCTTCATTGTTCTATGCAGCACCAAAAGTTCCAGGCTGATCGTAGGCGTCTGTCCGCACCTTTCTACCAGGTTGGTGAGAGAGTTTGGCTGTCCTCCCGCAACTTGAACCTTCGTGTGCCTTCCAATAAACTGGCTCCCCGTTATGTTGGTCCTTTTCGAATACTCTGACCGGTCAATCCTGTGACCTACGCTCTTGACCTTCCTCCTGCAATGCGCATCTCCATTGTTTTTCATATCTCCCTCTTGAAACCATTGGTTTGTAATCGGTTTACCACTGTTGCCTCGTCCCCGCCCTATCATTGTTGACAACCATGAGGAGTATGAGGTCAGCACCATTATTGACTCTCGTATGTTCAGGGGCCTTGTACAGTATTTGGTTCACTGGAGGGGCTACGGTCCGGAAGGAGCATTCATGAGTTCCCTCCTCTGATGTTCCCTCCTCCGTGCCTTCCATGCCCGTTTCCCCAATAAGCCTTTTGTCCTCCCGCGGGGGAGGGGTCGTTGAGGGGAGGGTACTGTCAGGGTTTTTTCCCTGATCTGTTTGCCATGTGCTGCTGGCAGCCATTTTACTCACCTCTCTTGCTGACTCTGGTGCTTACTTTGTGATGCTGCTCATTTCCTGCACTTCCTTTCATGGCCAGTCTCAGAACTGTGATTTCATCACTTACTATTTAGAAGGCAGCTGTTCAGTATGCTTTGCCCTTGCGTTGTCTCAGACCTGTTTGTGAGAGCTCCTGTGTATTACCTGGCTGTCTGACGTCCCTCCTGGTTCCTGATTTCTGGCTTGTTCCTGACTCTGCTGTTCTCCTTGTTCCTGTTTCCGGCTCGTCTGACTATTCGCTTTGGCTCCTGACTCGGCTCGTCTGACTTCCAGTTCTGGTTTTGATTCCTGGCTTGTTATTTGACTTGTGGACTTTTTTATTATTTTTTGCTATTAATAAAGGTGTTATTCCTGTCACCCTGACACTTGGGAAGTGTTCCTTGTTTTTTAAGAAGAAAAACATAAATTATGCTTACCTGATAGTTTCATTTTCTTCTGAAGGGAAGAGTCCACAGCTCCCGCTCGTGTTTTTATCTATGACGCGGCTGTAATTTTTTGTTCTTCTGGCACCTATTTTCACCCTGATATTTCTCCTACTGTTCCTTTTTCCCTCGGCAGAATTACTGGGGGATGAGGGAAGTGGGGGAGGTATTTAAACCTTTGTCTTTGCCTCCTCCTGGTGGCCAGGTTCTGTATTTCCCAAACGTAATGAATGCAGCCGTGGACTCTTCCCTTAAGAAGAAAATGAAATTATCAGGTAAGCATAATTTGTTTTCCTTATTGGCTCCAAGCTTTGTAAATTTGCTCCTCCTTCTCCTCTGGTAATAACAGCAGTGACCATAGGGACACACAGCAGACCTCAGGCCCTGCTTGCACACACCAGAGGAGATAAAATAAATATACTTAAAGGGACATAACCGATAATAATAATAATAATTATTTGTAGAGCGCCAACAGATTCCGCAGCGCTATAAACAAAGGGGGAGTACAACAAAACAATTATAGGGTAGAGGGCCCTGCCAAGAGTTGCACTGTTGTAGTCAGCTCTTAAGAAGGTGATCTACAAACAGCTGGACTTTTAGGCTTACATGCTAAGAGGGTTCAGGGGATTGCAGTGGAGGAGAGGAACTGGTATTAGGAAAGGTTAGCGTAGGTTGTATGCGTCCCTGAACAGTAGAGTTTTTAGGGAGCACTTGAAGCTTTTAAAACTAGAAGAGAGTCTTGTGGAGCGAGGCAGAGAGTTCCACAAGATGGGAGCCAGTCTGGAGAAGTCCTGTAAACGGGAGTGTGATGAGGTGACAAGAGAGGAGGAGAGGAGGAGGTCATGAGCAGAGCGAAGGGGACGGGAGGGAGAGTATCTGGAGACAAGGTCTGAGATGTAGGGGGGAGCAGTGCAGTTGAGGGCTTTGTATGTAAGAGTGAGAGTTTTGTGTTTGATCCTAGAGGCAAGAGGAAGCCAGTGAAGGGATTGGCAGAGAGGCACAGCAGATGAAGAGCGACGTGTAAGGAAGATGAGTCTGGCAGAGGCATTTATTATGACCAGAGAGGACAGAGTTGCAGTAATCAAGGCGGGAAAGAATGAGAGAGTGGATTAAAATCTTAGTTGTGTCTTGTGTAAGGAAGTGTCTAATTTTAGAGATGTCTTTTGAGGTGGAAGCGGCAGGCTGTAGCCAAGGACTGAATGTGAGGAGTGAAGGAAAGATCTGAGTCAAATGTGACCCCGAGACATCGTGCATGCGGGGTAGGGGTAATGATGGAGTTGTCGACAGTTGTAGAGATATTGGGGGTGGAGATTTTGGAAGAAGGGGGGAAAATGAGGAGCTCAGTTTTGGAGAGATTTAGCTTGAGGTAGTGAGAGGACATCCAGGAAGAGATGTAAGAAAGACAGTTAGTGACACGGGTTAGCAAGGAAGGAGATAGGTCTGGTGCAGAGAAGTAGATTTGGGTGTCATCGGCATACAAATGATATTGGAAACCGTGGGACTTAATTAGGGAACCTAGTGATGACGTATAGATTGAGAAGAGAAGGGGACCGAGGACAGAGCCTTGCGGTACTCCGACAGAAAGTGGTGACGGGGCAGAGGAGGCCCCAGAGAAGGCTACACTGAAGGTACGGTTTGACAGGTAGGAAGAGAGCCACGAAAAGAGCTGTGTCACAGATGCCGAAGGATTGGAGGGTTTGGAGCAAAAGAGGGTAGTCGACAGTGTCAAAGGCTGCGGACAGATCAAGGAGGATAAGCAGAGAGAAGTGGCCTTTTGATTTAGCTGTAAGTAGGTCATTGGTGACCTTAACAATAGCTGTCTCTGTGGAGTGATAGGGACGAAATCCAGATTGCAGCGGGTCAAGAAGGGAGTTTAACGTAAGGAAATGGGATAGGCGTGCATATACTAGTTTTTCGAGAAGCTTTGAAGCAAGAGGGAGGAGGGAAATTGGGCGGTAGTTGGATGGGGAGGTAGGATCAAGGGAAGGTTTTTTGAGGATAGGTGTGACCAGTGCATGTTTCATAGATGAGGGAAATGTACCAGTGCTGAGGGAGAGGTTGAAAATGTGCGTTAGTATAGGGGTAAGGGTAGCAGAGAGAGAGGGGAGCAGCTGTGAGGGGATAGGGTTAAGGGGACAGGTAGTGAGGTGAGAGCGCAGTATAAGTGCTGAAACTTCGTCCTCAGTAACAGGGGAGAATGAACTAAGTTTCAGGTTATGAGGGTTGTGGTTGAGTGAGAGTATTTGAGGGGGGGAGAGAATGGAATTGTGTTGAGAGCTGATTTCATGTCTGATGGAGTCAATTTTGTTAATGAAGTGACTGGCAAAGTCTTGAGCTGACAGAGAAGTTGTATTAGGAAGTGGGGGAGGGCGGTAAGAGGGGCGAGATTGTCAAGGACGGATATAAGGGTGGAATTATAGTGGCAGATACATTGTTCAGGGCAGGAAAAGGCGGAGAAGGATGAGAGGAGCGGTTGAAGGGAATTAGCAAGTTGTTGCTGATCTAAAGACCTAATGCTTCTGTGAAGTTTGGTGTGAGGAGTAGAAGGTGGGAGAGTTGTAGGAAGGGATGATATGTTGCAGGTAAGGAGATGGTGGTCAGTAAGAGGAAAAGGGGAGTTTGAGAAGTTTGAGAGAGTGCATCGATAGCTAAAGATCAGGTCAAGTGAGTGACCGTCTTTGTGAGTGGGAGAATCAGTCCATTGTGACAGACCGAAAGAGGAAGTGAGTTGCAGAAGTTGTTTAGCAGATGAGGCAGTGGGATTGTTAAGGGTGATGTTGAAGTCGCCAAGAATGAGGGCAGGGGTGTCTGAGGAAAGGAAGTAGGGTAGCCAGGCAGACAAGTGATCTAGAAATTGAGTTGCGGAGCCAGGGGGTTGGTATATGACTGCAACATGTACAGAGAGAGGGGAGAATAAGCGAATCATGTGGGTTTCGAATGAGGGAAAAGTGAGGGAAGAGATAAGATGCAACGAGAGGAAAGTAAAATACCTACACCACCTCCTTGTCTATTACCAGACCTAGGAGTGTGGCTGAAGTGGAGACCCCCATGTGACAGAGCAGCAGTGGATGCTGTGTCTAGGGGAGAGAGCCAGGTTTCTGTTAGGGCCAGAAGGTTGAGGGAGCGGGAGATGAAGAGGTCATGTATAGAAGTGAGTTTGTTGTAAACAGAGCGAGAGTTCCAGAGTGCACAAGTGAAAGGGGTAGTGGCTTTAGATGCAAGAGGAATGTGAGTAAGGTGTGCAGAGTTTTGTTTTCTGAGTCTATGGGATGGTACACATGGATGTGCACGGCTTGTCAGTGGTTGGGGACCAGGATTAGGGGAGATGTCACAAGCAGTAAGTAGAAGCAAGAGGGAGAGTGACATGAGATGAGATACAGATTTGCAGTAGTGAGACTGCTTTTGAGATGAGCTGCAGGGGGTAGAGAGAGTGTTTAGGAATAGGTAAAGTTCATGAGTAGAAAAGTAAGATGAGTTTAAGAGAGATGGGCTAATGAACAGTGCAGGTGGAGAGGGAGAAGGAGTAATTGAATAGTGTAGTTTGTTATAGAGACAAAGGGTAGCAAAAAGGAATATGAATATATTGAGCATTTTTACAGCATTGGGAACCAGTTAAAAACATAAGACACAGAATTACTGTAACAATTGCATAAGGGAACAAAAGGTATATGAAACATAATATAACAAAAGTACTGTGTATTCTATAGGGTTAAGGGAATGGAAGGATGTGCTGATCAGTGTTTGCATCTGTCATTTCAGGAGAGTGAAAGTTGTGTGGGAGACGATCTATAAATGAGGGAATGAGCTTGGGGTAGGGTGGGAGGGAAGCTGTTTTCCAGAAGGCTACCTGTAGTAAGTTAGATGACAATTGGAGCAGTTGAGTGAAAAGGTCTGTGTGTGTTTTCTGTGTTCTGTAGTAAGTTAGATGACAATTGGAGCAGTTGAGTGAAAAGGTCTGTGTGTGTTTTCTGTGTTCTGTAGTAAGTTAGATGACAATTGGAGCAGTTGAGTGAAAAGGTCTGTGTGTGTTTTTCTGTTCTGTAGTAAGTTAGATGACAATTGGAGCAGTTGAGTGAAAAGGTCTGTGTGTGTTTTTCTGTTCTGTAGTAAGTTAGATGACAATTGGAGCAGTTGAGTGAAAAGGTCTGTGTGTGTTTTTCTGTGTTCTGTAGTAAGTTAGATGACAATTGGAGCAGTTGAGTGAAAAGGTCTGTGTGTGTTTTTCTGTTCTGTAGTAAGTTAGATGACAATTGGAGCAGTTGAGTGAGAAGGTCTGTGTGTGTTTTTCTGTTCTGTAGTAAGTTAGATGACAATTGGAGCAGTTGAGTGAAAAGGTCTGTGTGTGTTTTTCTGTTCTGTAGTAAGTTAGATGACAATTGGAGCAGTTGAGTGAAAAGGTCTGTGTGTGTTTTCTGTTCTGTAGTAAGTTAGATGGCAATTGGAGCAGTTGAGTGAAAAGGTCTGTGTGTGTTTTTCTGTGTTCTGTAGTAAGTTAGATGACAATTGGAGCAGTTGAGTGAAAAGGTCTGTGTGTGTTTTCTGTGTTCTGTAGTAAGTTAGATGACAATTGGAGCAGTTGAGTGAAAAGGTCTGTGTGTGTTTTTCTGTTCTGTAGTAAGTTAGATGACAATTGGAGCAGTTGAGTGAAAAGGTCTGTGTGTGTTTTCTGTTCTGTAGTAAGTTAGATGGCAATTGGAGCAGTTGAGTGAAAAGGTCTGTGTGTGTTTTTTCTGTGTTCTGTAGTAAGTTAGATGGCAATTGGAGCAGTTGAGTGAAAAGGTCTGTGTGTGTTTTTTCTGTGTTCTGTAGTAAGTTAGATGGCAATTGGAGCAGTTGAGTGAAAAGGTCTGTGTGTGTTTTTCTGTTCTGTAGTAAGTTAGATGACAATTGGAGCAGTTGAGTGAAAAGGTCTGTGTGTGTTTTCTGTGTTCTGTAGTAAGTTAGATGACAATTGGAGCAGTTGAGTGAAAAGGTCTGTGTGTGTTTTTCTGTTCTGTAGTAAGTTAGATGACAATTGGAGCAGTTGAGTGAAAAGGTCTGTGTGTGTTTTTCTGTGTTCTGTAGTAAGTTAGATGACAATTGGAGCAGTTGAGTGAAAAGGTCTGTGTGTGTTTCTGTGTTCTGTAGTAAGTTAGATGACAATTGGAGCAGTTGAGTGAAAAGGTCTGTGTGTGTTTTTTCTGTGTTCTGTAGTAAGTTAGATGACAATTGGAGCAGTTGAGTGAAAAGGTCTGTGTGTGTTTTTCTGTTCTGTAGTAAGTTAGATGACAATTGGAGCAGTTGAGTGAAAAGGTCTGTGTGTGTTTTTCTGTGTTCTGTAGTAAGTTAGATGACAATTGGAGCAGTTGAGTGAAAAGGTCTGTGTGTGTTTTTCTGTTCTGTAGTAAGTTAGATGACAATTGGAGCAGTTGAGTGAAAAGGTCTGTGTGTGTTTTCTGTTCTGTAGTAAGTTAGATGGCAATTGGAGCAGTTGAGTGAAAAGGTCTGTGTGTGTTTTTTCTGTGTTCTGTAGTAAGTTAGATGGCAATTGGAGCAGTTGAGTGAAAAGGTCTGTGTGTGTTTTTTCTGTGTTCTGTAGTAAGTTAGATGACAATTGGAGCAGTTGAGTGAAAAGGTCTGTGTGTGTTTTTTCTGTTCTGTAGTAAGTTAGATGACAATTGGAGCAGTTGAGTGAAAAGGTCTGTGTGTGTTTTTTCTGTTCTGTAGTAAGTTAGATGACAATTGGAGCAGTTGAGTGAAAAGGTCTGTGTGTGTTTTTTCTGTTCTGTAGTAAGTTAGATGACAATTGGAGCAGTTGAGTGAAAAGGTCTGTGTGTGTTTTTCTGTTCTGTAGTAAGTTAGATGACAATTGGAGCAGTTGAGTGAAAAGGTCTGTGTGTGTTTTTTCTGTGTTCTGTAGTAAGTTAGATGTCAATTGGAGCAGTTGAGTGAAAAGGTCTGTGTGTGTTTTTTCTGTGTTCTGTAGTAAGTTAGATGACAATTGGAGCAGTTGAGTGAAAAGGTCTGTGTGTGTTTTTTCTGTGTTCTGTAGTAAGTTAGATGACAATTGGAGCAGTTGAGTGAAAAGGTCTGTGTGTGTTTTTCTGTGTTCTGTAGTAAGTTAGATGACAATTGGAGCAGTTGAGTGAGAAGGTCTGTGTGTGTTTTTTCTGTGTTCTGTAGTAAGTTAGATGACAATTGGAGCAGTTGAGTGAAAAGGTCTGTGTGTGTTTTCTGTTCTGTAGTAAGTTAGATGGCAATTGGAGCAGTTGAGTGAAAAGGTCTGTGTGTGTTTTTCTGTTCTGTAGTAAGTTAGATGGCAATTGGAGCAGTTGAGTGAGAAGGTCTGTGTGTGTTTTTCTGTGTTCTGTAGTAAGTTAGATGACAATTGGAGCAGTTGAGTGAAAAGGTCTGTGTGTGTTTTTCTGTGTTCTGTAGTAAGTTAGATGACAATTGGAGCAGTTGAGTGAAAAGGTCTGTGTGTGTTTTTCTGTGTTCTGTAGTAAGTTAGATGACAATTGGAGCAGTTGAGTGAAAAGGTCTGTGTGTGTTTTTCTGTGTTCTGTAGTAAGTTAGATGACAATTGGAGCAGTTGAGTGAAAAGGTCTGTGTGTGTGTTTTCTGTTCTGTAGTAAGTTAGATGACAATTGGAGCAGTTGAGTGAAAAGGTCTGTGTGTGTTTTTCTGTGTTCTGTAGTAAGTTAGATGACAATTGGAGCAGTTGAGTGAAAAGGTCTGTGTGTGTGTTTTCTGTTCTGTAGTAAGTTAGATGACAATTGGAGCAGTTGAGTGAAAAGGTCTGTGTGTGTTTTTTCTGTGTTCTGTAGTAAGTTAGATGACAATTGGAGCAGTTGAGTGAAAAGGTCTGTGTGTGTGTTTTCTGTTCTGTAGTAAGTTAGATGACAATTGGAGCAGTTGAGTGAAAAGGTCTGTGTGTGTGTTTTCTGTTCTGTAGTAAGTTAGATGACAATTGGAGCAGTTGAGTGAAAAGGTCTGTGTGTGTTTTCTGTTCTGTAGTAAGTTAGATGACAATTGGAGCAGTTGAGTGAAAAGGTCTGTGTGTGTTTTTCTGTGTTCTGTAGTAAGTTAGATGACAATTGGAGCAGTTGAGTGAAAAGGTCTGTGTGTGTTTTTTCTGTTCTGTAGTAAGTTAGATGACAATTGGAGCAGATGAGTGAAAAGGTCTGTGTGTGTTTTTTCTGTTCTGTAGTAAGTTAGATGACAATTGGAGCAGTTGAGTGAAAAGGTCTGTGTGTGTTTTTTCTGTTCTGTAGTAAGTTAGATGACAATTGGAGCAGTTGAGTGAAAAGGTCTGTGTGTGTTTTTTCTGTTCTGTAGTAAGTTAGATGACAATTGGAGCAGTTGAGTGAAAAGGTCTGTGTGTGTTTTTCTGTTCTGTAGTAAGTTAGATGACAATTGGAGCAGTTGAGTGAAAAGGTCTGTGTGTGTTTTTCTGTGTTCTGTAGTAAGTTAGATGACAATTGGAGCAGTTGAGTGAAAAGGTCTGTGTGTGTTTTTTCTGTGTTCTGTAGTAAGTTAGATGACAATTGGAGCAGTTGAGTGAAAAGGTCTGTGTGTGTGTTTTCTGTTCTGTAGTAAGTTAGATGACAATTGGAGCAGTTGAGTGAAAAGGTCTGTGTGTGTTTTTTCTGTGTTCTGTAGTAAGTTAGATGACAATTGGAGCAGTTGAGTGAGAAGGTCTGTGTGTGTTTTTCTGTTCTGTAGTAAGTTAGATGGCAATTGGAGCAGTTGAGTGAAAAGGTCTGTGTGTGTTTTTCTGTTCTGTAGTAAGTTAGATGACAATTGGAGCAGTTGAGTGAAAAGGTCTGTGTGTGTTTTTTCTGTGTTCTGTAGTAAGTTAGATGACAATTGGAGCAGTTGAGTGAAAAGGTCTGTGTGTGTTTTTTCTGTGTTCTGTAGTAAGTTAGATGACAATTGGAGCAGTTGAGTGAAAAGGTCTGTGTGTGTTTTTTCTGTTCTGTAGTAAGTTAGATGGCAATTGGAGCAGTTGAGTGAAAAGGTCTGTGTGTGTTTTTCTGTTCTGTAGTAAGTTAGATGACAATTGGAGCAGTTGAGTGAAAAGGTCTGTGTGTGTTTTTTCTGTTCTGTAGTAAGTTAGATGGCAATTGGAGCAGTTGAGTGAAAAGGTCTGTGTGTGTTTTTCTGTGTTCTGTAGTAAGTTAGATGACAATTGGAGCAGTTGAGTGAAAAGGTCTGTGTGTGTTTTTCTGTTCTGTAGTAAGTTAGATGACAATTGGAGCAGTTGAGTGAAAAGGTCTGTGTGTGTTTTTTCTGTTCTGTAGTAAGTTAGATGACAATTGGAGCAGTTGAGTGAGAAGGTCTGTGTGTGTTTTTCTGTGTTCTGTAGTAAGTTAGATGACAATTGGAGCAGTTGAGTGAAAAGGTCTGTGTGTGTGTTTTCTGTTCTGTAGTAAGTTAGATGACAATTGGAGCAGTTGAGTGAAAAGGTCTGTGTGTGTTTTTCTGTTCTGTAGTAAGTTAGATGACAATTGGAGCAGTTGAGTGAGAAGGTCTGTGTGTGTTTTTCTGTGTTCTGTAGTAAGTTAGATGACAATTGGAGCAGTTGAGTGAGAAGGTCTGTGTGTGTTTTTCTGTGTTCTGTAGTAAGTTAGATGACAATTGGAGCAGTTGAGTGAAAAGGTCTGTGTGTGTTTTTCTGTGTTCTGTAGTAAGTTAGATGACAATTGGAGCAGTTTAGTGAAAAGGTCTGTGTGTGTTTTCTGTTCTGTAGTAAGTTAGATGACAATTGGAGCAGTTGAGTGAAAAGGTCTGTGTGTGTTTTTTCTGTTCTGTAGTAAGTTAGATGACAATTGGAGCAGTTGAGTGAAAAGGTCTGTGTGTGTTTTTTCTGTTCTGTAGTAAGTTAGATGACAATTGGAGCAGTTGAGTGAAAAGGTCTGTGTGTGTTTCTGTGTTCTGTAGTAAGTTAGATGACAATTGGAGCAGTTGAGTGAAAAGGTCTGTGTGTGTTTTCTGTGTTCTGTAGTAAGTTAGATGACAATTGGAGCAGTTGAGTGAAAAGGTCTGTGTGTGTTTCTGTGTTCTGTAGTAAGTTAGATGACAATTGGAGCAGTTGAGTGAAAAGGTCTGTGTGTGTTTCTGTGTTCTGTAGTAAGTTAGATGACAATTGGAGCAGTTGAGTGAAAAGGTCTGTGTGTGTTTTTTCTGTTCTGTAGTAAGTTAGATGACAATTGGAGCAGTTGAGTGAAAAGGTCTGTGTGTGTTTTCTGTGTTCTGTAGTAAGTTAGATGACAATTGGAGCAGTTGAGTGAAAAGGTCTGTGTGTGTTTCTGTGTTCTGTAGTAAGTTAGATGACAATTGGAGCAGTTGAGTGAAAAGGTCTGTGTGTGTTTTTTCTGTGTTCTGTAGTAAGTTAGATGACAATTGGAGCAGTTGAGTGAGAAGGTCTGTGTGTGTTTTTCTGTGTTCTGTAGTAAGTTAGATGACAATTGGAGCAGTTGAGTGAAAAGGTCTGTGTGTGTTTTTTCTGTTCTGTAGTAAGTTAGATGACAATTGGAGCAGTTGAGTGAAAAGGTCTGTGTGTGTTTTTCTGTTCTGTAGTAAGTTAGATGACAATTGGAGCAGTTGAGTGAAAAGGTCTGTGTGTGTTTTTCTGTGTTCTGTAGTAAGTTAGATGACAATTGGAGCAGTTGAGTGAAAAGGTCTGTGTGTGTTTTTCTGTTCTGTAGTAAGTTAGATGACAATTGGAGCAGTTGAGTGAAAAGGTCTGTGTGTGTTTTTCTGTTCTGTAGTAAGTTAGATGACAATTGGAGCAGTTGAGTGAGAAGGTCTGTGTGTGTTTTTCTGTGTTCTGTAGTAAGTTAGATGTCAATTGGAGCAGTTGAGTGAAAAGGTCTGTGTGTGTGTTTTCTGTTCTGTAGTAAGTTAGATGACAATTGGAGCAGTTGAGTGAAAAGGTCTGTGTGTGTTTTTCTGTTCTGTAGTAAGTTAGATGACAATTGGAGCAGTTGAGTGAAAAGGTCTGTGTGTGTTTTTTCTGTTCTGTAGTAAGTTAGATGACAATTGGAGCAGTTGAGTGAGAAGGTCTGTGTGTGTTTTTCTGTGTTCTGTAGTAAGTTAGATGACAATTGGAGCAGTTGAGTGAGAAGGTCTGTGTGTGTTTTTCTGTTCTGTAGTAAGTTAGATGACAATTGGAGCAGTTGAGTGAGAAGGTCTGTGTGTGTTTTTTCTGTGTTCTGTAGTAAGTTAGATGACAATTGGAGCAGTTGAGTGAAAAGGTCTGTGTGTGTTTTCTGTTCTGTAGTAAGTTAGATGACAATTGGAGCAGTTGAGTGAAAAGGTCTGTGTGTGTTTTTTCTGTGTTCTGTAGTAAGTTAGATGACAATTGGAGCAGTTGAGTGAGAAGGTCTGTGTGTGTTTTTTCTGTGTTCTGTAGTAAGTTAGATGACAATTGGAGCAGTTGAGTGAGAAGGTCTGTGTGTGTTTTTTCTGTGTTCTGTAGTAAGTTAGATGACAATTGGAGCAGTTGAGTGAAAAGGTCTGTGTGTGTTTTTTCTGTGTTCTGTAGTAAGTTAGATGACAATTGGAGCAGTTGAGTGAGAAGGTCTGTGTGTGTTTTTCTGTTCTGTAGTAAGTTAGATGGCAATTGGAGCAGTTGAGTGAAAAGGTCTGTGTGTGTTTTTCTGTTCTGTAGTAAGTTAGATGACAATTGGAGCAGTTGAGTGAAAAGGTCTGTGTGTGTTTTTCTGTTCTGTAGTAAGTTAGATGACAATTGGAGCAGTTGAGTGAAAAGGTCTGTGTGTGTTTTTTCTGTGTTCTGTAGTAAGTTAGATGACAATTGGAGCAGTTGAGTGAAAAGGTCTGTGTGTGTTTTTTCTGTTCTGTAGTAAGTTAGATGACAATTGGAGCAGTTGAGTGAAAAGGTCTGTGTGTGTTTTTTCTGTTCTGTAGTAAGTTAGATGACAATTGGAGCAGTTGAGTGAAAAGGTCTGTGTGTGTTTTTCTGTTCTGTAGTAAGTTAGATGACAATTGGAGCAGTTGAGTGAAAAGGTCTGTGTGTGTTTTCTGTTCTGTAGTAAGTTAGATGACAATTGGAGCAGTTGAGTGAAAAGGTCTGTGTGTGTTTTCTGTTCTGTAGTAAGTTAGATGACAATTGGAGCAGTTGAGTGAGAAGGTCTGTGTGTGTTTTTTCTGTTCTGTAGTAAGTTAGATGACAATTGGAGCAGTTGAGTGAAAAGGTCTGTGTGTGTTTTTTCTGTTCTGTAGTAAGTTAGATGACAATTGGAGCAGTTGAGTGAAAAGGTCTGTGTGTGTTTTTTCTGTTCTGTAGTAAGTTAGATGACAATTGGAGCAGTTGAGTGAAAAGGTCTGTGTGTGTTTTCTGTGTTCTGTAGTAAGTTAGATGACAATTGGAGCAGTTGAGTGAAAAGGTCTGTGTGTGTTTTTTCTGTTCTGTAGTAAGTTAGATGACAATTGGAGCAGTTGAGTGAAAAGGTCTGTGTGTGTTTTTCTGTTCTGTAGTAAGTTAGATGACAATTGGAGCAGTTGAGTGAGAAGGTCTGTGTGTGTTTTTCTGTGTTCTGTAGTAAGTTAGATGACAATTGGAGCAGTTGAGTGAAAAGGTCTGTGTGTGTTTTCTGTTCTGTAGTAAGTTAGATGACAATTGGAGCAGTTGAGTGAGAAGGTCTGTGTGTGTTTTTCTGTTCTGTAGTAAGTTAGATGACAATTGGAGCAGTTGAGTGAAAAGGTCTGTGTGTGTTTTCTGTTCTGTAGTAAGTTAGATGACAATTGGAGCAGTTGAGTGAAAAGGTCTGTGTGTGTTTTCTGTTCTGTAGTAAGTTAGATGACAATTGGAGCAGTTGAGTGAAAAGGTCTGTGTGTGTTTTTCTGTGTTCTGTAGTAAGTTAGATGACAATTGGAGCAGTTGAGTGAAAAGGTCTGTGTGTTTTTTCTGTGTTCTGTAGTAAGTTAGATGACAATTGGAGCAGTTGAGTGAAAAGGTCTGTGTGTTTTTTCTGTGTTCTGTAGTAAGTTAGATGACAATTGGAGCAGTTGAGTGAAAAGGTCTGTGTGTGTTTTTCTGTTCTGTAGTAAGTTAGATGACAATTGGAGCAGTTGAGTGAAAAGGTGTGTGTGTTTTTTCTGTGTTCTGTAGTAAGTTAGATGACAATTGGAGCAGTTGAGTGAAAAGGTCTGTGTGTGTTTTTCTGTTCTGTAGTAAGTTAGATGACAATTGGAGCAGTTGAGTGAAAAGGTCTGTGTGTGTTTTTCTGTGTTCTGTAGTAAGTTAGATGACAATTGGAGCAGTTGAGTGAAAAGGTCTGTGTGTGTTTTTCTGTTCTGTAGTAAGTTAGATGACAATTGGAGCAGTTGAGTGAAAAGGTCTGTGTGTGTGTTTTCTGTTCTGTAGTAAGTTAGATGACAATTGGAGCAGTTGAGTGAAAAGGTCTGTGTGTGTTTTTCTGTGTTCTGTAGTAAGTTAGATGACAATTGGAGCAGTTGAGTGAAAAGGTCTGTGTGTGTTTTTCTGTTCTGTAGTAAGTTAGATGACAATTGGAGCAGTTGAGTGAAAAGGTCTGTGTGTGTTTTTCTGTGTTCTGTAGTAAGTTAGATGACAATTGGAGCAGTTGAGTGAAAAGGTCTGTGTGTGTTTTTCTGTTCTGTAGTAAGTTAGATGACAATTGGAGCAGTTGAGTGAGAAGGTCTGTGTGTGTTTTTCTGTTCTGTAGTAAGTTAGATGACAATTGGAGCAGTTGAGTGAAAAGGTCTGTGTGTGTTTTTCTGTTCTGTAGTAAGTTAGATGACAATTGGAGCAGTTGAGTGAAAAGGTCTGTGTGTGTTTTTCTGTGTTCTGTAGTAAGTTAGATGACAATTGGAGCAGTTGAGTGAAAAGGTCTGTGTGTTTTTTCTGTGTTCTGTAGTAAGTTAGATGACAATTGGAGCAGTTGAGTGAAAAGGTCTGTGTGTTTTTTCTGTGTTCTGTAGTAAGTTAGATGACAATTGGAGCAGTTGAGTGAAAAGGTCTGTGTGTGTTTTTCTGTTCTGTAGTAAGTTAGATGACAATTGGAGCAGTTGAGTGAAAAGGTGTGTGTGTTTTTTCTGTGTTCTGTAGTAAGTTAGATGACAATTGGAGCAGTTGAGTGAAAAGGTCTGTGTGTGTTTTTCTGTTCTGTAGTAAGTTAGATGACAATTGGAGCAGTTGAGTGAAAAGGTCTGTGTGTGTTTTTCTGTGTTCTGTAGTAAGTTAGATGACAATTGGAGCAGTTGAGTGAAAAGGTCTGTGTGTGTTTTTCTGTTCTGTAGTAAGTTAGATGACAATTGGAGCAGTTGAGTGAAAAGGTCTGTGTGTGTTTTTTCTGTTCTGTAGTAAGTTAGATGACAATTGGAGCAGTTGAGTGAAAAGGTCTGTGTGTGTTTTTCTGTGTTCTGTAGTAAGTTAGATGACAATTGGAGCAGTTGAGTGAAAAGGTCTGTGTGTGTTTTTCTGTTCTGTAGTAAGTTAGATGACAATTGGAGCAGTTGAGTGAAAAGGTCTGTGTGTGTTTTTCTGTGTTCTGTAGTAAGTTAGATGACAATTGGAGCAGTTGAGTGAAAAGGTCTGTGTGTGTTTTTCTGTTCTGTAGTAAGTTAGATGACAATTGGAGCAGTTGAGTGAGAAGGTCTGTGTGTGTTTTTCTGTTCTGTAGTAAGTTAGATGACAATTGGAGCAGTTGAGTGAAAAGGTCTGTGTGTGTTTTTCTGTTCTGTAGTAAGTTAGATGACAATTGGAGCAGTTGAGTGAAAAGGTCTGTGTGTGTTTTTCTGTTCTGTAGTAAGTTAGATGACAATTGGAGCAGTTGAGTGAAAAGGTCTGTGTGTGTTTTTCTGTTCTGTAGTAAGTTAGATGACAATTGGAGCAGTTGAGTGAAAAGGTCTGTGTGTGTTTTTTCTGTTCTGTAGTAAGTTAGATGACAATTGGAGCAGTTGAGTGAAAAGGTCTGTGTGTGTTTTTTCTGTGTTCTGTAGTAAGTTAGATGACAATTGGAGCAGTTGAGTGAAAAGGTCTGTGTGTGTTTTTCTGTTCTGTAGTAAGTTAGATGACAATTGGAGCAGTTGAGTGAAAAGGTCTGTGTGTGTTTTTTCTGTGTTCTGTACAGTGTTAATTTTGACGACTAAAACTAGACTAAAATGACTTTAAAAGTAAAGAAATTCTAATGACTAAAATACGACTAAAACTAAAATGGCATTTTAGTCAAAAGACTATGACTAAAACTAAATCAAAATTTGCTGACAAAAACATTTTATGCAAGTTGTTATAATCAATCCCTATCCAATTACTGCTCTTTTGTAAAATTTACGAAACTTAATTTTATTAAATTTTAAGAAAAATAAAGACATGTTATATACCACAACAGTTAAATATGTTAAATCTGTATTGCATGTTTAAACCTTAATACCATTAATAAAAACAGGTTAATAAACCTTTACTCCAGGAGTATATAATGAGTTTGGAAGTTCTAGAGCAGTGCTAATATCGTAGCCGAAAATTTTTCGAATCTGTGAACAATCAATTGATTCTTCCTATAGAAATAAGCATAACCCATGAGTATGGGTTTGTTATGCTGTGCCTGTGCTAGCTGCAGAAACGTTTTGCTGTGTTGATTTACTTGATACTTGTTTTAATTATTAACAGAGAACTGTTAAAGTGTTTATATTGTTTAAATAATGCATTACACTTTAACTACACCCCTTAGATTTTAGTCAACTAAAATCTACTGGAGATTCAGTCAACTAAAATCTACTGGAGATTCAGTCAACTAAAATCTACTGGAGATTCAGTCAACTAAAATCTACTGGAGATTCAGTCAACTAAAATCTACTGGAGATTCAGTCAACTAAAATCTACTGGAGATTCAGTCAACTAAAATCTACTGGAGATTCAGTCGACTAAAATCTACTGGAGATTCAGTCGACTAAAATCTACTGGAGATTCAGTCGACTAAAATCTACTGGAGATTCAGTCGACTAAAACTAAAACAATTCAGATGACTAAAATACGACTAAAACTAAAATGGCATTTTAGTCAAAAGACTAAGACTAAATTGAAACTTGCCGTCAAAATTAACACTGGTTCTGTAGTAAGTTAGATGACAATTGGAGCAGTTGAGTGAAAAGGTCTGTGTGTGTTTTCTGTTCTGTAGTAAGTTAGATGACAATTGGAGCAGTTGAGTGAAAAGGTCTGTGTGTGTTTTTCTGTGTTCTGTAGTAAGTTAGATGACAATTGGAGCAGTTGAGTGAAAAGGTCTGTGTGTGTTTCTGTGTTCTGTAGTAAGTTAGATGACAATTGGAGCAGTTGAGTGAAAAGGTCTGTGTGTGTTTCTGTGTTCTGTAGTAAGTTAGATGACAATTGGAGCAGTTGAGTGAAAAGGTCTGTGTGTGTTTTCTGTTCTGTAGTAAGTTAGATGACAATTGGAGCAGTTGAGTGAAAAGGTCTGTGTGTGTTTTTCTGTGTTCTGTAGTAAGTTAGATGACAATTGGAGCAGTTGAGTGAAAAGGTCTGTGTGTGTTTCTGTGTTCTGTAGTAAGTTAGATGACAATTGGAGCAGTTGAGTGAAAAGGTCTGTGTGTGTTTTCTGTTCTGTAGTAAGTTAGATGACAATTGGAGCAGTTGAGTGAAAAGGTCTGTGTGTGTTTCTGTGTTCTGTAGTAAGTTAGATGACAATTGGATACACAGATGTTGAAACACCTGAAAGTAATGCAGCATAGCTGTAAAAAGCTGACTAGAAAATATCACCTGAACATCTATATGTAAAAATGTTAGACATTTTACCTCAGATTTCCTAAGTATTCACACCGCACTGTAAAGAGATGTTATGCAGCCAATCATTATGCTAGTCCCAGGACTTGCTAGGGAGTGTGCATCTGTCGTGCAGGCACAGTCATGTTGGTTTTTCTATTCAATTTAACTAAGTTCTATGAAATCTCATGAGATCACAGCAAAGGCAAAGCATTAATTTAGCACTGCTAATGCTAATTGGCTATTGTGTTTAGTTTTTTCAACTTGCAGCTGAAGTATTACTGTTTACACAGCACTTACTCTGGTGAGCTGAAGAAATGTTGAGGTAAAATATCTTCCTTTTTTACATAGAGATGATCAGGTGATATTTTCTAGTCGACATTTTACAGTTATGCTGCTTCACTTTCAAGTAATTTAACATATGAGAATTATGTCCCAGTAAATTTTATTAAAACACATTGTTTGCTACAGTTATATTCCAATAATCAAACACCAATCCCCACCTTCCTTATCTGCAGGAACCAATCTGCTTGCAGAGATGTCGGAACGCATCACGGTCATGTTAAAGGGACACTCAAGTCAAAATTAAACTTTAATAATTCAGAGAGAGCAGCAATTTTAAACAACTTTCTAATTTACTTCCATTAACAAAATGTGCACAGTCTTTTTATATTTACAATTTTTGTGTCAATCTCTCCTACTGAGCATGTGCAAGAATTCACAGAATATATGTATATGCAATTGTGATTGGCTGATGGCTGTCACATGATACAGGGGGAGTGGAAATAGACATAACTTTGTAATCTGTCAGAAACAAATCTACTACTCATTGAAGTTCAGACTGAGTGCTATGGCATTGTCTTGTTCTCTTGTGTTTGTTTATGCAAATCTACCCCATGTGCTCTTTTAGTTTGCAGGACTAAAGGGTCATAAAACACATTTGTTTTTTCTTTTGTGATTTAGTTTAAAATAAATTGTAAAATTGTTTACATTTGCATGCTCTATTATCTAATTTGTTTTGTTCTCTTTGTACCTGTCAGTATATACCAGGGTTATAATAAAATGTATTTATTATTATTATTCTTTAAAACAAACCCCCAATAGAAATGTATATACGAAACAATTGAAATTAATAATTATTCCTAAATTCTTTAGATTAGTTAATATTTATATACATATTGAAATATATTATGTAGAGACCAGATTATGAATCAAATTATACACGTAAAAATAAAGAGGAGGATGGTGGCACTCCCAATATGAATCAGCAAACTATCAGCACGGTAGCTAGGTATATCAGTTGGTCCCGGGACTTCCGTCCAAGAACCCCACTCACCCCTGTCCTAGGAAAATTCACCCAACCGGGGGCTCAGCCATCCGCCTGTGTGGAGTCAGATGCGACAGCAGGAAGACACCATAAGCATACGAGCCGGTATTTGACTTCGGCACAACCAAGTAGGCTTGCTTCCTTGCTGAAGAGCACAATCTCTAGACAGGCAGCAATAGATCCGTAGGGACTGGCTGTGTTCCAAGGTTCCTTCACCGACGTTTGCGTGCGTGAGTTGCCGGGGCTATCTTAACCGGGATTGCAACAAGATGCAGGGACTGTAGGATCCGCAGTCTGGTGTAGTAATAAGAGAAAAAGGAGAAACAGAGGATCCCACATAGAAGTATATAATAAAAACAGCTTTATTTGAACAAACTTCAAAGTTAAAAATTGCGTTCAGGGGCAACAGAAAAAAAAGCAAAAAGTAAGACAGGCGTGACACCAAATGGCTTACATGTTTCGGCACTCAGCCGTAATCATAGCCTATGGTGTCACAGTTGTGGAATGTTTAAAAACAGTACAGTTCATGCTCATAGGTTAAAACCTAAAAACAAAACACACCCATGTTACACAAAATAAAGCAAAAATTAACCCTATATGCCAGACTGGGCTAAATGAGCAGTGGAGAAATAGCAGAGGTGAAAAGGGGACAAAATAAAGCAAAAACATTAAATGCATATAATGATACAAAAATGCAGAAATACAAAAATTTCAGAGAATACATCAAATGCAGAGGTACTTTATAAGTAAAACACTATAGGTAATGTAATAATTCTTAAGAAATTCAATGTAAATGCATAAAATGTTAAGTGTCCATAGAAATACAACAAGAAAAGATGTCAGTAAATAGTAGTACAAAAGGCATACTTTTAAGCTAGATGTCACTTAGAGAGAATTATATAACGTTGTTATATCTTAAATACTGTAAAAATAAGGATGAGAAAAATAGAACTAACTGAGTGTATGGCCTTGGGAAAGTAGTATGTTGAATGGGAGGATATCACTCAGTGAAGAGATGATGGGAGAAGATTAATGGGAAAAATTTGACAAAGGGGTACCTCACATGGTAAAATGTATATGATAAACTGAAAAAGCATCAGTTATGCTGAAACCAAAAAATAGACAGGTACCAGCTAATAATTTAAAACCAAATAGTGTACCCAACAGTCACTGTGAGCTGTAATAGCTAAAAGAAGTAATGATAATTAAAGTGTAAAGTATGAATAGAAAGAACAGAAAAATTAAAGGGGAAATGACAGATGAATAAGCAATTGGGAGCTAGCCTTTTAGGAAGACATTGGTGCAGATTCAATCCCAAAAATTAATTAAGTCATACTTTGAGTTTAATCCCAAAAGTAGTCTAGTTTTTAAGGTGAAAATCCAATAGACCTCACGTTTTGCTAGAATATCATCAAGATTACCACCTCTATTTGGAATTTTAGCTTTTTCAATGGCTGCCCACCTAAAAGAATCTAGACTACTATTGTGTTTGGTGACAAAATGTTGTACCAGGGGTGTAGTGGATAAACCCCTTGAGATAGTGGAAAAATGCTCCCTAATTCGGGAGTTGACATGTCATTACCCCTTTAATTTTTCTTAATTTTTCTGTTCTTTCTATTTGGTTTTAAATTATTAGCTGGTACCTGTCTATTTTTTGGTTTCAGCATAACTGATGCTTTTTCAGTTTATCATATACATTTTACCATGTGAGGTACCCCTTTGTCAAATTTTTCCCATTAATCTTCTCCCATCATCTCTTCACTGAGTGATATCCTCCCATTCAACATACTACTTTCCCAAGGCCATACACTCAGTTAGTTCTATTTTTCTCATCCTTATTTTTACAGTATTTAAGATATAACAACTTTATATAATTCTCTCTAAGTGACATCTAGCTTAAAAGTATGCCTTTTGTACTACTATTTACTGACATCTTTTCTTGTTGTATTTCTATGGACACTTAACATTTTATGCATTTACATTGAATTTCTTAAGACTTATTACATTACCTATAGTGTTTTACTTATAAAGTACCTCTGCATTTGATGTATTCTCTGAAATTTTTGTATTTTTGCATTTTTGTATCATTATATGCATTTAATGTTTTTCCTTTATTTTGTCCCCTTTTCACCTCTGCTATTTCTCCACTGCTCATTCAGCCCAGTCTGGCATATAGGGTTAGTTTTTGCTTTATTCTGTGTAACATGGGCGTGTTTAGTTTTTAGGTTTTAACCTATGAGCATGAACTGTACTGTTTTTAAACATTCCACAACTGTGACACCATAGGCTATGATTACGGCTGAGTGCCGAAACATGTAAGCCATTTGGTGTCACGCCTGTCTTACTTTTTGCTTTTTTCTGTTGCCCCTGAACGCAATTTTTAACTTTGGAGTTTGTTCAAATAAAGCTGTTTTTATTATATACCTCTACGTGGGATCCTCTGTTTCTCCTTTTTCTCAAATTATACACGCTCATGCTGTTATAATATTCCTTACAAAGATCATAAAAGATATACAATTAAAATTAACTTTACTCACAGTAATCGCATTAAAATACCAGAATCTTCTGTTATTAACCAATAACTCTAGTTCAATGCTCAATATGGATTACCAACTTACTATGCTTAATTAATAACTACCAGGGATTTAAGCACAATAACCAGTTTATGTAGAGTTCTGAAAGAGTTCACTATAATGACTGACTTATAAATCTGGAGTGCAAAACCCTGTCTAGCAAATAAATTATTTAGCGCTGAATATAACTGGTTCAAATTTACACAGGGCCATGGATATAATTTAAAACATAAAATATGCTCTTTAAATTACTAGCTGCAACTTCACTATAGCCTTAGAATACCTTTGTTCAAAATATTAAAAATATAGAACAGTCATACGTCACAACATGAACCAATTGAGTGTCTCAGCTTTCTCTGATACGTCCAATTTCACCTCATAAAATAAGAGAGATATTTTGCAATATGGATAAGAAAAGGTAACCCAATTTCGCTTATAGTGACTGTGTCCCAAAATGCTAGCAAAGTAATCAGTCCAAATTTTAGCAAAGACCCCTTTAGCTTTTCAAGTAATAGGCCTCTCCCTTTTTTGTAATCATTGGTGAATGTTTGCATACGCACCACGGATGCTTGTCTGATAGGCCCTTAACTAAGCTTGCCTGTGATAGGCTCTTCGAGCTGGACACTTGATTGGCCCACCTGGAACACATGGCCATTCGATGCTGCAATTCCTGCATAAACCACTAGATGGCAGCACACAACCAGACATGCAGTCTTACTATCGATACTGCTGCAGTCTAGTATCTAACCTTTAAAATGTTTATGAAATATACTTTCATTTTCAGTATTAATAAACTTATCTGGTCAACATATATATCCCATTTAATATAATTGAAAATTTACAATTTGAGATCAAACACGAGTATATTATCAATTCTATGTTAAAATAGAAAATATTTATATAGACTTCCTATACATTCAGATACCAGGTCTATGCATAGCCTTCAATCTATACAATATATCTATCTGATGTATACTTCCATATAATTCTACTTATAATATTTTAAGAGATGTATTTAAAGTTATCTTTCCCAGTTATATAAATATTTAGTGCATAACCATATGACTTAGGTCACCCCATGCAGGCAATCCTGTATCAGCATCTATTAGCCCCATTCTGGAGCCCAATTTGTCCCTTAGATGTCTGGAAGATAGAAAAACAAAATTTGTTAAATATTTTAAAATGGGATTATTGCTATTTAATTTATTACAAATCTTAATTGCATTTCCCAGATCCATATATAGATATTTATACCGTCTGAGTATCAATTAAATCTTTGAGAATTATACAGTTCATATAGATGAATTTCTAACTTCTCTTTTTAAACGACGTATGTCTGAGCTTCATGTATTTGAAACTTAGTAGGGGACACTTAACACTTAAATAATAAGGGCCTTCTCCTCTGAGTATGTTTGTATATTCAGATATCAGTTCAGACTAAGCGACTGCTTTTTCAGATAGGGAAAACTCTTTACACAGGCCTCCTTTGAAATGGATAATTGGGACATTCTGGCTTGTAATGTGTATTCTAGTCACAGCAAGGGTGTTGTGTTACCCAGCCCAGACCATCTGGCAGAGAGAACTGTTTTTATAGTAAATAAAACTGATGCAACCAGTTTCATATATAATGAACCCTTTGATCTTATCATGTATAAATAATAGATATCTATATATATTTTTTAATAACACACAGATATCCTGACATAAATCCCCCTTCCAATTTTCAATGGATGTAGGACACATTTATTGGAATTGGCTCAAAGTCAGTGGTACTTGGTGAGTGTTTTGACAGTATGCATCATAGACAGTCTTCAATTAAGTTAGTCCGTTATTTTTGAGCACTCATGCTCGCTAGCTAAGCATCTTTAAACTACAATATTTCTTTAGTGCATTTGGGGATATGACACTTCATTCTGCCTCTATGACTTGTAGTTGGGATCTAGGATGGCTCGCTCGCTGATTAATATGAACCCATTTGACCATAAAAGTATCATTTTTAGGGATCCTTATTTTATAGGCAACTGGAGATATTTTGTCAGTAATGACAAACGGACCCTTCCATGATGGAAGAAATTTCTTCTCCTTAACCTGATCTCTTCCAAAAATATAAAGATAAACTTTATCATTTATTTCATATTCCTTTTTGGACGTTTTGAGATCATAATAGGTTTTAGTGGCAGTTGCAGCCTTTTCTATGTTCCTTTAAGCGAATGCAAAGGCATATTGCAGGTGCTTCCTTAAGTTCTCCACATATTGATGCGTATTGGCAGCGTTTATCAAGTTCTGGTCTTATGTACGGTACAATAGATGTTGAGGTAGAACCATTCTTCTACCCGTCATCAATTCAAAAGGTGACATCTTAGTAGCACTGCTTGGAGTTGCTCTTAATGCCATTAGGACTAGAGGTAATTTTACATCCCAGTCCTTACCGGTTTCAGTCACAAACTTTTTGAGGATTTTCACAATTGACTGGTTGTAATGCTCTACACCACCACTTGAGGCAGCTCTATAAGCAATATGGAGCTTTCTTTTGACCCCTAGTATTTTCCACATTTTAGTCATCACTTCTCTAGTGAAGTTGGTTCCCCAATCGGATTCGATTTTTTTGGGGCAAACAAAATCTGGAAAACACGTGGGTTGATGAGCAATGCTGCACGTTTCAGCACTATTGTTAGGTGCACTGATGTACTCTACCCATTTAGTGAATAGGCATGTCACTGTCAACATGTATTTGTTACCTCTTGATGACCTAGTTACTGGACCAATAAAATCAATTTTTATATCTGACCATGGCATTACCATCCCCCTTTTCTGCAATGGCGCTCTATGTGTTGGTGCAGTGGGTTGGAATTGTGGACAGATTAAACAACCTTGACAGTAGGTTTGAACATCCTTCAACATATGCGGCCAAAAGGCGTAGTCACGTAATATTTCATACGTTAATTTGGCACCACGATGACCAGATGTGGGAGCATCATGGGCATGTTCAAGCATGAGTAATCTGAACTTTGTAGGTACCACCCATTGCTGGATACCAGTTTCGGAGGTTCTAATTAACAAACCATCCTGTAACTTTAATTGTGATCTGGATTTCATTAAGATTTTAAGATCTTCCTTGCCAATACCGTCCTCTTTTTTTGAGATGGGGTTGCTTTTAGGATCTTCTATGTGTTTATAGAAGATGCCTACAATGGGGTCTTCTTTTTTACTAGTGATCAGGTCCTCACTAGGAGAATCCTGACTCCATTGTACCAGGTTAGGCTCACTCTGTTTAGCCTGGTTTAGGGTAATGGCTTCTACCTGAATTGCACCCATTAAGTGGTCGATGTTAAGGAGTTCTCCAGTTATGGCTCCTTGTTTGGCTAATGAATCCGCAAGATCATTTCCTTCCTTATCAGGACCTAGAACCCTGGAATGACCCTTGGTCTTTTTCCAGTGTATGGTTAACCTATTGGACACCACTAGATTATCAATCTTGCAGAACAACTTGCCATGTTTGACTGGTTTGTTGTTAGTTTTCTGCATGCCATTTCTTTTCCAAGTTGGCAGGTATTCAACAAAACTGTCATGCATGTAATTTGAGTCAGTAATGATCACAAATTCATGAATACCATGTACAAAAGCCATCTCAATGGTTTACAGAACAGCAGTTAGTTCTGCAACTTGACTGGCTCTTGGTCCAATGTTGAAACCTACAGATATATTTGGGAATCCATTTGCCCAAGTTATACCAATGCCAGCGACTAATCTGCGCTCATTATCAATAGTGGCATGGTAAGAACAACCATCAACATATACCCAAGGTAATGTTTGACACTGGTGCTCATTATATATTTTATATGGGGAAAGCAATTATTCCTCCAGGAAATCATCTTCTAATAACTCTTCCCCATGATCCTTAGAAGTACAGTCATGGAGCTCAGCAAGCCCCTGTGCGACTGGATTCTTTTTGTTTTGCTTAAAGCGAATTTCTAAAGGCCAGCCTTGTAAGGAAAGAGTCCAAGCTGTTATGCAGCTATTAGACACATTCCCATCTCTTATTCTCTCACTTTGTAGATATAGCAAAGGCTGGTGAGCCGTTTCTACAATAATTTTCTCGCCCAGTATATAGCTGCGGAAATTTTGTAGAGCCCATACAGTAGATAAAAGGGCTTTTTCGCAATTGCTAAATTTTATTTCTACTGGGGATAGAGTTTTGCTCGCATAAGCAATGGATTAAATTATCATACTTTTTGTATAAAACAGCACTCATGCTTATATCCGTGTAACCTGTCTCTAAGAAGAAAGGTTACCCCCTTCAGGGTACGCTAAGCAAGGTGCTTGAGTGAGTTTCCTCTTCAGCTCTCTGATGGCTGTCTCTTGAGCCTCATTCCAATGCCATTTCACATCCTTCTTTAGAAGAAGTAGCAGTGGTTTAGCTAATTCTGCATAATTATCAATAAATTTGCGAGAATAATTGGTCATACCCAGGAATGATCTGAATTCCTTTAAGTTAGTTGGGTTTTTAGAATTTATTATAGCTTCCACCTTTTTTGTCTTCTGAGAATTTAACCCTTCAGAAGTAACTTCATGTCCCAAGAAGTTTACACAAGAGCAGCACCATTGAACTTTTTGTAGGGATAATTTGACACCTGCCCTTTTAAGTTGGCTGAGGACATGTTTAAGCTCTGTGATGTGTTTTTTTTAAAGTCTGTGCTTTTGATTAAAACATCATCAACATAAGATAAGGTCCCCCATTCCAGTGCATCAGGCATAGCCTTATGCATGAATACAGCAAATTCATGTCCTGAATTTATGTATCCAAATAGGAGTCTCTGGAACGCATACTGGACCTTTTGGAATGAGAACGCAAGCTTATACTGGTCTTGCACCTTTATGGTCCAATTTCGCTGTGCACAATCAATGGCAGTTAATATTTTAGATCCCTGCATCTGTGCTAGGCACTAGTCAATATATGGCACAGGCCAGCCAGACATGTACACTCGTTTGTTTAGCTGTCTTAAGTCAGCACACAAACGCCATTGTCCATTGGGCTTAAGAACACCTAGAATAGAATTGTTATAAGAGCTATGCATCTGTCTGATAATACCTTTCTTCCAAGTTCCTTATGATTTCTGCAAGAGAATCATATGAGACTAAAGGAAGTCTGTATTGTTTAACAAAGACAGGAATCTGTTTGGATTCTTGCAATTATTATTATTATTATTCTTTATTTATCAAGCACCAACAGATTCCGGAGCGCTGTCCATGGGTAACAAAGATAAAAGGACAGTACAATATGAGACACCAGACAAAATTTAACAAACAAATACAGGGGGAATTGGGAGCCCTGTTCCCATGGGAACTTACAATCTAAATGGGTAGGAGGGTGAGAAACAGGAGGTGGGGACTGCAAAGGTGGGAATGATGTTAGTGTGGAGTTAGATGAGGGCAACTATTAGGCAAGTGGAATTCATTAGTTACTGATTTGGTGATAGGCTTCCCTGAACAAGAAAGTCTTTAGGGAGTGTTTAAAGGAGGAGAGGTTGGGGGAAAGTCTGACAGCTTGAGGAAGTGCATTCCAGAGGGTTGGTGCCGCACAAGAGAAGTCCTGTATTCTAGCATGAGATGAGGTGATGGTAGAAGAGGCAAGGAGTAGATTGTTGGATCTTAGGGGACGGGCTGGAGTATATTTGTTGATGAGTGAGGACAGGTATGGGGGGGCTGCATTGGTAAGGGCTTTGTAGGTCAGAGTGAGAATTTTGAATTTAATTCTGCTGTGACTGGGGAGCCAGTGAAGGGACTCAAAGAGGGGTGCAGCGGATACAGAGTGCCAGGAGAGGTGGATTAGTCTAGCAGAGGCATTTAGGATGGATTGAAGGGGGGAGAGGTTGGGAGAGAGGAAGGCCAGTTAGAAGGTTGTTACAGTAGTCAAGCTGTGAAATTACTAGGGAATAGTTTAGCTGTTTAGTAGTTTCAGCACTCAGAAAAGGACGAATTTTGGAGACATTGTGTAGGTGGTTGCGACAGGATGAAGAGAGCGATTGGATGTGGGGTATGAAGGACAGATTGGAGTCAAGTGTAACTCCTATGCAGCGGACTTGGGGTGATGGGGAGATAGTAGTGTTACCAACAGTGATAGTAAAGTTAGAAACTGGAGTATAATTAGATGGGGGGGATTAGAAGGAGCTCAGTCTTGGACATTTTGATTTTTAGGTGGTGAGAGGCCATCCAGGAAGAAATGCCAGATAAGCAGTCGCTGATGTGGGAAAGGACAGAAGGAGAGAGTGCAGGGGTGGATAGGTAGATCTGAGTATCATCAGCATAGAGGTGATAGTTGAAGCCATAGCTACTGATAAGTTTACCCAGTGAGGAAGTATAAATGGAGAAGAGTAGAGGGCCTAGAACAGAGCCTTGAGGTACTCCAACAGACAGAGGCAATGGAGAGGAGGAGTCACCAGCAAATGAGACAGAAAAATAACTATTAGAGAGATAAGAGTGGATCCAGGAGAGGGCAATGTCACAGAGCCCAAGGGAGCTGAGAGTCTGTAGGAGGAGGGGATGGTCAACAGTGTCAAAGGCAGCAGACAGGTCAAGTAAGATAAGTATAGAATAGTGGCCATTGTTTTTAGCAGAAAGATCGTTAGTAACCTTGGTAAGGGCAGTCTCAGTTGAGTGTTGGGGACGGAAGCCAGATTGCAGGGGGTCAAGCAATGAGTTGGAGGATAGGAAGTGTGTTAGGCGATCGAAAACTATTTTTTCCAGGACATTAGAAGCTAGTGGAAGTAGTGATATGGGGCAATAGTTTGCAGGAGCATTGGGGTCGAGGGAGGGTTTTTTGAGGATGGGGGAGACCTTTACATGTTTCAAGGATGATGGAAATGAACCAGTAGTAAGGGGTCGGTTGAATATGTGAGTAAGAGCTGGGGTGAGGGTAGAGGACAGAGAAGGTATTAGATGTGAAGGGAGGGATAGGGTCAAGAGGGCAGGTAGTGAGGTGTGAGGAGGATATTAGGGAACTCACTTCATTCTCAGTGGTTGGGGGGAAGGTACTGAGAGTGTTGGAGGGGGTGACTGGGGCGGAGATGGAAGGTTGCAGTCTTGTGGTGGGATGTTACTTCGGATGCTAAGTGTTTTGTTGAAAAAGAAGTCTGCCAAGTCTTGAGCACTAAAGTCAGATGAAGGGGTGGTGCAGGTGGATAGAGGAGAGTGTTGAAAGTGGAGAAGAGACGTTTAGGGTTTGAGGAGTTAGAAGATTTGAGAGAAGAGAAGTAGTCCCACAGTCATAAGAATCCCTAGCAAACTCCATCAGGAGTTCTTGTAACTGTCGGCATTCATCATCACTGGAACAGCCATTAGCTAAGGATATTTGCTCTTTGACTATTTGCTGAAATCCTGGAAAGATTTCAGGCTGTCCTATCTCATAGGCTTCTTAGAACCTAGAGGTGAGATCCCCTTGATTATAATTTACATTGCCCCCATTACTCTGGGTATTGGGGTATTCTTGCTCTTTGATCGGCTGATCAAACACTAGAGAGGCTTCTTCAATTTTACAGATGCCTTCCTCTGAGCTGAAGGGATAAATAGACTGAATTGTAAATAGTCCCTCTGGCATAGATGCAAAGGATTGTTCTATTAATTGTTCTTCAGTTAAGTATCCTTCAGGTATTAGCCCAATTACATTGTTCTGTAATCCAAACGTGTAATAACTTGATTCCAGCGCATATCCTATGGTAATTACCTTGGATAAGGTTATATCCTGTGGGGTCATATTATGCACAATAACATGTATTGGAATGGTTCCAATATTCACCATAGGAGTATGGGTCATTGTTATACCCAGATCTTGCATTCTATGGGAGATGCAAATTAGTGTTTCAGAAGTTTTTGACCTCTTTTTACCTTTAAGGGTAAGAGGAATTTATCAGCCCCAGCAGGGATTACAACATCGTTAGGCACCTACATATTCACAGCATATGGCAATTGCTGATTTGATTTCAGGGCTGTATTTTCACCCTGAAATACTTCAGGGTCCCCTTTTAACCTGCTCCAGAGGCAAAGGTTAATTAAATATATTTGTATGGCATATCTATGTAAGATATCGTTGCCAATATATATTTGATTATGGGGAATATTTAAAACTAAAAACAGGTGCTTTGCTGATTTATTACCTATAGAGATTGATAATAAACATTTAGCTGTGATATTATAGCTTTCAGACCTGTCATCCAGGCCATGGACACAGAAGTCTTGGGGAGAAAGATATTTAATCACCTTAGGTTCAGCTATCTGTGCTAATAAGCCTTCGCTTATATAGCTAGCTTCCTGTTTTAAGCTCAATTTGGCATACTTGGTTTTCCCAAGGTCATGCACTTGCATAGAGATAAATAGATCATCCTTAACTTTCGCAATCTCTCCGAGGAATTCCGAATGATCTCCCCCTTTAGGGGATTTAGGGTCCCCCTTGTGGAGGTATATGGTTAATACATAGCCGTCTAAGGAAATATTGACTATCTTACCAGGCGACATTTTAAAAGTATTACCATCAGAGCCACTTAAAGGAGTCTGATCATCTATTTGTAGGATAGTGATTTCAGGTACAGAGTTATTCCTGAAATGAATCTCCACAGCATCTGGTTTCTCTTCCACCACGTGACAGTTATGTCTGGTGCGAGATATACCGGACCGCTCATAATTAATAGGCATTTTTACTTGTGACCAAATTACATTATTTATGCAATCATTTATGGTGCTTAACCGTTTCAGGAGATCACTACCAATTATTAAACAATCAGTTGGCAGATCAACTATAATGACAGTACAATGACATTAAGCTTGATGTGCGCGGGTAATGCTTCGTAAAATAAATTCACAAATTCTGAACTTTCAAACAGGGCCGGATTTACATCTCAGGTGGCTGTAGGCACAAAAACCTGAAGCGCCCCCCCCCACCCCTCCACCCCCCAGAAAAAAAGTGGAAAAAATGAGGACTTTTTATTATTATTATTTAGGACAACTAAAAATAAATATTAGCTGTAAAATTACATTTTCCCTTTTATGGAGATACACAAATACACACACCAATTGCAATATTTGTTGTAATGGAAGCTACATCAAAAATCAATATTCACTTGACTCAAATGGCCATACAATTTCTATTATGTATAACAAAAACAAATCATGTAAAACTTTTAATGCAAAATATTCTAAAGAAACCCCTATTTAAAGGGACATAAAATGTGACAGTTTGTTGGGCATTTTATTATTGCACTAGTGCTTGCACAGAAGTGTGTTAGCCTCTTGCAAAAGAGTTAAACACATAGTCAATGTCAGTTCTGAGACAGCAATACACATCTGTGCAGACCCAGATGGGCTCATGGGACATGTGTATTGCTTTTCTGGAGATGACTTTGACTATGTGCTTAACATTTTGTTGGAGTTAAACACAGTTTTGTGTAAACAATAGCAATATTAAAACTAGCAGCATGCAAGCTCATCACCATCAACAACTGTGCAGCCAGTGGAAGAAAATATAAAATGTAGGTCTTTTTTCCACTACATGAAAAAAATCTTGTTAACTCTGATATTTTTGGTACAAATACACACAGTTGTTACATTTATTTTGTTCTGAAATATAAATATCATATGATGTTGCTCTCAAAGGAAAACATGGAATGTTGTAGATTATATGTAATCCAGGGGTCAACAAATGTGTTTAAAATTAGAAATTAGAAATTCAATTTACCACAATACAAAAATACCACACTTACTTGATAAAAGAACAGATTAACAATTTTAATGTGATGTGTGTGTGTGTATATATATATATATATATATATATATATATATATATATATATATATATATATATATATATATATGTGTGTGTGTGTGTGATGTGTGTGTATGTGTATATATGTGTGTGTGTGATGTATGTGTATATATATATATGTGTGTGTGTGTGTGATGTGTGTGTATGTGTATATATGTGTGTGTGTGATGTATGTGTATATATATATGTGTGTGTGTGTGTGTGTATATATATATATATATATATATATATATAGTGTGTGATGTGTGTGTGTGTGTGTATATATATATATATATATATATATATATATATATATATATATATACACATACATATACATACATACAAACAAATATGCCATGTGAGTGGTTTACACACATACACATTTTACAGCTTTACAGTCTACAAACTTTGTTGTCAAAGTGCCCTAAAGGCTGTAAATCACAATTGGCAGCTTGTAATAAAGAGCAGAGCAGCTAGTCCCACATAACCTCCACACCTCCAAGGCCTTTATAGAACAAAAACATTCATCCTGAAGCAGAATTTAAACTCCTGGCTATAAAAAAAGGAATACAGCACATAACAAGTGAATACACTGCAACCCTCTCTGGTAGCCAAGGGGTTAAAGTGTTCTGCTTGTTATGTTTTCATTCTAGGCAGCATTAGAAGCCTTGTACAGTCCTAACCTGTTGTTTTGAAGCTTTCATTCCTCAACAAAAAAATTCTGCACCACATCAGCATGGAGCTTGGCTGTGTGAGGCAACAGAAGTACATAAAATAAAAGTGAAACTAAACATGCCTGGCGAAAATGGGAGGGGTTTAGTTTTAATCTTTGCCCCTCTTTCCTTCATGGCTCCCTCAACTGCTGTAACATATTCCCAATGAAACACTTGACTTTGTAGGCACCTGGCAGCACAATTCTTACTAAAATAAATGCCCTCTAAAAAAAAAAAAAAAAAATTTTTTTTTTTTTTTTTTTAGACAGGCAGGCGCCCCTCACTGCAAGGCGCCTGTAGGCACATGCCTACTGTGCCTAATGGGAAATCCGGCCCTGCTTTCAAATATGGGGTAATCTTCGGCCATACTGTACGCACTTTTTAGTACAGATAGGAATTCTATAGGGCTTTGATTCACGCCACATTTTAAACTGTATACAGCTATTTTCGCTGCCGTTTTGGTGTAATATTTCCCGAATTCTTTTTTGCACTGAATTTTTGTTTCACTCCAAGAACGAATATTCATATCCTTGAGTGAAGCAAATAATTTGTGATGTTTACCCTCAAATACCCAGGGCAGAAATTAAATTTTTGACTGCTCACTAGTAACATTCATTATGGATAAAGCATTTTCATAGTTCTCGAAGTGGTCAATTATAGAAGTGTTTCCATTTTTGGAAAATTTAGGTACTGCATCCTTTAAGAAAGTATCGCCTAGATTTAGAGTTCTGCGTTAGCCGTCAAAAGCAGCGTTAAGGGGTCCTAACGCTGCTTTTGGCCGCCCGCTGGTATTTAGAGTCATCCAGGAAAGGGTCTAACACTCACTTCCAAGCCGCGACTTTTCCATACCGCAGATCCCCTTACGCCAATTGCGTATCCTTTCTTTTCAATGGGATCTTCCTAACGCCGGTATTTAGAGTCTTGGCTGAAGTGAGCAGTAGACCCTCTACCGACAAGACTCCAGCCGCAGAAAAAAGTCAGTAGTTAAGAGCTTTCTGGGCTAACGTCGGTTTATAGAGCTCTTAACTACTGTGCACTAAAGTACACTAACACCCATAAACTACCTATGTACCCCTAAACCGAGGCCCCCCACATCGCCGCCACTATAATACATTTTTTAACCCCTAATCTGCCGACCGCCGCCACCTACATTATCCCTATGAACCCCTAATCTGCTGCCCCTAACACCGCCGACACCTACATAATATTTATTAACCCCTAATCTGCCCCCCCCAACATCGCCGCTACCTTACCTACATTTATTAACCCCTAATCTGCCGACCGGACCTCGCCACTACTCTAATAAAGTTATTAACCCCTAAACCGCCGCACTCCCGCCTCGCAAACCCTATAATAAATAGTATTAACCCCTAATTTGCCCTCCCTAACATCGCCGCCACATAACTTCAAGTATTAACCCCTAATCTTCTGACTGGACCTCGCCACTACTCTAATAAATGTATTAACCCCTAAAGCTAAGTCTAACCCTCGCACCCCCCTAAGTTAAATATAATTTTAATCTAACGAAATAAATTAACTTAACACTTATTAACTAAAGTATTCCTTTTTAAAACTAAATACTTACCTGTAAAATAAACTCTAATATAGCTACAATATAACGAATAATTATATTGTAGCTATTTTAGGATTTATATTTATTTTACAGGCAACTTTGTATTTATTTTAACTAGGTACAATAGCTATTAAATAGTTATTAACTATTTAATAGCTACCTAGTTAAAATAATTACAAAATTACCTGTAAAATAAATCCTAACCTAAGTTACAATTACACCTAACACTACACTATCAATAAATTAATTGAATAAATTACCTACAATTAAATACACTAAACTAAATTACAAAAAAAAAGCAAACACTAAATTACAAAAAATAAAAAAAAGATTACAAGAATTTTAAGCTAATTACACCTACTCTAAGCCCCCTAATAAAATAACAAAGCCCCCCAAAATAAAAAAATTCCCCTACCTTAATCTAAATTACAAAAGTTAACAGCTCTATTACCAGCCCCTTAAAAGGGCTTTTTGCGGGGCATGCCCCAAAGTAATCAGCTCTTTTGCCTGTAAAAAAAAAAAACACAATACCACCCCCCAACATTACAACCCACCACCCACATACCCCTACTCTAACCCAAACCCCCCTTAAATAAACCTAACACTACCCCCCGAAGATCTCCCTACCTTGAGCAGTGTTCACCCAGCCGGGCACCGATGGACCAAAAGAGGACATCTTCATCCTATCCGGGCAGAAGAGGACATCCGGACCGGCAGACATCTTCATCCAAGTGGCATCTTCTATCTTCATCCATCCGACGAGGAGCGGCTCCATCTTCAAGACCTCCGGCGCGGAACATCCTCTTCCTTCCGACGACTACCGACGAATGAAGGTTCCTTTAAGTGACGTCATCCAAGATGGCGTCCCTCGAATTCCGATTGATTGATAGGATTCTATCAGCCAATCGGAATTAAGGTAGGAAAAATCTGATCCAATCAGCCAATCAGATTGAGCTTGCATTCTATTGGCTGTTCCGATTAAAATAATTGGCTGTTCCTAGTTAAAATAAATACAAAGTTGCCTGTAAAATAAATATAAATCCTAAAATAGCTACAATATAATTATTCGTTATATTGTAGCTGTATTAGGGTTTATTTTACAGGTAAGTATTTAGTTTTAAATAGGAATACTTTAGTTAATAAGAGTTAATTTATTTCGTTAGATTAAAATTATATTTAAGTTAAGGGGGTGTTAGGGTTAGGGTTAGACTTAGCTTTAGGGGTTAATACATTTATTAGAGTAGCGACGAGGTCCGGTCAGCAGATTAGGGTTAATACTTTAAATTAGGTGGTGGCGATGTTAGGGAGGGCAGATTAGGGGTTAATACTATTTATTATAGGGTTTGCGAGGTGGGAGTGCGGCGGTTTAGGGGTTAATAACTTTATTAGAGTAGCAGCGAGGTCCGGTCGGCAGATTAGGGGTTAATAAGTGTAGATAAAGTAGCAGCGACGTTGGGGGGGGCAGATTAGGGGTTAATAAATATAATATAGGTGTCAGCGATGTTAGGGGCAGCAGATTAGGGGTACATAGGGATAATGTAGGTTGCGGCGGTGTCCAGAGCGGCAGATTAGGGGTTAATAATATTATGCAGGTGTCAGCGATATCGGGGGCAGCAGATTAGGGGATAATAATATAATGCAGGGGTCAGCTATAGTGGGGGCGGCAGATTAGGGGTTAATAAGTGTAAGGTTAGGGGTGTTTTGACTCTGGGGTTCATGTTAGGGTGTTAGGTGTAGACTTAGAAACAGTTTCCCCATAGGAAACAATGGGGCTGCTTTTTTGCAGGTATTAGGTTTTTTTTCTGCCTAAATTGCCCCATTGTTTCCTATGGGGGAATCGTGCACGAGCATGTTTTTCCAGCTAGCCGCTACCGTAAGCAACGCTGGTATTGAGGGTTGAAGTGGCTGTAAATTTGCTTAACGCTCCCTTTTTGGAGCCTAACGCAGACCTTCAGAGAACTCTCAATACCAGCGTTGTTTAGAAGCAGCGCTAGAAAAAAAACATGCGTAGCTAACGCACCCCTTCGGCCGCAAAACTCTAAATCTAGCGGTAATTATTTTACCTTATTAGACGTATCTTGGGCTTATTTTTGGGGCTGGAGTGCCCCCTATCTGCCCAATATTTACTATGGGGAGACCCCTTACGTATATTAGTACTACGTGGGCTATTTGGGTAGCTGGCTCGCCCTCTGACTCGCTACTAGAGCTTCTCCCCTCATCTGAGGTATAGCAGTTCCCTGAATTTATAACATGAGGTGACTGTCTATTTGGGAAGTATATTTCTGTCCCAAGAAAGGTCCTTTGCTTAAATTCTTCCCTAATATTATGCAGTTCATTTCTCATCAATTCTTTAAGGGATTTAAAGTTATCTGCATTATCCTCATTGCTAATAGAGGGGTTTTTATTATGACGATACAGCCTTTTTAAACCACTTAACTCTCTTTGGCTTTGTGTGAGTTGTTTATGCAATCTTCTATTTGAGCTATTAAACTCTGGTTATATTTCTTCTACAAGATATGACGAGTCCACGGATTTCATCCTTGTGGGATTTATCCTCCTGCTAACAGGAAGTGGCAAAGAGCACCACAGCAGAGCTGCATATATAGCTCCTCCCTTCCCTCCACCCCCAGTCATTCTCTTTGCCTGTGTTAGTAATAGGAAGAGGTAAAGTGAGGTGTTAGTTTTAGATTCTTCTATCAATAATTTTTTTATTTTAAAATGGTGCCGGTGAGTACTATTTTCCTCAGGGAGAAATCGTCAGTGGGATGAAGAGAGATTTTTTCTGCCCTGAGGTTGTTGATCTTAGCAGACGTTACTAAGATCCATTCTGGTTCCCAGAGAGCTTCTGAAGGTAGTGCAAGAAAAATCTTCAGTGTGGAGACCAGTGTCATGCTACAAGCAGCATTGAGGTATGTTCAGTCATTATTTCTGAGGAGACTTGTTATATCAGAACTGGCTGACATTATTCCCTGGAAGGGAATTATTTAAAGGCACAGTACATTTTTTTTCTAAAAATTCTTTGGAACCACAAATAAGGTTAAAAAGGTCCATTGTGGCTGCTGCTAGTCTGTTTAACATGTCTGAACTTGAGGAAACTCCTTGTTGTGTTTAGAGGCCATTGTGGAACCCCCTTCTTACTTTGTGTACCTCTTGTACTGAAAGAGCCTTACAATGTAAAAAAAACATATTTTATGTAAAGAAAGTGTGCCTAAAGATAATTCTCAGCCTGAAGAGAATCAGGATATGCCGCCTAATTCTCCCCAAGTGTCACAACCTTTAACGCCCACCCAAGCGACGCCGAGTTCCTCAACAGCGTCTAATTCTTTTACTCTGCAGGATATGGCTGCAGTTATGTCAACTACCCTTACAGAGGTATTATCTAAGTTACCAGTGTTACAGGGTAAATGCAGTAGGACAGAAATCAATGTGAATACTGAGTCCTCTGATGCTTGTTGGCTATTTCCGATGTGCCCTCACAGGGATCTGAGTTGGGGGTCAGGGAAATTTTGTCTGAGGGAGAACTTTCAGAATCGGGAAGTGTGTTACCTCAGACAGATTCGGACATCATGTCCTTAAAATTTAAGCTGGAACACCTCCGCCTGTTACTTCGGGAGGTCTTAGCGACTCTGGAGGACTGTGACCCTATTATGGTACCACCAGAGAAATTGTGTAAAATGGACAAATATCTAGAAGTACCCGCTTACACTGATGTTTTTCCGGTTCCTAAGAGAATCTCGGAGATTATTAAGAAGGAGTGGGACAGACCGGGTATACCATTCTCTCCTCCTCCTAATTTTAAGAAAATGTATCCCATATCAGACACCATTCTGGACTCTTGGCAGACTGTCCCTAAGGTGGAGGGAGCTATTTCTACCCTGGCTAAAAGTACAACTATTCCTATTGAGGACAGTTGTGATTTCAAAGACCCTATGGATAAGAAATTAGAGGGTCTTCTAAAGAAGTTATTTATTCATCAGGGTTTTCTTTTACAACCGACAGCCTGCATTGTTCCAGTTACTACTGCAGCGGCTTTCTGGTTTGACGCCTTGGAAGAGTCTCTTAAAATTGAGACCCCTTTAGAGGATATTTTAGATAGACTTAAGGCTCTCAAGCTAGCTAATTCTTTTATCACTGATGCTGCCTTTCAAATTGCTAAGTTGGCAGCTAAAAATGCAGGATTTGCCATTTTATCGCGTAGAGCGTTATGGTTAAAATCGTGGTCTGCTGATGTGTCATCTAAGTCAAAGCTCTTGGCGATTCTTTTCAAGGGTAAGACCCTATTCGGGCCTGAGTTGAAGGAAATTATTTCTGACATTACTGGAGGTAAAGGTCACGCTCTACCTCAGGATAAGTCTGTTAAGATGAGGGGTAAACAAAATAATTTTCGTTCCTTTCGGAATTTTAAAGGAGTACCCTCTTCTTCCTCTTCCTCTTCCTCCACAAAGCAGGAAGGGAATTTTGCTCAGGCCAAGTCCGTCTGGAGACCCAACCAAGCTTGGAACAAGGGTAAGCAACCTAAGAAGCCTGCTGCTACTACAAAGACAGCATGAAGGGGCAGCCCCCGATCCGGGACCGGATCTAGTAGGGGGCAGACTTTCTTTCTTTGCCCAGGCTTGGGCAAGAGATGTTCAGGACCCCTGGGCACTGGAAATCAGGACCAACGGGTATCAACTGGAATACAAAAAATTTCAGTGGCTCAGTGCATGGAGGTAATTGGATTGATGGTGGCGGCAATGGACATCATTCCGTTTGCTCGATTTCATCTCAGACCACTGCAACTGTGCATGCTCGGACAGTGGAATGGGGATTATGCAAATTTATCTCCTCAGATAAATCTGGACCAGGAGACCAGAGACTCTCTTCTTTGGTGGTTGTCGCCGGATCATCTGTACCAAGGGACGTGTTTCCGCAGACCCTCGTGGGTGATAGTGACAGCGGACGCCAGTCTACTAGGCTGGGGTGCAGTCTGGAATTCCCTGAAGGCTCAGGGTGTATGGACTCAGTTGGAGTCTCTACTTCTAATCAATATTCTGGAATTGAGAGCAATATTCAATGCGCTTCAGGCGTGGCCTCAGTTGGTTTCGGCCAAATTCATCAGATTCCAGTCAGACAATATCACGACTGTGGCTTACATCAATCATCAGGGAGGAACGAGGAGTTCCTTAGCGATGACAGAAGTATCCAAGATAATTCGATGGGCGGAGGCCCACTCTTATTATCTGTCAGCAATCTACATCCCAGGAGTGGACAACTGGGAAGCAGACTTTTTAAGCCGACAGGCTTTTCATCCGGGGGAGTGGGAACTCCATCCGGAGGTATTTGCCTCACTGATTCTCCGATGGGGCAGACCGGAATTGGATCTGATTGCGTCTCGACAGAATGCCAAGCTTCCAAGATACGGATCCAGGTTGAGGGATCCTCAGGCCGAACTGATAGATGCATTGGCAGTGCCTTGGTCGTTCGACCTAGCTTATGTGTTTCCACCGTTTCCTCTCCTTCCCTGCGTGATTGCTCGGATCAAACAGGAGAGGGCTTCAGTAATTCTGATTGTGCCTGCATGGCCACGCAGGACTTGGTATGCAGATCTAGTGGACATGTCCTCTCTACCTCCGTGGAAACTTCCAGTGAGACAGGTCCTTCTCATTCAAGGACCTTTCCAAAATCCAAATCTAATTTCTCTGCAGCTAACTGCTTGGAGATTGAATGCTTGATTTTATCTAAGCGGGGATTCTCCGATTCGGTCATCGATACTTTGATTCAGGCACGTAAGCCTGTCACTAGAAAGATCTATCATAAGATATGGCGTAAATATCTTTTTTGGTGTGAATCCAAGGGCTACTCATGGAGTAAAATTAGGATTCCCAGGATTCTGTCTTTTCTCCAAGAAGGATTGGAGAAAGGGTTATCAGTGAGTTCCTTAAAGGGACAAATTTATGCTTTGTCAATTTTGCTACACAAACGTTTGGCAGATGTTCCAGACGTTCAGTCTTTTTGTCAGGCTCTAACCAGAATTAAGCCTGTGTTTACACCAATTGCTCAACCCTGGAGTTTGAATTTAGTTCTTAATGTTCTTCAAGGGGTTCCGTTTGAACCCATGCATTCCATAGATATTAAGTTGTTATCTTGGAAAGTTTTGTTTTTGGTTGCTATTTCTTCTGCTCATAGAGTTTCTGAGCTTTCAGCACTACAATGTGACTTGCCTTATCTTATCTTTCATTCTGATAAGGTGGTTTTATGTACCAAACCTGGGTTCCTTCCGAAGGTTGTTTCAAATAAGAATATTAATCAGGAAATTGTTGTTCCTTCATTATGTCCTAATCCTTCTTCTAAGAAGGAGCGTCTGTTGCATAACTTGGACGTGGTCCGTGCCTTGAAGTTTTACTTGCAGGCGACTAAGGATTTCCGTCAATCATCTTCATTATTCATTGTTTTTTCTGGAAAGCGTAGGGGTCAGAAAGCTACGGCTACCTCTCTTTCTTTTTGGCTGAAGAGTATCATCCGCCTGGCATATGAGACTGCTGGACAGCAGCCTCCTGAAAGAATTATGGCTCATTCTACTAGGGCTGTGGCTTCCTCATGGGCATTTAAAAATTATGCTTCTGTTGAACAGATTTGCAGGGCTGCGACTTGGTCGTCTCTTCATACTTTTTCCAAATTTTACAAATTTGATACTTTTGCTTCTTCTGAGGCTGGTTTTGGGAGAAAGGTTCTTCAAGCAGTGGTGCCTTCCGTTTAGGTTCCTGTCTTGTTCCCTCCCTTTCATCCGTGTCCTGTAGCTTTGGTATTGTTTCCCACAAGTAAGAATGAAATCCGTGGATTCGTCATATCTTGTAGAAGAAAAGTAAATTCATGCTTACCTGATAAATTGATTTCTTCTACGATATGACGAGTCCACGGCCCACCCTGTCATTTTCAAGACAGATTTCGTTTATATTATATTTTTTACAAACTTCAGTCACCTCTGCACCTTTGGCTTTACCTTTCTCTTCCTAACTTCGGTCGAATGACTGGAGGTGGAGAGAAGGGAGGAGCTATATATGCAGCTCTGCTGTGGTGCTCTTTGCCACTTCCTGTTAGCAGGAGGATAAATCCCACAAGTAAGGATATGACTCGTCATATCATAGAAGAAATCAATTTATCAGGTAAGCATAAATTTACTTTTTTGTAAGGTGGCCACGTTTTGGGCAAACTCATCAATTTTATCCTGGACTTGTTCTGCCTCTTCCTCATCTAACCTTAAGGAATAATTTTCACCCTTCAGTTGCTCCAATTGTGAGTTTTGTACTTCAATCTTATTGTACATTTCATCATTCACATAGAGGAGCAGACCCCAAATTTTTAAAATGATTTAATCTTGTTTCCTCTGCTTTTTAGGTCGGCCAAATTTTAACAGCCCTTGAAATTTTTCTCTTTCGCCACACCATATATTATTTGCAATATTTTTGGCCTTAGTCTTAAGCATCTTAATGTAAGCGCCTAATTCTCCCTTAATACTTAATCTGTTAGCTTCTGTTTTAAGCGTCTCTGCCTGACTAACGGGCGATTTTGGGGAACATATTTCAATACTATGTATAGATTCATTTGATTCACTTCTAGTAACAGACATTATTATTTTGGCTTAGTATTTGGCTAAATTAAAACGCTAATACAATTTTTACCAACCAGAGAAAAAAATGAATCTTAAAATTTAAAAATAAAATCATAATTTCTCGAGATAATAATTTCTATTAACTACAAAAACATAATTTATGTAAGAACTTACCTGATAAATTCATTTCTTTCATTTTGGCAAGACTCCATGAGCTAGTGATGTATGGGATATACAATCCTACCAGGAGGGGCAAAGTTTCCCAAACCTCAAAATGCCTATAAATACACCCCTCACCACACCCACAATTCAGTTTAATGAATAGCCAAGTAGTGGGGTGATAAAGAAAGGAGTAAAAACCATCAACAAAGGAATTTGGAAATAATTGTGCTTTATACAAAAAAACCATAACCACCATAAAAAAGGGGGTGGGCCTCATGGACTCTTGCCAATATGAAAGAAATTAATTTATCAGGTAAGTTCTTACATAAATTACGTTTTCTTTCATGTCATTGGCAAGAGTCCATGAGCTAGTGACGTATGGGATAGCAATACCCAAGATGTGGAACTCCACGCAAGAGTCACTAGAGAGGGAGGGAAAAAA
>NC_069507.1:284535651-284650271 GCF_027579735.1 Bombina bombina | reverse complement strand
ATTGCTGTGCCATCTCCCCCCCCATCAGCTTATTTCACCATACTTTATACCTGTCACTACTGCTGTGCCATCTCTCCCCCATCAGCTTATTTTACCGTACTTTATACCTGTCACTATTGCTGTGCCATCTCTCCCCCATCAGCTTATTTTACCGTACTTTATACCTGTCACTATTGCTGTGCCATCTCCCCCCCATCAGCTTATTTCACCATACATTATACCTGTCACTATTGCTGTGTCATCTCTCCCCCATCAGCTTATTTTACCATACTTTATACCTGTCACTATTGCTGTGTCATCTCCCCCCATCAGCTTATTTCACCGTACTTTATACCTGTCACTATTGATGTGCCATCTCCCCCCCATCAGCTTATTTCACCATACTTTATACCTGTCACTATTGCTGTGCCATCTCCCCCCATCAGCTTATTTCACCGTACTTTATACCTGTCACTATTGCTGTGCCATCTGCCCCCCCCATCAGCTTATTTCACCGTACTTTATACCTGTCACTATTGCTGTGCCATCTACCCCCCCATCAGCTTATTTCACCATACATTATACCTGTCACTATTGCTGTGCCATCTGCCCCCCCATCAGCTTATTTCACCGTACTTTATACCTGTCACTATTGCTGTGCCATCTCCCCCCATCAGCTTATTTCACCATACTTTATACCTGTCACTATTGCTGTGCCATCTCTCCCCCATCAGCTTATTTCACCGTACTTTATACCTGTCACTATTGCTGTGCCATCTCCCCCCCATCAGCTTATTTCACCATACTTTATACCTGTCACTATTGCTGTGCCGTCTCCCCCCCCATCAGCTTATTTCACCATACTTTATACCTGTCACTATTTATGTGCCATCTCCCCCCCATCAGCTTATTTCACCGTACTTTATACCTGTCACTATTGCTGTGCCATCTCCCCCTCATCAGCTTATTTCACCGTACTTTATACCTGTCACTATTGCTGTGCCATCTCCCCCCCATCAGCTTATTTCACAATACTTTATACCTGTCACTATTGCTGTGCCATCTCTCCCCCATCAGCTTATTTTACCGTACTTTATACCTGTCACTATTGCTGTGCCATCTCCCCCCCCCCATCAGCTTATTTTACCATACATTATACCTGTCACTATTGCTGTGTCTTCTCCCCCCCATCAGCTTATTTCACCGTACTTTATACCTGTCACTATTGCTGTGCCGTCTCCCCCCCCCCCCATCAGCTTATTTCACCATACTTTATACCTGTCACTATTGCTGTGCCATCTCCCCCCATCAGCTTATTTCACAATACTTTATACCTGTCACTATTGCTGTGCCATCTCCCCCTCATCAGCTTATTTCACAATACTTTGTACCTGTCACTATTGATGTGCCATCTCTCCCCCATCAGCTTATTTTACCATACATTATACCTGTCACTATTGCTGTGCCATCTCCCCCCCCATCAGCTTATTTTACCATACATTATACCTGTCACTATTGCTGTGCCATCTCCCCCCCATCAGCTTATTTCACCATACTTTATACCTGTCACTATTGCTGTGCCATCTCCCCCCCATCAGCTTATTTCACCATACTTTATACCTGTCACTATTGCTGTGCCATCTCCCCCCCCATCAGCTTATTTCACCATACTTTATACCTGTCACTATTGCTGTGCCATCTCCCCCCCATCAGCTTATTTCACCATACTTTATACCTGTCACTATTGCTGTGTCATCTCCCCCCATCAGCTTATTTCACCATACTTTATACCTGTCACTATTTCTGTGCCATCTCCCCCCCATCAGCTTATTTCACCATACTTTATACATGTCACTATTGCTGTGCCATCTCCCCCCCCCCCATCAGCTTATTTCACTGTACTTTATACATGTCACTATTGCTGTGCCATCCCCCCCCATCAGCTTATTTCACCATACTTTATACCTGTCACTATTGCTGTGCCATCTGCCCCCCATCAGCTTATTTCACCGTACTTTATACCTGTCACTATTGCTGTGCCATCTGCCCCCCATCAGCTTATTTCACCATACATTATACCTGTCACTATTTCTGTGCCATCCCCCCCCCATCAGCTTATTTTACCATACTTTATACCTGTCACTATTGCTGTGCCATCCCCCCCCCATCAGCTTATTTTACCATACATTATACCTGTTACTATTGCTGTGCCATCTCTCCCCCATTTGCTTATTTCACCATACTTTATACTTGTCACTATTGATGTGCCATCTCCCCCCATCAGCTTATTTCACCGTACTTTATACCTGTCACTATTTCTGTGCCATCTCCCCCCCATCAGCTTATTTCACCGTACTTTATACCTGTCACTATTTCTGTGCCATCTCCCCCCCCATCAGCTTATTTCACCGTACTTTATACCTGTCACTATTGCTGTGCCATCTCCCCCCCATCAGCTTATTTCACCGTACTTTATACCTGTCACTATTGCTGTGCCATCTCCCCCCCCCATCAGCTTATTTCACCGTACTTTATACCTGTCACTATTGCTGTACCATCTCCCCCCCCATCAGCTTATTTCACCATACTTTATACCTGTCACTATTGCTGTGCCATCTCTCCCCCATCAGCTTATTTCACCATACTTTATACCTGTCACTATTGCTGTGCCATCTCCCCCCCATCAGCTTATTTCACCATACTTTATACCTGTCACTATTGCTGTGCCATCTCCCCCCCATCAGCTTATTTCACCATACTTTATACCTGTCACTATTGATGTGCCATCTTCCTCGCCAATCACCTGCCATTCTACTTATTGCTCTCGTTCTCAGAGTACTATGTGCAAGTACTGCAGTGTAAACAACATTGTGTCCTAGACGATTCGGTAAGGCTGGGGCCAGAGCATCCAGCACAGGATGTCATTGTGTCACAGCTTTCCTTGCTCGAAGAGGCGTATACCAAACGTAAGTGAGCTGCCCAGAATGCAAGAAGATCTTGTGCTCTTTGCGTTTTGTGTAACTTAACTGTCATGGGATATTTCTACTCTAGTTGGGGACCTGGAGTCTGCGGCTCTTGCTGCCCACTTGCTGCAACTCTTCCACCAGTTGAGCAAAACAGAGGAACCACAGGGGAACATAGAGGAACCGCAGGGGAACACAGAGGAACCACAGGGGAACACAGAGGAACCGCAGAAGTTTGTTGGAAAACTGCAGAAGGTAGACAGCTATTTGCTCCGGTGTCCCCATTTCCTCCCTATGCTGTAACTGGTGATTAATTAGTAACAGGTTGTATAGGGAGTGTCAGTCATTCGAGTTAAAGGAACATGAAACCCAAAATTTTTCTTCCATGATTCAGATAGAGAATACAATTTCAAAGAACTTTCCAATTTACTTCTATTATTTAATTTGCTTCCTTCTCTTGTTATCCTTTTGCTGAAAGGTTTATCTAGGCAAGCTCAGGAGCAGCAGAGAACCTAGGTTCTAGCTGTTAATTGGTGAATGCATGTATATATTGATTGTGATTGGCTTACCAATGTGTTCAGTTAGAAACCATTAGTGTATTGCTGCTCCTTCAACAAATGATAGCACAAGAATTAAACAAATTAAATAATAGAAGTAAATTAGAAAGTTGTTTAAAATGATATTCTCTGTCTGAATCATGAAAGAAAAATGTTGGGTTTCATGTCCCTTTAAGCCATATCTGCATGAGATAATACTTTTCTATATACTACTCTCATCTTTACGCTTACATATCACCTGTATCCTATACTATATCCTGCACAGAAACAGAACACTGTCCTAAAACCAGAAACTTAAGTCTATTTTTAGTTTATAAATTAATTATTCATTATATATCTGCACACGGGCCCCTGTCTCGCCCTCCTGCACACGGGCCCCTGTCTCGCCCTCCTGCAATTGGTGACTGCATGCATCCGACATATTCCTTTATCCTTAGATAAGTCAAAAAGAGCATGACAAAAGAAAGTTTTGTACATCTTTATATTTAAAGAGTATAGCTAAATTATATTATCTCCAACAGTAAAACATAGCTTTTATTGGCACTTATTAAAAGAAAATGAGGTGATAGTCATTACAATTCATAAACACAATTGCCATTCAAACCATATTAAAAAGCCCCCCCTCTGGGAGGCGGAGCGTAGCCGTGCAGGGACATGGCTGCACACTGACTTAGCTCCGTAGCATGTTCTTTACAACCTGTCCCTAACTAGAGATAAATGGGGCAAAAATATACCTAAAGCCTCCTGGAACTCACTAGAGAACCACCCGGAGAAGTCGTTGCTGAGAACCCTGTCACTAGCGGCAGTTTTCGTGTGAGCTGCACCGGACCAAGCTCGGACCGCACTCTACTCCGCCTAACTTTAGGCCCTCCCGTGTGACCGAGCAACATACCCGACATTGAGGACACACCACCTGTTGTTGGCCTGAATGAGCCGGAATGAGAACTTGGAATCCGGTAAGCCAGACTACTTAAATTAAGTGAGACGCCATCAGAACTCCCAAGTGGCATGCCAGGCCTTAATGTAACACAGAGACTTGAAGCGCTGTAGACACCAGGTGCATTTATAAACTGTAAACCGACCGCAAACATCGTTCCAACGAACTCCTGAACGAATCTGTTCATATAGGGACTCACCGCACTACAGACTGGGGCAATCGACGGGTGGGGAGACTCCCAAAACTTTGATCTCAACCATATTCATTGCGGCCCCCCCCCCCCCCCCGCACACAAAAATACCTCTATTTATTGGGACAGTACTTTCTAGAAAAGGGCCTATTACTATTACCCTCCCCCCTATATTGCTGGACACCCGCTGTGACCACCTTGTATTGCTTGACCAGATCGATTGAACATATAGGCATCTGTAAAAAAACAGCAGGCAAGCTTTACACTGAAGTAGAGTCTTTATACTATTACAAGCTACGCTTGAATCCACACAGCATCTCTTTCAATGGCATCTAGACAAAAACTTAAGGCTGACAAGAGAACACCCGCAACACCCTCTGCCACCATGAACTCATACTTCCAAAAACAGGACTGTGAAACAGAGACCAGTGACCCCTTGCCGCCAGATACACAGGCTATACACGACCACATGGCTTCCTCCCATGCCTCACAACTTGATCAAATACAAACAACCATCACCCAGCTGCCCTCTAAGTCAGATCTTGCTGACTTAAAGTCATTTATAAAATCAGAAATTACATCGCTAAGGAAAAGCATAAATGAACTGGGTTCGAGAATAGAGTGTCTGGAGGAGGGGCAGGATGCTCTAAACACAATGGTATCTGATTCTAACCATCAACTAACGAGACATGAGTCCATGGTACAATCACTCCAGCTGAAAGTCGAAGACCTCGATAATAGAGGCCGAAGGAGTAACTTAAGAATTCGGGGGGTACCTGAAGAGGTAACACAAGACTCCCTCACATCCTACTTGCTACAGCTGTTTGAATATATAATACCATCACTAAAGCTCTCAGAAACCTCCATAGAACGTGCGCAAAGGGCGCTAAGACCTATTCCGAAACTCCCAAATCCTCCAAGAGATATTATCATCAAATTCTCAAGTTACCTAGACAAGGAAGCCATATGGAAACAGGTTGGACTACAACGGGAGATCAGATTCCAGACATACAGTATACAAGTGTTCCAAGACATAAGCCCCGCCACTATTGAAAGGCGGCAGAGAAGTCAGATATATTACTCAAGTCTTGCAGGAGAGGAAGGTGAAATACCTCTGGGGCTTTCCCTTCTGTCTTATCGTCCAAAAAGAAGGTAGGACCCACATCTATAAAGAACCGGATGATCTTGAGCAATTCTCTAAGGCCCTCAACATCTCCTTCCCCTCGCCTACTTCAAATACATCAGAATCAACTACACAGCAAGTCGACAATGCACCCAAATCCCAAAGACCACAGTGGACTCTGGCCAACAAGAGGAAAAAGTTTGACCCCCCTGCCCTTGGAGCCAGACCTTCCACGAACTAAGAAGGGGCAACAACGCCACACTGGTACTATTACAACACGGAATGACCCCAGGTCAACTTATGACTAAGGAATACAACACGCTGGACACATTGTTGATACCTAGTTACTGCCCTATGATACCACCATGATTTAAGAGAATAAGGAATGGACAATACCCGTACTCCTAGAATCTGATAAGTATATTATGACAATGTTAAATGGTGATTGTTATGCTGAAATGTAATCTTTTTTGTCTACCCCTATTGTGTGATGTGGGGCTGTGATGTCAAGTTCCCTTATTTCCCCAGTTTATTTGCACCCTTACTAACACTGCATAGACATTAGGCTAGGAGTAGCTGATGCTACGACAACCCACCTAACTATATTTACAACCAGTTAGCGTAGCGTGTACGCATTAGCATGTAATATAATAGATTGATAATAGTAGTCGTACACGGAACCATTTACCTTCAGTAGATGGCTATAAATAACAGGGCCTCCCCACACCCACATGTCCCCTAATAACAGGGAACTAGTACCTATAAAATTCCGAGAGGTATTTTGTTCAATTTACCCTATCACACCCACTGCCCACCAGTATGGTAATAAGCATAAACGGGCTAATAACTAAAGGAAAGAACACAGCAACTAAGACCCACATGACCAGTAAATTTAAATTAATAAGGGCAGATTTTCGCTTCCCCTTATGCTATCTTATAATGCGGCCCAGATATTAGGGTGAGATTGGTGGATACCATGTCTACCCACCCAAGCACAACCATGGTTAGCCAGAAAACCAACTACACTGTTAATGCATATTAGACTGTTGATGTCAGTTACACAATGTCCAGCTTACTTTGCACAAGTGACCGGAAGTGATAATTCCTCAGAGCTTTCACACATTTTATATAAAATAAAGTCCCGGCGCTCATAAGGAGACATGGGAATTAGGCCCGCTCTATCCAAAGGTATTCCTAACTAGTCAACATAGCGAATAGCCCCAAAATAGCTAATCGCAAAAGGTGGTGGGTGATATGGCCCCCCGTACTCAAGATTTTCATAACCAAAGTTTGACTGTCAAAACAGAACAGATTATTGCTGCCCTATAAATAAGAAGACTGGGTCCTCAGTTGTGAGGCCCATGGGGTTCAATGTATTTAATTTGTTACAACTATCATTATATAGCTCCCCCGATGCTGTTTTTATTTGTATACGTCAGGGGCATGGTTGATATTAGGAATATGCTACCTCCATAGCCAACATGAAGTTAATGTTGGTGTTACTTAGTTCTTTTAGTTTTTTTTATTTTATTTTTCCCCCTAATTGTTTTTCTTATGACTTTTGCTAATTTGTTTCGTACACACTGCCAAATGTGGATATGTGAAAATGTTCCCGGTCCGCTCAGCGCCCCAGTGCCTAGTTATTCTGAAATAATTATATTTAAGACCCAAAACTTAAGATATATTCTTAACTTCCACCATATAGACAATGGCTAACCTAAATCATAGCTCTCATGCCAGTAACCACATCAACATATACTCAGTCAATGCAAAAGGCTTGAACATACCATGTAAAAGAACAATAGCATCCAAAGACTTTCATAGACACAAGGCTGACCTGGTATTTTTACAGGAGACCCACATTCGTAAAGGTAAGGAACCAAACACATTCACTCGTACATACGGCACCTGCTACTGGGCTTCATACCCTCGTAGCAAAAAACATGGAGTGGGGATCTTGATTAAGAAAGACATCCCCTTTACAGTAATACAGACTGTTAGAGACAGAGATGAGAGATACCTTATCCTTGTTGGACTCCTATATGGTAGACCAGTAACACTGGCTTCAATATACGCCCCCAACACTGCACAACATTCATTTATGAAAAGAATAACTAATCTAGTTTTGGAACACCAAAAAAAGGGACTCTCATGGGCGGAGACCTTAACGTGACACTTGACCCTGACCTAGATCGCTCTTCCCAGCGATCCTCCATACCGACCACAAGTACATCAAAAATTAAATCTTACCTCAAAAACATAGTAGCACAAGACGTCTGGAGAACACTGCATCCCCAACTAAGGGACTACACGTTTTATTCATACCCTCACAAAGTATATACCCGTATAGACTATGTGTTCACAGAGGGCTCTCACTATTTAATTCAGCAAAAATCTCACAATCACTTGGTCGGATCACGCTTCAGTGCTTTGCACTATGACATGGCCCTCAAAGCCCCTAAAAGATTATATTTGGAGACTAGGCGAACAACTACTGGCCGACCCTTTGGTGACCCCCCGAATCACTAAAGCACTCCTAGAGTACTTTGAACATAATTCCAAACCTGACACCGCACAACACATACTATGGGAGGCTCACAAGAGCGTCATCAGAGGGGAATTGATAGCTATCAAAGCACAAGTAAATAAATCTAAAAGGCAATTAACCACCTCGCTACTTACAAATATACAACACCTAGAATCCCTACATAAGAACTCACCAACTAACAAGGACTTACTTAGCAAGCTCAATCAAGAAAGACAATCATTAGCCACACATCTTAATAAAATACATAAAAGGCAGACTCTATACACCCACCAAAAGCACTACGAAGGCAGCAACAAATCGGGCAGATCCCTAGCTAGATACCTCAAGCAAAAAGCGAACAAAAAATATATCATGCAAATCAAGGACCACAACGGCATCCCTCAGAACTCAACTAAACAAATCTTGCACACTTTCGTATCATTCTTCCAAAAACTGTACAATATCCGAAACTTGAGCACAGACAACCCGAACCACATTGAACACAGAACACAACTGATTGAAGACTATCTTAGAAAACTCCACCTACCACACATAACAGAGTCACAAAAAGAACAACTGGAGAACCCCATATCTCTAGGTGAATTAAAATTAGCCCTAAAGAACCTACCCACCGGAAAGGCGCCAGGACCTGATGGCTTCAGCCATAAATACTATACCACTTTTCAGGACATTTTAAACCCATATATGTTGAATTACTTCCACTCCATAGACGAATGCGAGGCCTTTCCCCCTAGTGCATTAGAAGCTCACATAATATTAATACCCAAACCTAACAAACCCCAAGATATCCCTAGCAATTATCACCCAATATCGCTGTTAAACACCGACATTAAACTATACGCTAGGATACTGGCGAGCAGACTTAACAAAGTATTACCAGACCTAATTCACCTCGACCAGGTCGGATTCGTACCTGGGAGAGAGGCGAAGGACAGCACGGTCAGGGCCTTAAATTTGATTTATTATGCTAAAGCCAAAAACATCCCCTCTATTCTCCTGTCCACGGACACGTAGAAGGCCTTTGACCGTGTTGCCTGGGATTACATGAAAGCCACCCTAACCCATATGGGACTGGGGACAAAGATCCTTATTAGAATCTTCTCGCTCTATTCTAAACCCACCGCGAAAATACTAGTCAATGGTACCTTGTCACCCCCCTTCCCCATCACCAACGGGACACGTCAGGGATGTCCCCTGTCCCCACTCCTATTCGCATGTGTCATCGAAACATTAGCGACCAAAATTAGGCAGAACCCCCAGATAACAGGAATCGCCATAGAAGAACAGAAATATGTGCTGTCCCTGTTCGCAGACCTGCTTTTTACCCTTACCAACTTAGAAACTTCAATTCCAAACCTCCTAGACGAATTCCGCACTTGCCAAACCTTATCAAATTTCGCTGTCAACATGACAAAGTCAGAAATATTAAAGGGACAGTAAACCTTAAAAATAATGTTATATAATTCTGCACATAGTGCAGAATTATATAACATTATTTAAGTGCTATAGTTCTAAAACCCTTTTTTACCTTTTAAAATGTAAAAATGACAGCGCTTTTACAGACCCGCTCTCTGCTGAGCGGGTCTGTAATATTTAGTCAGCGCATCGGGCCAGCTGTATAGTCACAGCCCGGCCCGATCGCGCCATAAGACTAAGTGCAGCTCGCTCCTGTCACAGGAGCGAGCTGCACTTAGTGCTATGGCGCGGTCGGGCCGGGCTGTGACTATACAGCTGGCCCGATGCGCTGACTAAATATTACAGACCCGCTCAGCAGAGAGCGGGTCTGTAAAAGCGCTGTCATTTTTACATTTTAAAAGGTAAAAAAGGGTTTTAGAACTATAGCACTTAAATAATGTTATATAATTCTGCACTATGTGCAGAATTATATAACATTATTTTTAAGGTTTACTGTCCCTTTAAATATAAACATGTCAGGCCCATCCTTAGCTGCTACCCAAAAAGTCACTCCATTCGCGTGGTGTCCCCACTCACTGAAATATCTAGGGATCCATCTTTCACCCTCACTAGATGACATATTCCATCTGAACTACACGCCCCTCAAACACACCATAGTACGAGACCTCTCATCATGGGGTTCCAAAAAACTGTCATGGCTAGGACGCATTGAAGTCATCAAAATGAATGTATTCCCACAAATTCTTTATCTTCTCCAAACCTTACCGATCCCCCTACCTAAGTCATTTCTCCCATCCTTACAAAAAGCGTTTAGCAACTTTATATGGCATAGGAAACCGCCCAGAATCAACAGCCTCATAATGCAAACGTCTAGAGCCCAGGGAGGTATGGGGGTACCGAACCTTAGTACATATCGACAGGCCATATTCCTGCAGAGACTGATAGACTGGAACATCTACTACGAACACAAAAGATAGGTCCTGCTTGAACACCTCCTAACAGGTAGACGACACCTGGGGAGACTGTGCTGGAGTAATCCAAACCTTTTTTAAAAAATTAAAACAGACAACCCAATGATACAAAAGACTTATATATGGGGATACACTGTCAACACATCACACTTCATTTCGTCAATACCCTCCCCATTGACTTCCCTGATAGAGAACGGCGAATTTGTGGGGAGACCCTTCACCACTAAATCTATAGTGGACACCCCAAATAGGGATTTTATCATCCACACGCTGACCTAACAATGAATCAATACTCCCAAGATCCGAGTTACTCTCAGAAGGACACGACTGTTTTGCTAATTGGTTTACCTACCAACAAACAATACACTACATTACCACTCACTCAGGTTACGGAAATATGATCAGACCACTAACCAACTTCGAATCCCTCTGCCTTCAAACACCGCCCCTAAGACATACATTATCATCCGTATACAAATTTCTGACACACACGACACCCGGTTATATACCACCATTCCTAGAAAGTTGGGAGAGGGATTTAGGGGTCATCATATTGCCCCAAACAAGTATATCGATGTTTCGAGCCATGATGAGATCCTCAGTCTCCTCCTCTATTATGGAAATCAACTACAAACTACTACACAGATGGCATCTTACGCCAAGAAAGTTACATCGCCTATTTCGTTCCCAGAGTAATAAATGTTGACGCTGTGGCCATGTAAATAGCGACACAGCCCACATTTGGTGGTGGTGTAATGCCATCCATTACTTTTGGAGGGCTGTGATTAACGAGATAGAGATCATACTAGAAACCCAATTGCCACTTGACCCTTTGATGTGGCTGCTACACAAGCCCTTCCTCACAATTAAATATAAACCTTACTCCCGCCTTTTAAACATTATGATCAATGGAATTAAAACTCTGATAGCACAAAACTGGAGAAGTAGGGACACCCCCACCATAGATATGTGGATCCAAAAAGTTACAGATATCCTTGAATTATAAGAATACTACCACCTCAAATATGACAAAATGGATTCTTACGCAGAGTTCACACATCTCTGGACCTATTATGTTCAACACAAAACTTAAATAAACTATAGTCTTGAACCAACAAATACTGGCCATGGGAGTTTTAAGATAAAAATAAACATGCTGGACATGGGCACTGGGGGCGCGGGCTGACCGGGACCAGACCACTTCCTCCTTTTTCCCCTTTCCTTCTCATTCCCCCTCTTATTCCCCATTCTTAATTTTGTAACCCTCCCCCTCTCTCTATCCCCCCCTTGAACCATCCCACTGTTGTAATTTTATTATAAACAGGGTGTCCTTTGATATCCTTTACTCAACTGTAGGCACCCTGCCCCCCCCCCCCCCTTTAACAAGATAAGTACTAATAGGACTTTCAGGCGAACCACACAGATAACAAGAAAAAAAGCCCCCCTCTGAAGAAGCATTGGTGAAATGCGCGTCAGGGGAGCCTCTAACAGGGTTTATCTACATGTTTTAGATTGCTTGTCTAACAGCCTATAACCTGATACTTAGCAGTGGTTTGTAGTTTACAGATAGATAATAGCTAATATTTTCTTTTAATAAGTGCCAATAAAAGCTATGTTTTACTGTTAGTGATAATATCATTTAGCTATACTCTTTAAATATAAAAGGTGTACACAACTTTCTTTTGTCAAGCTCTTTTTGACTTCGTTATCTAAGTAAAACTTTCTAGTTAACTACACCCCTCCCACATTTGTGCAGGATTATACTATAGCTAAAAACTATTCACCTTCCATTTCTGTATATTCCAACATATATACCCCCTCTCCAGCTCTGGATTTGTCTGAAACTTCTATTTCCTTTTCCTGAAAGTTTTCTCCCATCATAGAATATCGCCTCATACATCCGACGGGCCCTGGCAGAGAAGAAGCTACTTTATTATTCCATGGAGAATCTGGGCATCTCATTTCATGATCCGGTTAGTCTCATTTTGAGTGTCTAGCCTGTGCCTGCCTGTGAGTGTCTAGCCTGTGCCTGCCTGTGAGTGTCTAGCCTGTGCCTGCCTGTGAGTGTCTAGCCTGTGCCTGCCTGTGAGTGTCTAGCCTGTGCCTGCCTGTGAGTGTCTAGCCTGTGCCTGCCTGTGAGTGTCTAGCCTGTGCCTGCCTGTGAGTGTCTAGCCTGTGCCTGTCTGTGAGTGTCTAGCCTGTGCCTGCCTGTGAGTGTCTAGCCTGTGCCTGGCTGTGAGTGTCTAGCCTGTGTCTGCCTGTGAGTGTCTAGCCTGTGCCTGTCTGTGAGTGTCTAGCCTGTGCCTGCCTGTGAGTGTCTAGCCTGTGCCTGCCTGTGAGTGTCTAGCCTGTGCCTGCCTGTGAGTGTCTAGCCTGTGCCTGTCTGTGAGTGTCTAGCCTGTGCCTGCCTGTGAGTGTCTAGCCTGTGCCTGTCTGTGAGTGTCTAGCCTGTGCCTGCCTGTGAGTGTCTAGCCTGTGCCTGCCTGTGAGTGTCTAGCCTGTGCCTGCCTGTGAGTGTCTAGCCTGTGCCTGCCTGTGAGTGTCTAGCCTGTGCCTTCCTGTGAGTGTCTAGCCTGTGCCTGCCTGTGAGTGTCTAGCCTGTGCCTGCCTGTGAGTGTCTAGCCTGTGCCTGCCTGTGAGTGTCTAGCCTGTGCCTGCCTGTGAGTGTCTAGCCTGTGCCTGCCTGTGAGTGTCTAGCCTGTGCCTGCCTGTGAGTGTCTAGCCTGTGCCTGCCTGTGAGTGTCTAGCCTGTGCCTGCCTGTGAGTGTCGTCTAGCCTGTGCCTGTCTGTGAGTGTCGTCTAGCCTGTGCCTGTCTGTGAGTGTCTAGCCTGTGCCTGTCTGTGAGTGTCTAGCCTGTGCCTGTCTGTGAGTGTCTAGCCTGTGTCTGTCTGTGAGTGTCTTGCCTGTGCCTGTCTGTGAGTGTCTTCTAGCCTGTGCCTTTCTGTGAGTGTCTTCTAGCCTGTGCCTGCCTGTGAGTGTCTTCTAGCCTGTGTCTGTCTGTGTGTATGTCACTCTGTCACCGTGTGTCACTGTGCATAAATCATTTTGAAGTGTTTTTCTTTTTGTTCAGGATTCCTGGACTCCTGATGAGATAATTCCTGAGAGTATTAAAGAGCGAGTCCGGTAATAGCACTTTTGTACCATTCTAGAACATGGCTGCGGCTGTACCCCCTCTGTTTTGCCCCAAGAACTAGAAATTGTCCATTACCTTTTGTATTGCCCCCGACATATTACCCCTTCCTACTGCCGATAAAATAGAGATAATAGCCCTCTGTACTGCCCCGTAGAGATAAAATAGATATATTACCCCTCTGTACTGCCCCCCCAAGGTAGAGATATATTACCCCTCTGTACTAACACCTAGAGGTACAATTAGATATATTACCCCTCTGTACTAACACCTAGAGGTACAATTTGATATATTACCCCTCTGTACTGCCCGCTAGAGGTACAATTAGATATATTGCCCCTCTGTACTGCCCGCTAGAGGTAAAATAGACCCAATCCCCCACCTCTGTACTGCCCCTAACAATATTTTCTTTACCCACCACACAGGATGGAGAGAGAGGCAAGAGCACAGAGCAGGGGTAAGTCTATAAAAAGCCCTGGGGCTGACGGTAAGTGATCATTTAGATACTTTGCTAGCTGTGCAGTGACAACAGTTGGCATTGGGGTACTTACACATAACTGATTATCAAGGGGGCGATAAGAGAGGCCAGGTGGGGTATCAGAATGCCTATACTGGTTTGGTTTCAGTGCTATTCCGTTATGCTGTACCTTGCAGGTGATTTGCCCTATGACGGGGTGTCTGTAACAATGACCCCGGCACAGATGAATGGAACACGGAGAGTCGCTCTGGATGGGGTGATTAGTGAGGAAGATTGTCAGGGGCTTCTCATTATGGCGCAGGTTAGTCTGAAATAATAAAGTCACAAAACAGGAGAGTTAGTTAAATCGTATGAAGGAGGGAAAACAGGACAAGGGGTTAGCGGATAATTAGCGAGGACTGGAAATAATAACAGTCTGAGATACACAAAAATGGAATCAGACGCCCCAATAGCCTCCAAATATCAAAGTATGGTACTCACAAAGTGCTCTAATCACATACTGCACTATTAGGAGTCGTCCAGATCACTGACACTCTGGTGTTGACAACTGTGTCTACTCGATTCTTGTGCTGAAAATCTTGTTATGATTAAGTTTGCCCCTAAACCTAAAATGCTGTAGAAAGACGGCTGCACAGTCTTGATAATTAAATAAGCAGTCTGCAAACAAAGCTCAGATTGTACCTGAAAATAAAGTATTTTCTCCAACATAGGTGTGTCCGGTCCACGGCGTCATCCTTACTTGTGGGATATTCTCTTCCCCAACAGGAAATGGCAAAGAGCCCAGCAAAGCTGGTCACATGATCCCTCCTAGGCTCCGCCTACCCCAGTCATTCTCTTTGCCGTTGTACAGGCAACATCTCCACGGAGATGGCTTAGAGTTTTTTAGTGTTTAACTGTAGTTTTTCATTATTCAATTCATGACCACGGTGGATTTAAAGGATGCGTATCTACATATTCCTATCCACAAGGAACATCATCGGTTCCTAAGGTTTGCATTCCTGGACAAACATTACCAGTTCGTGGCGCTTCCTTTCGGATTAGCCACTGCTCCAAGGATTTTCACAAAGGTACTAGGGTCCCTTCTAGCTGTACTAAGACCAAGGGGCATTGCAGTAGTACCTTACCTGGACGACATTCTGATTCAAGCGTCGTCCCTCCCTCGAGCAAAGGCTCACACGGACATCGTCCTGGCCTTTCTCAGATCGCACGGCTGGAAAGTGAACGTGGAAAAGAGTTCTCTATCCCCGTCAACAAGGGTTCCCTTCTTGGGAACAATTATAGACTCCTCAGAAATGAGGATTTTTCTAACAGAGGCCAGAAAGACAAAGCTTCTGGACTCTTGTCGAATACTTCATTCCGTTCCTCTTCCTTCCGTAGCTCAGTGCATGGAAGTGATCGGGTTGATGGTAGCGGCAATGGACATAGTTCCTTTTGCGCGCATTCATCTAAGACCGTTACAACTGTGCATGCTCAGTCAGTGGAATGGGGACTATACAGACTTGTCTCCAAAGATACAAGTAAATCAGAGGACCAGAGACTCACTCCGTTGGTGGCTGTCCCTGGACAACCTGTCACGAGGGATGACATTCCACAGACCAGAGTGGGTCATTGTCACGACCGACGCCAGTCTGATGGGCTGGGGCGCGGTCTGGGGATCCCTGAAAGCTCAGGGTCTTTGGTCTCGGGAAGAATCTCTTCTACCGATAAATATTCTGGAACTGAGAGCGATATTCAATGCTCTCAAGGCTTGGCCTCAGCTAGCGAGGTCCAAGTTCATACGGTTTCAATCAGACAACATGACGACTGTTGCGTACATCAACCATCAGGGGGGAACAAGGAGTTCCCTAGCGATGGAAGAAGTGACCAAGATCATTCTATGGGCGGAGTCTCACTCCTGCCACCTGTCTGCTATCCACATCCCGGGAGTGGAAAATTGGGAAGCGGATTTTCTGAGTCGTCAGACATTGCATCCGGGGGAGTGGGAACTCCATCCGGAAATCTTTGCCCAAGTCACTCAACTTTGGGGCATTCCAGACATGGATCTGATGGCCTCTCGTCAGAACTTCAAAGTTCCTTGCTACGGGTCCAGATCCAGGGATCCCAAGGCGGCTCTAGTGGATGCACTAGTAGCACCTTGGACCTTCAAACTAGCTTATGTGTTCCCGCCGTTTCCTCTCATCCCCAGGCTGGTAGCCAGGATCAATCAGGAGAGGGCGTCGGTGATCTTGATAGCTCCTGCGTGGCCACGCAGGACTTGGTATGCAGATCTGGTGAATATGTCATCGGCTCCACCTTGGAAGCTACCTTTGAGACGAGACCTTCTTGTTCAGGGTCCGTTCGAACATCCGAATCTGGTTTCACTCCAGCTGACTGCTTGGAGATTGAACGCTTGATTTTATCGAAGCGAGGTTTCTCAGATTCTGTTATCGATACTCTTGTTCAGGCCAGAAAGCCTGTAACTAGAAAGATTTACCACAAAATTTGGAAAAAATATATCTGTTGGTGTGAATCTAAAGGATTCCCTTGGGACAAGGTTAAGATTCCTAGGATTCTATCCTTCCTTCAAGAAGGATTGGAAAAAGGATTATCGGCAAGTTCCCTGAAGGGACAGATTTCTGCCTTGTCGGTGTTACTTCACAAAAAACTGGCAGCTGTGCCAGATGTTCAAGCCTTTGTTCAGGCTCTGGTTAGAATCAAGCCTGTTTACAAACCTTTGACTCCTCCTTGGAGTCTCAATTTAGTTCTTTCAGTTCTTCAGGGGGTTCCGTTTGAACCCTTACATTCCGTTGATATTAAGTTATTATCTTGGAAAGTTTTGTTTTTAGTTGCAATTTCTTCTGCTAGAAGAGTTTCAGAATTATCTGCTCTGCAGTGTTCTCCTCCTTATCTGGTGTTCCATGCAGATAAGGTGGTTTTACGTACTAAACCTGGTTTTCTTCCAAAAGTTGTTTCTAACAAAAACATTAACCAGGAGATTATCGTACCTTCTCTGTGTCCGAAACCAGTTTCAAAGAAGGAACGCTTGTTGCACAATTTGGATGTTGTTCGCGCTCTAAAATTCTATTTAGATGCTACAAAGGATTTTAGACAAACATCTTCCCTGTTTGTTGTTTATTCAGGTAAAAGGAGAGGTCAAAAAGCGACTTCTACCTCTCTCTCTTTTTGGATTAAAAGCATCATCAGATTGGCTTACGAGACTGCCGGACGGCAGCCTCCCGAAAGAATCACAGCTCATTCCACTAGGGCTGTGGCTTCCACATGGGCCTTCAAGAACGAGGCTTCTGTTGATCAGATATGTAGGGCAGCGACTGGGTCTTCACTGCACACTTTTACCAAATTTTACAAGTTTGATACTTTTGCTTCTTCGGAGGCTATTTTTGGGAGAAAGGTTTTGCAAGCCGTGGTGCCTTCCATTTAGGTGACCTGATTTGCTCCCTCCCTTCATCCGTGTCCTAAAGCTTTGGTATTGGTTCCCACAAGTAAGGATGACGCCGTGGACCGGACACACCTATGTTGGAGAAAACAGAATTTATGTTTACCTGATAAATTTCTTTCTCCAACGGTGTGTCCGGTCCACGGCCCGCCCTGGTTTTTTAATCAGGTCTGATAATTTATTTTCTTTAACTACAGTCACCACGGTACCATATGGTTTCTCCTATGCTATTATTCCTCCTTAACGTCGGTCGAATGACTGGGGTAGGCGGAGCCTAGGAGGGATCATGTGACCAGCTTTGCTGGGCTCTTTGCCATTTCCTGTTGGGGAAGAGAATATCCCACAAGTAAGGATGACGCCGTGGACCGGACACACCGTTGGAGAAAGAAATTTATCAGGTAAACATAAATTCTGTTTTTTTTATTAAAGTAATAAACGCAATAAAAAACACAACACGTTTTTTGGTCTTACGGTTTCATCAGGTGAGTAACTGTACAGATACATTATCCAATCTTTATAAAAAAAAAGTTAGTGTCTCTTATGTCAGTGCACATGCGTGAAAACCCCAACGTCATAATGACGTAGTGGCCCTTCCTCCAATGTGATACACAATACATCGCCATTAGGGATTCACGCATGCAAACAGGCACACAGATTACATTACAAATATTATCAACTAGCATACCCAACTTTAACAATTTAAACATTGTAAATGTGCACAAAAGCCGTGACCTGTATTTTATCCCCGGTATCCATTCGTCTCTGTCTGTCAAAAGATCTGAGATAAGGAGGCAGTCTGCAGAAGCTTAGATACAAGGTAATCACAGAGGTAAAAAGTATATTAATATAAGTGAGATAAGGAGCAATCTGCAGAGGCTTAGATACAGGGTAATCACAGAGGTAAAAAGTATATTAATATAACTGAGATAAGGAGCAGTCTGCAGAGGCTTAGATACAAGGTAATCACAGAGGTAAAAAGTATATTAATATAACTGAGATAAGGAGCAATCTGCAGAGGCTTAGATACAGGGTGATCACAGAGGTAAAAAGTATATTAATGTAACTGAGATAAGGAGCAGTCATCAGAAGCTTAGATACAAGGTAATTACAGAGGTAAAAAGTATATTAATAGAACTGAGATAAGGGGCAGTCTGCAGAGGGTTAAATCCAAGGTAATCACAGAGGTAAAAAGTATATTAATATAACTGAGATAAGGAGCAGTCTGCAGAGGCTTAGATACAAGGTAATCACAGAGGTAAAAAAGTATATTAATATAACTGAGATAAGGGGCAGTCTACAGAGGCTTAGATACAAGGTAATCACAGAGGTAAAAAGTATATTAATATAACTGAGATAAGGAGCAGTCTGCAGAGGCTTAGATACAAGGTAATCACAGAGGTAAAATTTATATTAATGTAACTGAGATAAGGAGCAGTCTGCAGAGGCTTAGATACAAGGTAATCACAGAGGTAAAAACATAATTTATGTAAGAACTTAACTGATAAATTAATTTCTTTCATATTAGCAAGAGTCCATGAGCTAGTGACGTATGGGATATACATTCCTACCAGGAGGGGCAAAGTTTCCCAAACCTCAAAATGCCTATAAATACACCCCTCACCACACCCACAATTCAGTTTAACGAATAGCCAAGAAGTGGGGTGATAAGAAAAAAGTGCGAAAGCATATAAAATAAGGAATTGGAATAGTTGTGCTTTATACGAAAATCATAACCACCACAAAAAAGGGTGGGCCTCATGGACTCTTGCTAATATGAAAGAAATGAATTTATCAGGTAAGTTCTTACATAAATTATGTTTTCTTTCATGTAATTAGCAAGAGTCCATGAGCTAGTGACGTATGGGATAGCAGATACCCAAGATGTGGAACTCCACGCAAGAGTCACTAGAGAGGGAGGGATAAAATAAAGTCAGCCAATTCCGCTGAAAAAATAATCCACAACCCAAATCAAAAAGTTTTAATCTTACAAAGAAAAAAAACTGAAATCCTAAGCAGAAGAATCAAACTGAAACAGCTGCCTGAAGTACTTTTCTACCAAAAACTGCTTCAGAAGAAGATCATATCAAAATGGTAGAATTTAGTAAAAATAAGCAAAGAAGACCAAGTTGCTGCTTTGCAAATCTGATCAACAGAAGCTTCATTCCTAAACGCCCAGGAAGTAGAAACTGACCTAGTAGAATGAGCCTTAATCCTTTGAGGCGGGGTTTTACCCGATTCCACATAAGCATGATGAATCGAAGATCTAAACCAGGACGCCAAAGAAATGGCAGAAGCCTTCTGACCTTTCCTAGAACCAGAAAAGATAACAAATAGACTAGAAGTCTTTCTGAAATCTTTAGTAGTTTCAACATAATATTTCAAAACTCTACATCCAAAGAATGCAAAGACCTCTCTAGAGAAATCTTAGGATTTGGACACAATGAAGGGACAACAATTTCTCTACTAATGTTGTTAGAATTCACAACCTTAGGTAGAAATTTATGAAGTCCGTTACACTGCCTTATCCTGATGAAAAATCAGAAAAGGAGATTCACAAGAAAGAGCAGATAACTCAGAAACTCTTCTAGCAGAAGAGATGGCCAAAAGGAACAATACTTTCCAAGAAAGTCATTTAATGTCCAGAGAATGCATAGGTTCAAACGGAGGAGCTTGTAAAGCCCTCAGAACCAAATTGAGACTCCAAGGAGGAGAGATTGACTTAATGACAGGCTTGATACGAACCAAAGCCTGTACAAAACAATGAATATCAGGATGATTAGCAATCTTTATGTGAAAAAGAACAGAAAGAGCAGAGATTTGTCCTTTCAAGGAACTTGCAGACAAACCCTTATCCAAACCATCTTGAAGAAATTGAAAAATTCTAGGAATTCTAAAAGAAAGCCAAGAGAATTTGTGAAGAACACCAAGAAATGTAAGTCTTCCAGACTCAGTAATAGATCTTCCTAGACACAAATTTACGAGCCTGTAACATAGTATTAATTACTGAGTCAGAGAAACCTCTATGACTAAGAATTAAGCGTTCAATTTCCATACCTTCAAATTTAATGATTTGAAATCCTGATGGAAAAATGGGCCTTGAGACAGAGGTCTGGCCTTAACGGAAATGTCCAAGGTTGGCAACTGGCCATCCGAACGAGATCCGCATACCAAAACCTGAGAGGCCATGCTGGAGCCACCAGCAGTACAAACGACCGCTCCATTAGGATTTTGGAAATCACTTTTGGAAGAAGAACTAGAGGTGGAAAAATATAAGCAGGCTGATAATTCCAAGGAAGCGACAACGTGTCCACTGCTTCCGCCTGAGGATCCCTGGATCTGGACAGATACCTGGGAAGTTTCTTGTTTAGATGAGAGGCCATCAGATCTATTTCTGGAAGTCCCCAGATTTGAACAATCTGAAGAAATACCTCTGGTGAAGAGACCATTCGCCCGGATGTAACGTCTGGCGACTGAGATAATCCGCTTTCCAATTGTCTATACCTGGGATATGAACCACAGAAATTAGGAGCTGGATTCCGCCCATAGAAGTATCCGGGATACATCTTTCATAGCCTGAGGACTGTGAGTCCCCCCTTGATGATTGACATACGCCACGGTTGTGACATTGTCTGTCTGAAAACAAATAAACGATTCTCTCTTTAGAAGAAGCCAGAACTGAAGAGCTCTGAAAATCGCACGGAGTTCCAAAATGTTGATTGGTAATCTCGCCTCCTGAGATTTCCAAACCCCTTGTGCTGACAGAGATCCTCAGACAGCCTCCCAACCTGAAAGACTCGCATCTGTAAAGATCATGGTCTAGGTTGAAAGAACCGAAGAGACCCGTAGAACTAAATGATGATGAACTTAACCACCGATCAAAGATAGTTAAACATTAGGATTCAAAGATATAAAAAGTGAATATCCTAGAATCCCTGCACCATTATTCAGCATAAAAAAACTGGAAAGGTTTCCTATGAAAATGAGCAAAGGCAATCGAATCCAATGCTGCAGCCATGAGACCTAAAACTTCCATGCATATATAGCAACTGAAGGAAATAATAGAGACTGAAGATTCCGACAAACGGAACCCAATAAAATTGTCACTTGTCTGTTAGAGACAAAGACATTGACACAATCTATCTGGAAACCTAAAAAAAGGTGACCCTTGTGTGAGAGGAATCAAGGAGCTTTTGATAAAAAGATCCTCTAACCATGACTTGAAGAAAAAACAAAGTTGAATCGTATGAGATTCCGCAGAACGAAAAGACTGAGCCAGTACCACGAGACCGTCCAAATAAGGAACACTGAGAACCTTGAAAAGATTCTTAGAACTGTTGCTAGACCAGAAGGAAAAGCAACAAATTGGTAATGCTTGTCAAAAAAGAGAATCTCAGAAAATAAAAATAATCTGAAATGAAAACAGAAGATATGCATCTATTGTAAACAAATAATGCATCACTGACCAAAAAAGGCAAAATAGACCATAAAAACACCATTCTAAAAGATGGTATACTTATATGACAATTCAAAAAGATTTTCTATCTTTAGAACAATGTTTAGTCTTGAATAAAACCCCAAAACCCAGTTCCTAAAAATGGAACTGGAATAAATACCCCAGAAAACTCCAGGTCTGAACAGCGCTTGAGCCCCAACGGGTGACCAGCCGCGCTTCACCAATACCCAAAATATATAGGTCTGAAACACACTTAAGGAAAGTGTTGGCCTTACTGGAATAGCTGGAATATAATAGAGAAAAAAAGACTTCTCACAGACGGTTTTACTCTGAATCTTATTCTGTACCCAAAATCTAAGAAATTTGGACCGAATAGAACCAAACAAATTTCAAAAAAGTCTTAACCTGCCCCTTACCAGCCAAGCTGGAATACGGCACATACACGCAAATTTAGGGAGCTGACTTTGAACTGAAAAAAACTTCCAATTAAAAACATGTTACTTGGGTAAGAATTTAGCATTTCGTTCCTTAGTAAGAACAAAAAAACTAATATAAGCTTAAAGTTTTAGTCTTAGAACTCAATCTTGAAGCCCAGAGTAACAGTTAAGAATTGAATCCAATTATGAACCAAATAATTGATTATCTTGGAAAAAAAAAAGAAATATGGATTTTTAGAAATCACAAAATTCTTCTAGCTAAAACAGCTAAAGACATAGATTAAACCTCATTTGCGAAAATATTCAATAAAATGAAGACACAAATGAAATTATTAGCATGTTAATCAAGTTAAAGGACCAGTCAACACACTGGACTTGCATAATCAACAAATGCAAGACAACAAGACAATGCAACAGCACTTAGTCTGAACTTCAAATGACTAGTAGATTTTGTCCCTTTAACAAAGCTAAACAAATCATAATCCGATACTTGATCTTAAAGTATCCAAACAGAAAAATGAAGCAATTGCAACATCATCCAAATAAATTACAGGTCCAAGAAAAGTACCTGAAAATAAATAATTTTCCTTAAATAAGATACAACCATCTGAAGGAAAAAAATAAATACTATTTTGCTATAGAAACAATAGCATATTTAGCAGGAGTAGAGATAGCCCCATTAATTTGAGGAACCCTCAAAACTGAAAACTAACTGCCGGCAAAGAATATAATTTAAAAACCTTGAAGAAGGAATAAAAGAAAATTCTCAGCCTATTCCATTCCCTAGTATCAGGAACTGGAAAAAAACCTCTGAAAACACAGAAGATTAATAAGCAGAAATAAAATGTTAGCTAGTCTTGAAAAAGAACTAGTTACCTCAATATCCAAAATAATCAACACCTTTTCAACAAAGAACAAATGTACTCTAATAAAAATAAAAAAGTAGATTTGTTAGTGTCAATATCTGATGAAGAAAATTCTGAATGAGAAAAAACATCATCAGAGAAGGATAATTCAGTATGTTGTTGGTCATTTGAAACTTCTTCAACTAAATGAGAAGTTTGAAAAAGACCTAAAAATTTTATTAGAAGGCGGGATGTCAGACAAAGGGGGGTAGTTATCAAGCCGTCAACCTCAAATACGCTGGAATTCTGCAGCGTATTTGTGGCGAGGCTGATTCGCCTTAGTTATCAAAGGCTAGACACCGGCAAAAGTAGAATTTTGTGACGTAAGCTTCGATCCGCCGGACTCAGTCCGACACAGATCGATTCTTACGTCACTCCAGATGTTCCGCACACAAGTGCGGCACAATCTGACTACTTTTGCTAGTTATCAAAAAACTTGCAGGTACGCTCGGTACTTTTCCGGCCCAGCGTACCTGGTTTTCAATCCGCCGCCCTGGAGGCGGCGGATCCCATAGGAATCAATGGGAGTCTGACCATAGCGAAAATACAAGTTCGCTGCTGCCAGACATCCCATTGATTCCTATGGGAGATGTCTGCACCTAACACCCTAACATGTACCCCGAGTCTAAACACCACTAATCTGTCCCCCCTACACCGCCGCAATTAAATAAAGTTATTACCCCCTAAACCGCCGCTCCCGGAGCCTACCGCAAGCTACTCTATACATATTAACCCCTAAACCGCCACACCCTGACCCGCCGCAACTATAATATATGTATTAACCCCTAATCCGCCGCTCCCAGACCCCTCCGCCACCTACATGATACCTATTAACCCCTATCCTGCCCCCCTATACCGCCGCCCTCTATAATAAAGTTATTAACCCCTATCCTGCTGATCCCGCACCTCGCCGCAACTAAATAGTTTAACCCCTAAACCGCCGCTCCAGGACCCCGCCGCAACCTATATTAAACTTATTAACCCCTATCCTGCCCCCCCTACACCGCCGCCACTGTAATAAATTTATTAACCCCTAAACCTAAGTCTAACACTAACCCTAACACCCCCCAACTTAAATATTAATTAAATAAATCTAAATAATATTTCTATTATTAACTAAATTAATCCTATTTAAAACTAAATACTTACCTTTAAAATAAACCCTAATATAGCTACAATATAAATAATAATTATATTGTAGCTATCTTAGGATTTATATTTATTTTACAGGTAACTTTCAATTTATTTTAACTTGGTACAATAGCTATTAAATAGTTATTAACTATTTAATAGCTACCTAGCTAAAATAAAGAGAAATTTACCTGTAAAATAAAAACTAACCTAAGTTACAATTACACCTAACACTACACTATACTTTAATAAATTATTCCTATTTAAAACTAAATACTTACCTGTAAAATAAACCCTAAGATAGCTACAATGTAATTAATAATTACATAGTAGCTATCTTAGGCCTAGATTTTGAGTTTGGCGGTAGCCGTAAAAACCAGCGTTAGAGGCTCCTAACGCTGGTTTTAGGCTACCGCCGGTATTTAGAGTCAGTCAGGAAAGGGTCTAACGCTCACTTTTCAGCCGCGACTTTTCCATACCGCAGATCCTCTTACGTCAATTGCGTATCCTATCTTTTCAATGGGATCTTCCTAACTCCGGTATTTAGAGTCGTGTCTGAAGTGAGCGTTAGAACTCTAACGACAAAACTCCAGCCGCAGAAAAAAGTCAGTAGTTAAGAGCTTTCTGGGCTAACGCCGGTTCATAAAGCTCTTAACTACTGTGCTCTAAAGTACACTAACACCCATAAACTACCTATGTACCCCTAAACCGAGGTCCCCCAACATAGCCGACCGCTCGATTGAATTTTTTTAACCCCTAATCTGCCGACCGCCACCTACGTTATCCTTATGTACCCCTAATCTGCTCCCCCTAACACCGCCGACCCCTATATTATATTTATTAACCCCTAACCTGCCCCCCTCAACGTCGCCGCCAGCTACCTACACTTATTAACCCCTAATCTGCCGTCCGCACGCCGCCGCCAGCTACATTATAGCTATGTACCCCTAATCTGCTGCCCCTAACACCGCCGACCCCTATATTATATTTATTAACCCCTAACCTGCCCCCCTCAACGTCGCCTCCACCTGCCTACACTTATTAACCCCTAATCCGCCTCACTAACCCTATAATAAATAGTATTAACCCCTAATCTGCCCTCCCTAACATCGCCGACACCTAACTTCAATTATTAACCCCTAATTTGCCGACCGAATCTCGCCGCTATTCTAATAAATGGATTAACCCCTAAAGCTAAGTCTAACCCTAACACTAACACCCCCCTAAGTTAAATATAATTTAAATCTAACGAAATAAATTAACTCTTATTAAATAAATTATTCCTATTTAAAGCTAAATACTTACCTGTAAAATAAATCCTAATATAGCTACAATATAAATTATAATTATATTATAGCTATTTTAGGATTAATATTTATTTTACAGGTAACTTTGTAATTATTTTAACCAGGTACAATAGCTATTAAATAGTTAAGAACTATTTAATAGCTAAAATAGTTAAAATAATTACAAAATTACCTGTAAAATAAATCCTAACCTAAGTTACAATTAAACCTAACACTACACTATCAATAAATTAATTAAATAAAATACCAACAATTACCTACAATTAAACCTAACACTACACTATCAATAAATTAATTAAATACAATATCTACAAATAAATACAATGAAATAAACTAACTAAAGTACAAAAAATAAAAAAGAACTAAGTTACAAAAAATAAAAAAATATTTACAAACATAACAAAATATTACAACAATTTTAAACTAATTACACCTACTCTAAGCCCCCTAATAAAATAGCAAAGCCCCCCAAAATAAAAAATGCTCTACCCTATTCTAAATTACAAAAGTTCAAAGCTCTTTTACCTTACCAGCCCTGAACAGGGCCCTTTGCGGGGCATGCCCAAAGAAATTCTGCTCTTTTGCCTGTAAAAAAAAACATACAATACCCCCCCCCAACATTACAACCCACCACCCACATACCCCTAATCTAACCCAAACCCCCCTTAAATAAACCTAACACTAAGCCCCTGAAGATCTTCCTACCTTATCTTCACCATACCAGGTTCACCGATCGATCCAGAAGAGCTCCTCCGATGTCCTGATCCAAGCCCAAGCAGGGGGCTGAAGAGGTCCATGATCCGGCTGAAGTCATCATCCAAGCGGGAGCTGAAGAGGTCCATGATCAGGCTGAAGTCATCATCCAAGCGGGAGCTGAAGAGGTCCACGATCCGGCTGAAGTCTTCTATCAACGGGATCTTCAATCTTCTTTCTTCCGGATCCATCTTGCAGACCTCCGACGCGGAACATCCTGCTGGCCCAACGGACTACCGACGAATGAAGGCTCCTTTAAGGGACGTCATCCAAGATGGCGTCCCTCGAATTCCGATTTGCTGATAGGATTCTATCAGCCAATCGGAATTAAGGTAGGAAAATTCTGATTGGCTGATGGAATCAGCCAATCAGAATCAAGTTCAATCCGATTGGCCGATCCGATCAGCCAATAAGATTGAGCTTGCATTCTATTGGCTGATCGGAACAGCCAATAGAATGCGAGCTCAATCTGATTGGCTGATTAAAAAAATTAAAGTTACAAACATTAAAAAAATATTACAACAATTTTAAGTTAATTACACCTAATCTAAGCCCCCTAATAAAATAACAAAGCCCCCCAAAATAAAAAATGTCCCTGCTTTATTCTAAATTAAAAAAGTTCAAAGCTCTTTTACCTTACCAGCCCTTAAAAGGGCCTTTTGCGGGGCATGCCCCAAAGAAAACTGCTCTTTTGTCTGTAAAAGAAAAATACAACCCCCCCCAACATTAAAACCCACCACCCACATACCCCTAATCTAACCCATACCCCCCTTAAATAAACCTAACACTACCCCCTGAAGATCATCCTACCTTGAGTTGTCTTCAGCCAGCCGACCCACCGATGGAACCGAAGAGGAGATCCGGAGCAGCAGAAGTGATCCTCCAAGGGGTGCTGAAGAAGTCTTCCATCCAATGAAGTGATCCTCCAGGCGGCGCTGAAGAGGTCTTCCATCCGGGCGATGTCATCTTCCAAGCGAGGTCTTCAATCTTCTTTCTTCAGGATCCATCTTCATCCCGCCGACGCGGAACATCCTTCTTCACCCGACGGACTACCGACGAATGAAGGCTCCTTTAAGGGACGTCATACAAGATGGTGTCCCTTCAATTCCGATTGGCTGATAGGATTCTATCAGCCAATCAGAATTAAGGTAGGAAAAATCTGATTGGCTGATCGGAACAGCCAATAGAATGCGAGCTCAATCTGATTGATTGAACTTCAATCTGATTGGCTGATTCAATCAGCCAATCAGATTTGTCCTACCTTAATTCCGATTGGCTGATAGAATCCTATCAGCCAATCGGAATTGAAGGGACGCCATCTTGGATGACGTCCCTTAAAGGAGCCTTCATTTTGTCGGTAGTCCGTCGGGAAAGAAGGATGTTCCGCGTCGGCGGGATGAAGATGGATCCTGAAGAAAGAAGATTGAAGACCCCGCTTGGAAGATGACATCGCCCGGATGGAAGACTTCTTCAGCTCCGCTTGGAAGATGACATCGCCCGGAGCCCGGATGGAAGACTTCTTCAGCGCCGCCTGGAGGATCACTTCATCGGATGGAAGACTTCTTCAGCGCCCCTTGGAGGATCACTTCTGCCGCTCCGGATCTCCTCTTCGGTTCCATCGGTGGGTCGGCTGGCTGAAGACAACTCAAGGTAGAATGATCTTCAGGGGGGGTAGTGTTAGGTTTATTTAAGGGGGGTTTGGGTTAGATTAGGGGTATGTGGGTGGTGGGTTTTAATGTTGGGGGGGGTTGTATTTTTCTTTTACAGGCAAAAGAGCAGTTTTCTTTGGGGCATGCCCCGCAAAAGGCCCTTTTAAGGGCTGGTAAGGTAAAAGAGCTTTGAACTTTTTTAATTTAGAATAGGGTAGGGAATTTTTTTATTTTGGGGGGCTTTGTTATTTTATTAGGGGGCTTAGATTAGGTGTAATTAGCTTAAAATTGTTGTAATATTTTTTTAATGTTTGTAACTTATTTTTTTTATTTTTTGTAACTTAGCTTTTTTTATTTTTTGTACTTTTAGTTAGTTTATGTAATTGTATTTAATTGTAGTTATTTGTAGTTAATTAATTTAATTAATGTAATGATAGTGTAGTGTTAGGTGTAATTGTAACTTAGGTTAGGATTTATTTTACAGGTAATTTTGTATTTCTTTTAGCTAGGTAGTTATTAAATAGTTAATAACTATTTAATAACTATTCTAACTAGCTAAAATAAATACAAAGTTACCTGTAAAATAAATATAAATCCTAAAATAGCTACAATGTAATTATTAATTATATTGTAGCTATCTTAGGGTTTATTTTACAGGTAAGTATTTAGTTTTAAATAGGATTAATTTAGTTAATAATAGAAATATTATTTAGATTTATTTAATTAATATTTAAGTTAGGGGGGTTTTAGGGTTAGTGTTAGACTTAGGTTTAGGGGTTAATAAATTTATTACAGTGGCGGTGGTGTAGGGGGGCAGGATAGGGGTTAATAAATGTATTATAGGTGGCGACGGTGTAGGGGGGGCAGATTAGGGGTTAATAAGTTTAATATAGGTTGCGGCGGGTCCGGGCGCGGCGGTTTAGAGGTTAAACTATTTAGTTGCGGCGAGGTGCGGGATCAGCGGGAGACGGTATAGGGGGGGCAGGATAGGGGTTACTAGGTATAATGTATGTTGCGGCGGTGTCCTGGAGCGGCGGTTTAGGGGTTAATACATTTATAAGAGTTGCGGCGGGGTCTAGGACCGGCGATTTAGGGGTTACTAACTTTATTTACTTGCGGGAGGCTCCAGGGGCGCCGGTATAGGGGGTAGAACAGTGTAGTTTAGTGTGGGTGCTTAGTGACAGGCTAGCAATAAAGCTGTAAAAAAGCCGAAGAGCAGCGAGATCGGATGAGTGATAACTCTCACAGTCCGCTGCTCATCGCCCCGTATTTGGTGCGCGGCTTTTTGACAGCTTTATTGATAACTTAGGCGAAATTTTGCAGGTCCGCGGCGGCGAAGGTAGGCGAGCTTAGGCGGGCGTATTGAACCGGCGAAGGCAGGTAAAGTAGACACGTTGATAACTAGGCCTCAAAGCCTTTAACATAGATTCAGAAAAATATTCTTATAAATTTCTAAGTATATCTTGTACATAAGATGTAAAAAGAATAGCAATATATGAAGCATAAATACTAATGGATTCTGCATGTAAAAGTTTATCATGATAACTTATTACAAACCGTAGCTAAAGATAAACATTCATAACATTAAAATAAATGAACTTAGCTTTGGTAGGACTGATATCAGTCAACAGGAATCCGTCAGCATTTTCTGATTCAGGAACAGTATGTGAAATATCTTGCAATATGTAATAGAAAAAAACAACATATAAAGCAAAATTATCAAATTCCTTAAATGACAGTTTCAGGAATGGGAGAAAAATGCAAAACAAACAAGCCTCTAGCAACCAGAAGCAGCAAAAATATGAGACTTAAATAATGTGAAAAAAAGTGGCGCCAAGTATAACGCCCACATTTTTTGGCGCCAAGTATAACGCCCACATTTTTTTTTGGGCGCCAAGAAGACGCCCACATTTTTTGGCGCAAAAAAACGTCTGTAACACACATGCGTCAAAGAAATGAACGCAACCACAAACACACTTCCGGCGTCAACTATGGCGCCGGAAATGACAAAAAATTTGCGCCAAAAAAGTTTGTGCCAAAATTGACGCAATAAATTAAAGCATTTTCTGCCCCTGCGAGCCTAACAGCCCGCAAGGAAAAAAGTCAATTTGAATATTTTTAATGTAAGAAAAAATATTAATTCATAAGCATTTTCCCAAAAAAAGAAACTGACAGTCTGAAAGAAGGAATACTGAATATCCTGAATCATGGCAAATATAGTTTAAAACATATATTTAGAACTTTACATATAAAGTGCCCAACCATAGCTTAGAGTGTCATGAATAAAATAAGACTTACTTACCCTAAGACACTCATCTACATATAGTAGATAGCCAAACCAGTACTGAAACGAGAATCAGTAGAGGTAATGGTATATAGGAGTATATCGTCGATCTGAAAAGGGAGGTAGGAGAAGAAATCTCTACGACCTATGAAATAGATCCCCTAGAGGAAGACCATTGTATTCAAATAGGCAATACTCTCTTCACATCCCTCTGACATTCACTGCACTCTGAGAGGAAAACCGGGCTTCAGCCTGCTGCGAAGCGCATATCAACGTAGAATCTAGCACAAACTTACTTCACCACCTCCATGGGAGGCAAAGTTTGTAAAACTGAATTGTGGGTGTGGTGAGGGGTGTATTTATAGGCATTTTGATGTTTGGGAAACTTTGCCCCTCCTGGTAGGAATGTATATCCCATACGTCACTAGCTCATGGACTCTTGCTAATTACATGAAAGAAAAGTATTTCTTTTACAAGATATGACGAGTCCACGGATTTCATCCTTACTTATGGGATATCGCCTCCTGGTCAGCAGGAGGAGGCAAAGAGCACCACAGCAGAGCTGTATATATAGCTCCTCCCTTCCCTCCCACTCCAGTCATTTTCTTTGCCTGTGTTAGTGATAGGAAGAGGTAAAGTGAGGCATAAGTTTAGATTCTTCAATCAAGAGTTTATTATTTTAAATGGTACCAGTGAGTACTATTTTTCTCAGGGTAGACGGCAACCGGGGAAATCTTCATTCAGTGACTCCCATATTATTTGCTGCCCTGATGATGATGGCCTTAGCAAACATTATCTAAGACCCTGCTTGTTCCCACAGATCGTCTGAAGGTGGTGAAAAGAGCATCTTCGTTGTGTGGGACCACGTCATGCTGCGCTCAGCATTAAGGTATGTGCAGTCATTTGCTTCTGGGGAGACTGAGATATCTCAGAAAAGACTGACATTTATTACCTATACCGGGAAGGGGTAATCAGTTTGCACAGAGGTCATGAATGGTGTGCCTGGGGTTCCCCTCTCTATTGGGTGAAATCAACTGTTTTTTTCAGTACCCTAATGTGTGCTTAACCCGGTGGGTATTTTATGTTTGTGGGCTTGACGCTGGGAGATTGCGGGTTCCACAAGTGTTCTAACGTTAACTGTGATGAAACTTATGACAGGACAGGGGACTGTATTGTTTATTGAGGGGCACATTGGCGGTTCACTTTATTATGGTTTATGTGGTTAAACCGACATTTTTCATTCCCATGCGGTTTCCTTTGCTGGGGACTTAGTTTACGCCCACGATGGGCGGGGCTTAGCTTCGCGCGCTTAGCCGCGCAGTTGTTATCCGGATCCTCGATCGGCAGCAGGTGTCTGGGCTCCGGTGGGGCCTAAATCAGTTTGTGTCTACAACTTTCACAAACAGGCTTAGCAGCGCCGCTCACGGAGTATTCAGTGTCTCGTGGGGGCAGGTAGGCGCCGCAGCAGAGCTGTGGCGAGGTGCAAGTGCTAAAGTTTGTTAAGACCTTACGCATAGCTAATCTGGGCAGATAGAGTAAAATTTACTAAGTAAAAGACGATCAATATTGCTATTGCTGGTTGTTTGTCATGGCTGAACTTCAGGAAAGTACGTGTTCTATGTGTTTAGATGCCAATGTGGAACCCCCTTTTCGTCCCTCATGTACTGAGAGGGCTTTACAATTTAAAGAACAAATTTTCTTTAATGCAAGTATGTCTAAGGATGCTTCTCAGACTGATGAGACTCAGGGTATGCCGCAACTTTCTCCCCATGCGTCACAACCTTTAACGCCCGCCCAAGCAACGCTGTGTTCTTCAACTGTGTCCACTTCATTCACTCTGCAGCATATGGCTGCAGTTATGTCATCCACTCTTACAGAAGTTTTATCTAAGTTGCCAGTGTTACAAGGCAAACGCAAAAGCCCATGTAGTCCCTGCGACTTCTGATGTTTTAATGGCTATCTCCGATATACCTTCCCAGGGCTCTGAATTGGGGGGTAGGGAGGCCCTGTCTGAGGGGGAACTGTCTGACTCAGGAAGTGCATTACCCCCGACAGATTCGGACGTCATGTTCTTCAGATTTAAACTTGAACACCTCCGCCTTTTGCTGCGAGAGGTTTTGGTAACTCTGGACGACACTGACTCTATTGTGGTCCCACCAGAGAAATTGAGTAAGATGGACAAATACTTAGAGGTCCCTTCTTATTCTTATGTTTTTCCGGTTCCTAAGAGAATTTCGGAAATTATTACAAGGGAATGGGAAAGACCGGGTATCCCGTTCTCCCCTTCCCCTATTTTTAAGAAAATGTACCCGATAGCTGACTTTGTTTGGGACTCTTGGCAGACTGTCCCTAAGGTGGAGGGAACTATCTCCTATCGAGGACAGTTGTGCTTTCAAAGACCCCATGGATAAGAAGTTGGAGGGTCTTCTCAAAAAACTATATATTCATCAGGGGTTTTTATTGCAACGGGCGGCCTGCATTGTAACAGTCACGACTGCGGCTTCTTTTTGGTTTGACGCTCTAGAAGAGTCTCTTAAAACTGAGACCTCTTTAGAGGAAATACAGGACAGAATTAAGGCCCTTAAGCTGGCTAATTCTTTTATTACGGATGCTTCCTTTCAGATCACCAAATTAGCGGCTAAGAGTTCGGGATTCTCCATCTTAGCACAAAGAGCTTTATGGTTAAAATCTTAGTCTGCGGATGTGTACTCTGAATCCAAACTTTTGGCTATTCCTTTAAAGGGAAAGACCCTATTCGGGCCTGATTTGAAAGAGATCATTTCTGATATTACGGGAGGCAAGGGTCATCTCCTCCCTCAAGACAAAACATCTAAGCAAAGGGGACGACAGAGTAATTTTCGTTTCTTTCGTAATTTCAAAGGAGTCCCCCCCTTCCTCTTCCGCTAAACAGGAAGGGAATTATCCTCAAGCCAAGCTCACCTGGAGACCCAACCAGGCTTGGAACAAGGGTAAACAACCCAAGAAGCCTGCTGCTGCTCCCAAAACAGCTTGAAGGGGCGGCTCCCGATCCGGGACCGGATCTAGTAGGGGGCAGACTTTCTCTCTTTGTCCAGGCTTGGATAAGAAACGTTCAGGATCCCTGGACACTAGAAATCGTGTCTCAGGGGTATCAGTTGGAGTTCAAAAATTCCTTCCCAAGGGGAAGGTTCCTTCTTTCACGATTGTCTGTAGACCAGATAAAAAGAGAGGCGTTCTTACGTTGTGTAAAAGACCTCTCCACTATGGGAGTAATTTGTCCCGTTCCAATACAGGAACAGGGGCAGGGGTTTTACTCAAATCTTTTCGTGGTTCCCAAAAAAGAGGGAACGTTCCGACCCATTTTAGATCTAAACAAGTTTCTCAGGGTTCCATCCTTCAAGATGGAGACTATTCGGACAATTCTTCCATTGATCCAGGAGGGTCAATATATGACTAACGTGGACTTAAAGGATGCATATCTTCATATTCTTATCCACAGAGATCATCACCAGTTCCTGAGGTTTGTCTTTCTGGACAAACCTTTTCAGTTTGTGGCCCTTCCATTCGGATTGGCCACGACACCCAGGATCTTCACGAAGGTTCTAGCGTCTCTGCTGGCGGTTCTCAGGCCGCGGGGCATTGCAGTGGCGCCTTATCTGGACGATATTCTGATCCAGGCGTCGTCTTATCAGCTGACAGTCTCATACCAACATTGTTCTATCCTTTCTAAGGACTCATGGGTGGAAGGTGAATCTAGAAAAGAGTTCACTAATTCCACAGACAAGGGTTCCTTTCCTGGGAACTCTAATAGACTCTATATCCATGAAAATCTTTTTGCCGGAAGTCGCAAAGTTAAAGATTCTGAATACATGCCGATCCCTTCAGTCCAATCCTCGGCCATCAGTGGCTCAGTGCATGGAGGTAATTGGATGGATGGTGGCGGCAATGGACATCATTCTGTTTGCTCGTTTTCATCTCAGACCTCTACAACTGAGCACGCTCAGACAGTGGAATGGAGATTATGCAAATTTGTCTCCTCAGATAGATCTGGATCAGGAGACAAGGGACTCTCTTCTTTGGTGGTTGTTGCCGGATCATCTGTCCCAAGGGACGTGCTTCCGCAGAGACTCATGGGTAATAGTAACAACGGACGCCAGTCTACTTGGATGGGGTGCAGTCTGGAATTCCCTGAAGGCTCAGGGTGTGTGGACTCGGTCGGAGTCTCTACTTCCCATCAATATCCTGGAGTTGAGAGCAATATTCAATGCGCTTCAGGCTTGGCCTCAGTTGACTTCGGCCGAATTAATCCGATTTCAGTCGGACAACATCACGACTGTGACTTACATCAATCATCAGGGAGGAACAAGGAGTTCCTTAGCGATGACAGAAGTATCCAAGATAATTTGGTGGGCGGAAGCTCACTCTTGTTATCTGTCAGCAATCTACATCCCAGGAGTGGACAACTGGGAAGCGGATTTTTTGAGCAGACAGACATTTCATTGGGGGAATGGGAACTCCATCCGAAGGTCTTTGCCACCCTGATTCTCAGATGGGGCAGACCGGAGCTGGATCTTATGGCATCTTTTCAGAATGCCAAGCTCCCGAGATACGGATTCAGGTCCAGGGATCCTCAGGCCGAACTGATAGATGCCTTGGCAGTGCCTTGGTCGTTCAACCTAGCTTATGTGTTTCCACCGTTTGCTCTCCTTTCCCGTATGATTTCTCGGATCAAACAGAAGAGGGCTTCTGCGATTCTCATCGCGCCTACTCATGGAGTAAGATTAGGATTCCTAGGATTTTATCTTTTCTCCAAGAAAATTTGGAGAAAGGGTTATCAGCAAGTTCCTTAAAGGGACAGATTTCTGCTTTATCTATTTTGCTACATAAACGTCTGGCAGATATTCCAGATGTTCAATCTTTTTGTCAGGCTCTGACTAGAATCAGGCCTGTGTTTAGACCTATTGCTCCTCCTTGGAGTTTGAATTTAGTCCTTAAGGTTCTTCAAAGTACTGGAAGGGTTAACTTTGTTCAGCTTTGAGAAGCTATTTTCTAAAGACAGGTTTCCTAGCATATTGTGTACTGTAATTAGGTTTATGTGATAAGTATTCACATTGTTTAATCACCTCCAGAGAACAGACTTCCAAGTGATAAGAAGGACTCCATTGTTTTCTTGTGTTTAAATTGTTTATTTGGTTAAGTAATGTAATTTTATTGTATCATGTCAAAGGGCGTCTTCCCTCTATCTAATGTAAAATACTCTTCCAACCCCCTATCTGGTCTCAGACCTGCATAAATACTGGGCATATAGCCCTCAATAAAGTAATTCTGTTTTTACCTTCAAGATGGAGCCTGGTCTCATGTTTGGGGGGAATTAGTTTGTGTGTGTTGCTGATCCCACATTCAGGGCATCTTTCATCAGGTATTAACCCTTGGTATCATAACAATTGGTGGCAAGCGACGGGATGATCCTCATCGCCCAGAAGAGCAACTACACATCCAGACCTAATGGGAGTACCGAATGAAAGGCTGAAAAGAGCTACCCTTAAAGACCTGCTAGAACAACGGGGCTGACAAGCCAGTAACCTCAGGAAGAGGGAGATTATTACAATACTGACCGAGATGGACGGAGTACCAGGGACCGAAGGAACCAATGGGCTCAGCATATCAGACAGAACCCCCGAAGAAGCAAGCTTTGACCGGGCGGTTAAAATAAGACTGGCACATTATAGCCCCAACCCGACTACAGAAATTATCGACCGGGTCATAGCAGCTGTGGAGGCCAACCTACTTCGCCAAATAGGCGCTGCAGCCGCCCAAGTCACAGCAACCCCAGTGGAAAAGGGAAAAGTACATTTTGCAGCTTTTAAAAACTTCCTGGAAACAGAAGGAGAGATTGATGGGTACCTTGCGGATTTTGAGAGGAAATGTGCCCTACACAAGGTACCCGCAGAGGACTGGGTCATGATATTATCCGGAAAATTATCTGGCCGGGCCAGCGAGGCTTTTCGGGCCATTCCAGATGAGGAAGTCGGGGATTATAATGCTGTAAAAGCGGCTCTGCTCTCCAGGTATGTGATTACACCGGAGGCATACAGGAGACGGTTCAGAGACACTGTTAAACTAGCTGGAGATTCCTACGTTGAGTGGGTATGTAAGGTGCACCGCACAGCAGCTCACTGGATGGCGGGGTGCCAAGCCGTATCCGGGGAAGAGGTGCTGCAGCTATTCCTGTTGGAACATTGCTTCGACAAGTTATCCGCAGGAGTTAGAGAGTGGGTTTGGGACTGTAAACCCTCCACCCTGCATGAAGCTGCTCGTCTGGCAGATGAGTATACGGATGCCCGCAAACTGGACACTGCTACCACTAAGCCCCCTGCCAGAGTGGAGTACAGACCCAAAGTCACCCCAGCAGCTACCAGTTACCAACCCCCGGCGCACCGCTCTACCACACGGCCTCCAGTCACGAACTATCCTCAGACAGCCCGGTTCAACTCACGGGACTACTCACAGCCTATTTGGTGCTTTGGATGTAAGAAACTAGGGCACAAAAGACCAGAGTGTCCCCTAAACACAGCGAACCAAGCACAGTCCTGGAGGAGACCCGCCGTAACCCCCGGCCTGCGGCCCACTACCTACAGGAGCAAAAATGCTGAGGCATCCTACATGAAACAGACCCTGTGCAAGCTGCCCACCGGGATAACCGGCAACTGGTTAAAGTGAATGGGAAGGAGGTCAGTGGTCTACGGGATACTGGTGCTACCATGACCTTGCTCCAAAAGAACTTGGTGTCTGAGAACCAGCACACCGGAGACACTGGCTGTGAGGGTAGCAGGGGGTGCTGTGTTCCTCCTACCTGTTGCCCAGGTACATTTGGATTGGGGAGTGGGCGCTAGACCTGTGAATGTGGGGGTCATGAAGGACTTACCTGCTGATGTTCTCCTTGGAAATAACTTGGCCCCCCTTGTTTCTGCCTACGCTCCATGGGTCCCACCGATGTTAACCCTGTGACTACCAGTGCCCAGATCCGTGCCGCAGAGACTGACCTACCTGCTGCTGAGCCCCAGGACGCTGAGCTCAGTAAATCTCTATCCGCTATTGATACGTGGAAGTCCCTTTACAATGCGCTGATGAAGGAGAAGAGTCAAGTAGAGGATGAAATGGTCACGTTAAACAATCACATAACAGTGCTACCGGGAGAGAAGAGGAGCGCAGAGGAAAAAGCGCGTTTAGAACGGGAATCTCTGCTAGACAAGCTGCACCGACAGACCGCAGAAAACACCAGCTTCAGAGTGGAACATGAAACATTAAAGACAAACTTAGCGACACTGGAGGAGAAGCTGACGCTGGCTCATAGTGAGGTGCAGCAGCTCAAGGGCAACCTACGTCAGCATGAAGGGCTTGTGGATACCTATAAAGAGCAGGTACAAAAAAACTCGTAAAGAAGCCGATGAGATTTTGAAGGACTGTTTAGCCCTAGTCTGGGCACTGAAGAAGTTGAACCCTTATTTATACGGACAGGAATTCTCTCTCATAACGGGAATACAGATGGATTGTCCCGGCAACCTGACATGCCTACCACCTCCTAGTCAGGTCATCCCCAAGTTGACCCGCCAAAGGGTCAAGCCGGGTCTGCCAGAGTGTCCCACCAGGAGGGAGCCGTGTGACAGACCCCTCTGTCAGTACTGGAAGGGTTAACTTTGTTCAGCTTTGAGAAGCTATTTTCTAAAGACAGGTTTTCTGGCAGCATCTATTGTGTACTGTAATTAGGTTTATGTGATAAGCATTCACATTGTTTAATCACCTCCAGAGAGCAGACTTCCAAGTGATAAGAAGGACTCCATTGTTTTCTTGTGTTTAAATTGTTTATTTGGTTAAGTAATGTAATTCTATTGTATCATGTCAAAGGGCGTCTTCCCTCTATCTAATGTAAAATACTCTTCCAACCCCCCATCTGGTCTCAGACCTGCATAAATACTGGGCATATAGCCCTCAATAAAGTACATTCTGTTTTTACCTTCAAGATGGAGCCTGGTCTCATGTTTGGGGGGAATTAGCTGGGTTTGTGTGTGTTGCTGATCCCACGTTCAGGGCATCTTTCATCAGGTATTAACCCTTGGTATCCGGTTTATACCATAACAAAGGGGTTCCGTTTGAACCTATGCATTCCATAGATATTAAGTTGTTATCTTGGAAAGTTTTATTTTTGTTTGCTATTTCTTCTGCTTGCAGAGTTTCTAAGCTTTCAGCATTACAATGTGATTCTCCTTATCTTATTTTTCATTCCGATAAGGTAGTGTTACCTACCAAACCTGTTTTTCTTCCTAAGGTTGTTTCCAACAAAAATATTAATCAGAAAATTTTTGTTCCTTCATTGTGTCCTAATACTTCTTCTAAGAAGGAGCGTCTGTTACATAATTTAGACGTAGTCTGTGCCCTGAAGTTTTACTTGCAGGCGACTAAAGATTTTCGTCAATCATCTTCATTATTTGTTGTTTTTTCTGGAAGACGTAGGGGCCAGAAAGCTACGGCTACCTCTCTTTCTTTTTGGCTGAAGAGTATCATCCGTTTTGCATATGAGACTGCTGGACAGCAGCCTCCTGAAAGATTTACGGCTCATTCAACTAGGGCTGTGGCTTCCTCATGGGCATTTAAAAATGATGCTTCTGTTGAACAGATGTGCAAGGCTGCAACTTGGTCGTCTCTTCATACTTTTTACAAATTTTACAAATTTGATACTTTTGCTTCATCTGAGGCTGTTTTTGGGAGAAAGGTTCTTCAAGCAGTGGTGCCTTCCGTTTAGGTTCCTGTCTTGTCCCTCCCTTTCATCCGTGTCCTATAGCTTTGGTATTGTATCCCATAAGTAAGGATGAAATCCGTGGACTCGTTGTATCTTGTAAAAGAAAACGAAATTTATGCTTACCTGATAAATTTATTTCTTTTACGATATGACGAGTCCACGGCCCACCCTGTCATTTTCTAAGACAGGTCTTTATTTTTGTTAATCTTCAGTCACCTCTGCACCTTGGCTTTTCCTTTCTCTTCCTAACTTCGGTCGAATGACTGGAGTGGGAGGGAAGGGAGGAGCTATATATACAGCTCTGCTGTGGTGCTCTTTGCCTCCTCCTTCTGACCAGGAGGCGATATCCCATAAGTAAGGATGAAATCCGTGGACTCGTCATATCGTAAAAGAAATAAATTTATCAGGTAAGCATAAATTACCTTATTAATATAACTGAGATAAGGAGCAGTCTGCAGAGGCTTAGATACAAGGTAATCACAGAGGTAAAAAGTATATTAATATAACTGAGATAAGGAGCAGTCTGCAGAGGCTTAGATACAAAGTAATCACAGAGGTAAAAAGTATATTAATATAACTGAAATAAGGAGCAGTCTGCAGAGGCTTAGATACAGGGTAATCACAGAGGCAAAATGTATATTAATATAACTGAGATAAGGAGCAGTCTGCAGAGGCTTAAATACAAGTTAATCACAGAGGTAAAAAGTATATTAATATAACTGAGATAAGGAGCAGTCTGCAGAGGCTTAGATACAGGGTAATCACAGGTAAAAAGTGTATTAATGTAACTGAGATAAGGGGCAGTCTGCAGAGGCTTAGATACAGGGTAATCACATAGGTAAAAAGTATATTGATATAACTGAGATAAGGGGCAGTCTGCAGAGGGTTAGATACAAGGTAATCACAGAGGTAAAAAGTATATTAATATAACTGAGATAAGGAGCAGTCTGCAGAGGCTTAGATACAGGGTAATCACAGAGGTAACAAGTATATTAATATAACTGAGATAAGGGGCAGTCTGCAGAGGCTTAGATACAGGGTAATCACAGAGGTAAAAAGTATATTAATATAACTGAGATAAGGGGCAGTCTGCAGAGGCTTAGATACAGGGTAATCACAGAGGTAAAAAGTATATTAATATAACTGAGATAAGGAGCAGGCTGCAGAGGCTTATATACAAGGTAATCACAGAGGGAAAAAGTATATTAATATAACTGTGTTGGTTATGCAAAACTGGGGAATGGTAAATAAAGGGATTATCTATCTTTTTAAACCATAATATTTTTGGTGTTTACTGTCCCTTTAAGTACTCTGTATCCTTTGTGCAGGTGAGAATACAACTTATACTACAAAGGGTTAAACACACAAATGAATAAACTGACAGAGAATTAGCTGTGTTCTCTATAAGTAGTTTGTATCCTTTGTGCAGGTGAGAATACAACTTATACTACAAAGGGTTAAACACACAAATGAATAAACTAACTAGAGAATTAGCTGTGTTCTCTATAAGTAGTTTGTATCCTTTGTGCAGGTGAGAATACAACTTATACTACAAAGGGTTAAACACACAAATGAATAAACTAACCAAGATAATTAGCTGTATTCTCTATAAGTAGTTTGTATCCTTTGTGCAAGTGACAATACAACTTATACTACAAAGGGTTAAACACACAAATGAATAAACTAACTAGAGAATTAGCTGTATTCTCTATAAGTAGTTTGTATCCTTTGTGCAGGTGAGAATACAACTTATACTACAAAGGGTTAAACACACAAATGAATAAGCTGACCTAGAGAATTAGCTGTATTCTCTATAAGTAGTTTGTATCCTTTGTGCAGGTGAGAATACAACTTATACTACAAAGGGTTAAACACATAAATTATAAACTAACCTAGAGAATTAGCTGTATTCTCTATAAGTAGTTTGTAGTATACGTTGTATTCTCACCTGCACAAAGGATACAAACTACTTATAGAGAATACAGCTAATTCTCTAGGTCAGTTTATTCATTTGTGTGTTTAACCCTTTGTAGTATAAGTTGTATTCTCACCTGCACAAAGGATACAAACTACTTATAGAGAATACAGCTAATTCTCTAGGTCAGCTTATTCATTTGTGTGTTTAACCCTTTGTATCCTTTGTGCAGGTGAGAATACAACTTATACTACAAAGGGTTAAACACACAAATGAATAAACTAACCTAGAGAATTAGCTGTATTCTCTATAAATAGTTGGTATCCTTTGTGCAGGTGAGAATACAACTTATACTATAAAGAGTTAAACACACAAATGAATAAACTAACTAGAGAATTAGCTGTGTTCTCTATAAGTAGTTTGTATCCTTTGTGCAGGTGAGAATACAACTTATACTACAAAGGGTTAAACACACAAATGAATAAACTAACTAGAGAATTAGCTGTGTTCTCTATAAGTAGTTTGTATCCTTTGTGCAGGTGAGAATACAACTTATACTACAAAGGGTTAAACACACAAATGAATAAGCTGACCTAGAGAATTAGCTGTATTCTCTATAAGTAGTTTGTATCCTTTGTGCAGGTGAGAATACAACTTATACTACAAAGGGTTAAACACACAAATGAATAAACTGACCTAGAGAATTAGCTGTATTCTCTATAACTAGTCTGTATCCTTTGTGCAGGTGAGAATACAACGTATACTACAAAGGGTTAAACACACAAATGAATAAACTAACTAGAGAATTAGCTGTGTTCTCTATAACTAGTCTGTATCCTTTGTGCAAGTGAGAATACAACGTATACTACAAAGGGTTAAACACACAAATGAATAAGCTGACCTAGAGAATTAGCTGTATTCTCTATAACTAGTCTGTATCCTTTGTGCAGGTGTGAATACAATTTATACTACAAAGGGTGAATAAACGAACCAAGAGAATTAGCTGTATTCTCTGTTAATAAAGTGAGACGATTACCGGGGCATTAGAATAATCTGGCATAATCATTATACCCCCCAATCTTACTCATTTTTGTATCCTTTTTCCCAACCATTTACACATGAAAGGTTAGTATTAAATTGGTACAAATTGTAAGATTTTAGTTCTGTGTATAAAATGACCGATCCGTTTCCATTTGTGTGTATCTCAGACTGACTGATATTTAAAGAGACACCGGTGACATTTTCTGCAGTGTGCTGTATATAATCCATTTTTTTTTTTTTTTTAAGACACAATGAGTCCACGGATCATCTTAATTACTAATGGGATATTCACCTCCTGGTCAGCAGGAGGCGGCAAAGAGCACCACAGCAGAGCTGTTAAATAGCTCCTCCCTTCCCTCCCACCCCAGTCATTCTCTTTGCCTACATTAGTGATAGGAAGAGGTAAAGGGAGGTGTTAGATTAGATTCTTCTATCAAGAGTTTATTATTTTTAAAGTAGTACAAGATTGTGCTGCTTTGTTCTAGGGTGTAGCCGTAGTCCATATCAGTCTCTTCAGTAGAGCATTGGTGGCTTTAGAGCAATGGGAACTTGTGGGACATAATTCTCACTGCGCTTACCATAGTATTTTTTTTTTGCTGCTCTGTATGCCTTAGTCTGAGGAAAGGATTACTCGGCATGCCTTTTTTCCACAGGTCAATGGGAGGGAGAGGTCCTCTTAAGCCTGTGAGCTACCTAGCTGTTAGGCAGAAGTTAAGGTTAGTGCTACTTTATTTCTCTTTCTTGTAAGGTGTATCCAGTCCACGGATCATCCATTACTTGTGGGATATTCTCCTTCCCAACAGGAAGCTGCAAGAGGATCACCCACAGCAGAGCTGTCTATATAGCTCCTCCCCCAACTGCCACCTTCAGTCATTCTCTTGCAGCTCTCGACAAGGGAAGTAGCTAGAGATGTGTGGTGACTTAGTGTAGTTTATCTTCAATCAAAAGTTTATTTTTAAACGGTACCGGCGTTGTACTGTTTTTACCTCAGGCAGAAATTAGAAGAAGAGTTTTGCCTGAGGTTTTCGATGATCTTAGCAGGTTGTAACTAAGATCCACTGCTGTTCTCAAACATAACTGAAGAGTATCGGAAAACTTCAGCTGGGAGAACGGCCTGCAGAATTAACTGCCCTGAGGTATGTTCAGTATATTTTTTTCTAGAGAGATGTTAAGAAGTCTAGAAAATGCTGACAGTGCCTGATATATTTAAGGTAAGCCTGATTGCAGTGAATTAACAACGACTGGCATCATGCTTGTAGTAAAGGGTAATATTCATGTTACTTACTCTTATGGCTTAGTATGTTAAACGTTTACAAGATTTATAAACAACGTTTTTACTAAGGGTGATAAATCTTTATTTGGGGCCTAGTTTTCCACATGGCTGTGATTTTACTCCTAGGAATAGTTTTTTAAGGCCCTCTGACTTTGAGTGCATGGTGGGAGGGGCCTATTTTCGCGCTCTAATTGCGCAGTAGTTTTTACATTCTGAGACATCCAGCTTCCCTGAAGGAGTCCCCTGACATATTGGACCTCTGTAAGGGGTTTTTGTGCCTACAAAAGTCGTTTTATGGGAAGGTAGGAGCCACAGTAGAGCTGTGGCAGTTTGCTTGTGACTGTTATAACGTTTTTACCGTTTTTTTTGCTCGTTTTTGAGCCTGAGGGGTTAATCATCCATTTGCAAGTGGGTGCAATGCTATTTTAGTCTGTTATACACACTGTAAAAATTTCATAAATATAACTGCTTTTTTCACTGTTTTGCAGTTTTTGTGTTTGTTTTTTTCCCTTAAAGGCGCAGTACCGTTTTTTATATTTTGCTTTTTCACATTAATTAAAGTGTTTTCAAAGCTTGCTGGTCTCATTACTAGTCTGTTAAACATGTCTGACATAGAGGAAACTCCTTGTTCATTATGTTTTGAAGCCATTGTGGAACCCCCTCTTAGAATGTGTACCAAATGCACTGATCTTACTATAAGTTATGAAGACCATATTCTGGCTTTAAAAGATTTATCACCAGAGGAAATTGACAAGGGGGAAGTTATGCCGACTAACTCTCCCCACATGTCAGAGCCTATAACTCCCGCTCAAGGGACGCCAAGTACATCTACCGCGCCCATAGCGTTTACCTTACAAGACATGGCGGCAGTTATGGATCATACCCTTACAGCGGTATTTTCCAGGGTTACAAGGAAAGCGAGACAGCTCTGGGGCTAAGAAAAATACAGAGCTCTCTGACGCTTTAGTAGCTATGTCTGATACACCCACACAATATGCAGAAGCTGAGGCAGGAGAGCTTCTATCTGTGGGTGATTTTTCTGACTCACTGAAGACACTTCAACCTGATTCTGATATGTCTACATTTAAATTTAAGCTTGAACACCTCCGTGTGTTGCTCAGGGAGGTTTTAGCTACTCTGGATGACTGTGACACCATTATAGTCCCGGAGAAATTGTGTAGATTGGATAAATACTATGCAGTGCCTGTTTACACTGATGTTTTTCCAATACCTAAGAGGTTTTCAGAAATTATTACTAAGGAATGGGATAGACCAGGTGTACCGTTCTCTCCCCCTCCTGTTTTTAAAAAGATGTTTCCCATAGATGCCGCTACACGGGACTTGTGGCAAACGGTCCCTAAGATGGAGGGAGCAGTTTCTACCCTAGCTAAGCGTACAACTATCCCGTCGAGGACAGTTGTGCTTTTCTAGATCCAATGGATAAAAAATTAGAGGGTTACCTAAAGAAAATGTTTATTCAACAAGGTTTTATTCTCCAGCCCTTTGCATGCATTGCCCCTGTTGCTGCTGCGGCCTTCTGGTTTGAGTCTCTAGAAGAGGCTCTACAGGTAGAAACCCCATTGGATGATATCCTTGACAAGCTTAAAGCTCTTAAGCTAGCCAATTCATTTGTTTCTGACGCCGTTGTTCATTTAACCAAACTAACGGCTAAGAACTCAGGTTTTGCTATTCAGGTGCGTAGGGCGTTATGGCTTAAATCCTGGTCAGCTGACGTTACTTCAAAGTCTAAGCTTCTCAACATTCCCTTCAAGGGGCAGACCCTATTCGGTCTGGACTGAAGGAGATCATTTCTGATATTACTGGAGGAAAAGGTCACGCCCTTCCTCAGGATAGGTCCAACAAATTAAGGACCAAACAGACTCATTTTCGTGCCTTTCGAAACTTCAAGAGTGGCGCAGCTTCAACTTCCTCTAACACAAAACAAGAGGGAAATTTTGCCCAGTCCAAGCAGGTCTGGAGACCTAACCAGGCTTGGAGCAACGGAAAGCAGGCCAAAAAACCTGCTGCTGCCTCTAAGACAGCATGAAAGATCAGCCCCCGATCCGGTAACGGATCTAGTTGGGGGCAGACTTTCTCTCTTCGCCCAGGCTTGGGCAAGAGATGTCCAGGATCCCTGGGCATTGGAAATTGTGTCCTAGGGATATCTTCTGGACTTCCCAAAAGGAAGATTTCATCTCTCACAATTATCTGCAAACCAGATAAAGAGAGAGGCATTCTTACATTGTGTTCAAGACCTCCTAGTTATGGGAGTGATGCACCCAGTTCCAAAGGAGGAACAGGGGCAAGGCTTCTATTCAAATCTGTTTGTAGTTCCCAAGAAAGAGGGAACCTTCAGACCAATCTTAGATCTCAAGATCCTAAACAAATTTCTCAGGGTCCCATCCTTCAAGATGGAGACTATTCGAACCATCCTACCTATGATCCAGGAGGGTCAATATATGACTACCGTGGACTTAAAGGATGCTTATCTTCATATTCCGATAAACAGAGATCATCATCGGTTTCTCAGGTTCGCCTTCCTAGACAGGCATTACCAGTTTGTGGCTCTTCCCTTTGGGTTAGCTACGGCACCAAGAATCTTTACGAAGGTTCTGGGGTTGCTCCTGGCGGTCCTAAGGCCGCAGGGTATAGCAGTAGCCCCTTACCTAGACGACATTCTGATACAGGCGTCAAATTTTCAAATCGCCAGGTCCCATACGGACATTGTTCTGGCATTCCTGAGGTCTCATGGGTGGAAAGTGAACGAAGAAAAGAGTTCTCTATCCCCTCTCACAAGAGTTTCCTTCCTAGGAACTCTAATAGATTCTGTAGAAATTAAGATTTACCTGACAGAGGCTAGGTTGTCAAAACTTCTAAATTCCTGCCGTGTTCTTTATTCTACTTCTCGCCCTTCAGTGGCTCAGTGTATGGAAGTAATCGGCTTAATGGTAGCGGCAATGGACATAGTGCCATTTGCCCGCCTACATCTCAGACCGCTGCAACTCTGCATGCTCGGTCAGTGGAATGGGGATTACACAGATTTGTCCCCTCTACTAAATCTGGATCAAGAGACCAGGGATTCTCTTCTCTGGTGGCTATCTCGAGTCAATCTGTCCAAGGGTTTGACCTTCCGCAGGCCAGATTGGACAATAGTAACTACAGATGCCAGCCTTTTGGGCTGGGGTGCAGTCTGGAACTCCCTGAAGGCTCAGGGCTCGTGGACTCAGGAGGAGGCACTCGCTTGGCCTCAGCTTGCTGCGGTCAGGTTCATCAGATTTCAGTCGGACAACATCACGACTGTAGCTTACATCAACCATCAAGGGGGAACAAGGAGTTCCCTAGCAATGTTGGAAGTTTCAAAGATAATTCTATGGGCAGAGGTTCACTCTTGCCATCTATCAGCTATCCATATCCCAGGAGTAGAGAACTGGGAGGCGGATTTTCTAAGTCGACAGACTTTTCATCCGGGGGAGTGGGAACTCCATCTGGAGGTGTTTGTGCAGTTGGTTCAACTTTGGGGCAAACCAGAACTGGATCTCATGGCGTCTCGTCAGAACGCCAAGCTTCCTTGTTACGGATCCAGGTCCAGGGATCCCAAGGCAGCACTGATAGATGCTCTAGCAGCGCCTTGGTCCTTCAACCTGGCTTATGTGTTTCCACCGTTTCCTCTGCTCCCTCGTCTGATTGCCAAGATCAAGCAGGAGAGAGCTTTGGTGATTTTGATAGCACCTGCGTGGCCACGCAGGACTTGGAATGCAGATCTGGTGGACATGTCATCCTTTCCACCATGGACTCTGCCGCTGAGACAGGACCTTCTATTCGGGGTCCTTTCAACTATCCAAATCTAATTTCTCTGTGGCTGACTGCTTGGAGATTGAACGCTTGATTTTATCAAAGCGTGGTTTCTCCGAATCGGTCATTGATACCTTAATACAGGCGCGAAAGCCTGTCACCAGGAAAATCTATTATAAGATATGGTGTAAATATCTTCATTGGTGTGAATCCAAGGGTTACTCATGGAGTAAGGTCAGGATTCCTAGGATATTATCCTTTCTCCAAGAAGGATTGGAGAAGGGTTTGTCAGCTAGTTCCTTAAAGGGACAGATTTCTGCTCTGTCTATTCTTTTGCACAAACGTCTGGCTGAGGTTCCAGATGTTCAGGCGTTCTGTCAGGCTTTGGTTAGAATCAAGCCTGTATTTAAACCTGTTGCTCCGCCATAGAGTTTAAATTTAGTTCTTAGGGGCCCATTTATCAAAGGGCTTGCGGACCTGATCCGTCACTACGGATCAGGTCCGCAAGACCTCGCTAAATGCGGAGAGCAATACGCTCTCCACATTTAACATTGCACCAGCAGCTCACAAGAGCTGCTGGTGCAACGCCGCCCCCTGCTGACTCGCGGCCAATTGGCCGCCAGCAGGGAGCTGTCAATCAACCCGATCGTATTCGATCGGGTTGATTTCCGGCGATTCCTGTCCGCCTGCTCAGAGCAGGCGGACAGGGTTATGAAGCAGCGGTCTTTAGACCGCTGCTTCATAAGTTGTGTTTCTGGCGAGTCTGAAGACTCGCCAGAAACACGGCCCTTCAAGCTCCGTACGGAGCTTGATAAATGGGCCTGCTGAAGTTCTTCAAGGGGTTCCGTTTGAACATTTGCATTCCATAGATATTAAGCTCTTATCTTGGAAAGTTCTGTTTTTAGTAGCTATCTCCTCGGCTCGAAGAGTTTCGGAGTTATCTTTTACAATGTGATTCCCCTTATCTCGTTTTCCATGCAGATAAGGTAGTGTTACGTACCAAACCTGGTTTTCTACCTAAGGTGGTATCTAATAAGAATATCAATCAAGAGATTGTTGTTCCGTCACTGTGTCCTAATCCTTCTTCAAAGAAGGAACGTCTATTACACAATCTTGACGTGGTTCGTGCTTTAAAGTTTTATTTACAAGCTACTAAAGATTTTCGTCAAACATCTGCATTGTTTGTCGTCTACTCTGGACAGAGGAGAGGCCAAAAGGCTTCGGCAACTTCTCTTTCTTTTTGGCTAAGAAGTATAATCCGCTTAGAAAGAATTACAGCTCATTCTATTAGAGCGGTAGCTTCCACATGGGCTTTTAAGAATGAGGCTTCTGTTGAACAGATTTGTAAGGCAGCGACTTGGTCTTCGCTTCATACTTTTTCTAAATTCTACAAATTTGATACTTTTGCTTCTTCGGAGGCTATTTTTGGGAGAAAGGTCTTACAGGCAGTGGTGCCTTCCGTTTAAGCGCCTGCCTTGTCCCTCCCTTCATCCGTGTCCTATAGCTTTGGTATTGGTATCCCACAAGTAATGGATGATCCGTGGACTGGATACACCTTACAAGAGAAAACAAAATGTATGCTTACCTGATAAATGTATTTCTCTTGTGGTGTATCCAGTCCACGGCCCGCCCTGTCATTTTAAAGCAGGTGTTTTTTATTTATTTTTAAACTACAGTCACCACTGCACCCTATAGTTTCTCCTTTCTCTTGCTTGTCTTCAGTCGAATGACTGGAGGTGGGGGTTAGGGGAGGAGCTATATAGACAGCTCTGCTGTGGGTGATCCTCTTGCAGCTTCCTGTTGGGAAGGAGAATATCCCACAAGTAATGAATGATCCGTGGACTGGATACACCACAAGAGAAATAAATTTATCAGGTAAGCATAATTTTTTTTTTTTTTTTCTGGGGGGACCCAGGAAGGAGTTAGCACACCGTTATTTTTATTAAGTGCAAAAAGAAGGGCACTTATATTGGGACAGCATTAGGTGCAGGCACTGGGGCTGGGGATTATTGCTCTGGTGGTTTTTTACTTTATTCATAGGTCTTTTGCTCAGAATAAATGCTTTTACAGAACAGAGTTTTTCCTTTTGATGTGATATGCCCACGATGGGCGGAGCTTCCGACTTCACGCCATTTCACTTGCGCCTCGGTCAGGAAGTTATTCAGATCACATTTTCTGAGGTGCTGTGTTGAAACACATGGTCCGTGTAGAGCATGCGTTTCTAACATCGGTTGGGAAGTCTGTACTGTGACGCTCCGGATTGAGGCTTGTTCTGCAGCGCAACAGACTGTGTATTGAATGCTGCACTGAACGGATACACAAGCACCCGTTTTTTTTTTCCGGTCAGGTAGGAGCACCTCAGCACGGTTGCTGGGGTGCAGAGGTGTTTTTTTTTCTACTTTGGGAATAATTTAGTAGCAAAATTTAACGTTACATACATTAAAGTAAAAAAGTTTGTCTCTGAATTTAAAGAGACAGTAACTTTTTTTTGAGTTTAAATTTTTATTCTATAAAAAGACCAATTCTGAACAACTATGGACCAAGGGGCCTTGCAAGATGGTTCTTGCTCCTTGTGTTTTGAAGCTAATGTGGAACCACCAATCCCTTTCTGTCCCACATGTATTCAGAGGACTTTAAATTATAGGGAAAAGATTTTTTCTGAGCAAAAGTTTTCTAAGGCGGATGCTGCCCAAGGGTCTAATGACGAGGGTCAAGTTATGCCGCAGCTTTCTCCCCAAGCGTCCCAAGGTTTACCGCCCGCACAAGCAGTGCCCTGCACTTCTGCTCTAGCACCCGCTGGAGTTACTTTAAAAGACATACGGCGAGATTACGAGTCTTGCGTTAGCCTTAAAAAGCAGCGTTGAGGGTTCCCAACGCTGCTTTTTAACGCCCGCTGGTATTACGAGTCAGGCAGGAAAGGGTCTTCCGCGATTTTAGTTTACCGCAAATCCCCTTACGTCAATTGTGTATCCTATCTTTTTAATGGGATTTTCCTAACGCCGGTATTACGATCGCCAGAAAAAGTGAGCGGTAGACCCTCTCCTGTCCAGACTCCTACCGCATTTAAAAGTCAGTAGTTAAGAGTTTTATGGGCTAACGCCGGAACATAAAACTCTTAACTAAAGTGCTAAAAGTACACTAACACCCATAAGCTACCTATTAACCCCTAAACCGAGGCTCCCCCCCCCCCCCACATTGGAAACACTTAACTAAAATGTTTAACCCCTAATCTGCCGACCGGACATCGCTGTCACTTTAATAAATATATTAACCCCTAAAGCGCCGCACTCCCCCCTCGCAAACACTAGTTAAATTTTATTAACCCCTAATCTGCCGTCCCTAACAACGCCGACACCTACCTACATTTATTAACCCCTAATCTTCCGACCCCAACGTCGCCGCTACTATATTAAATTTATTAGCCCCTAAACCTAAGTCTAACCCTAGGTCTAACCCCCCCTAACTTAAATGTAATTTAAATTAAACTAAATAAATTTAACATAATTAAATAAATTAATCCTATTTAAAACTAAATACTTACCGATAAAATAAACCCTAAGCTAGCTACAATATAACTAATAGTTACATTGTAGCTAGCTTAGGATTTATATTTATTTTACAGGCAACTTTGTATTTATTTTAACTAGGTAGAATAGTTACTAAATAGTTATTAACTATTTAATAACTACCTAGCTGAAATAAGTACAAAATTACCTGTAAAATAAACCCTAACCTAAGTTACAATTACACCTAACACTACACTATAATTAAACTAATTACCTAAACTACCTACAATTAATTACAATTAAATTAAATAAACTAAATTACGGGGGGGGGGGGGGGACACTAAATTACAGAAAAAAAAGAATTACAAGAATTTTAAACTAATTACACCTAATCTAATCCCCCTAATAAAATAAAAAAGCCCCCCAAAATAATAAAATTCCCTACCCTATACTAAATTACAAATAGCCCTTAAAAGGGCCTTTTGCGGGGCATTGCCCCAAAGTAATCAGCTCTTTCACCTGTAAAAAAAATACAATACCCCCCAACATTAAAACCCACCACCCACACACCCAACCCTACTCTAAAACCCACCCAATCCCCCCTTAAAAAAACCTTACACTACCCCCTTGAAGATCACCTTACCTTGAGCCGTTTTCACCCAGCCGGGCACAAGTGGTCCTCCAGAAGGTCCGAAGTCTTCATCCTATCCGGCCAGAAGAGGACATCCAGACCGGCAGAAGGCTTCATCCATGCGGCATCTTCTATCTTCATCCTTCCGGAGCGGAGTGGGTCCATCTTCAAGACAACCGACGCGGAGCATCCTCTTCACCCGACGGCCGACGACTGAATGACTGGTCCTTTAAATGACATCATCCAAGATGGCGTCCCTTGAATTCCGATTGGCTGATAGAATCCTATTATCCAATCGGAATTAAGGTAGGAAAAATCCTATTGACTGATCCAATCAGCCAATAGGATTGAGCTCGCATTCTATTGGCTGTTCCAATCAGCCAATAGAATGCAAGTTCAATCTTATTGGCTGATTGCATCAGCCAATAGGATTTTTCCTACCTTAATTCCGATTGGCTGATAGGATTCTATCAGCCAATCGGAATTCAAGGGACGCCATCTTGGATGATGTCATTTAAAGGACCAGTCATTCAGTCGTCGGATGAAGAGGATGCTCCGTGTCTGATGTCTTGAAGATGGACCCGCTCCGCTCCGGAAGGATGAAGATAGAAGATGCCGCCTGGATGAAGCCTTCTGCCGGTCTGGATGTCCTCTTCTGGCCGGATAGGATGAAGACTTCGGACCCTCTGGAGGACCACTTGTGCCCGGCTGGGTGAAGACGGCTCAAGGTAGGGTGATCTTCAAGGGGGTAGTGTTTTTTTTTTCTGTAATTTAGTGGGGGGGGGGGTCGTAATTTAGTTTATTTAATTTAATTGTAATTAATTGTAGGTAGTTTAGGTAATTAGTTAAATTATAGTGCAGTGTTAGGTGTAATTGTAACTTAGGTTAGGGTTTATTTTACAGGTAATTTTGTACTTATTTTAGCTAGGTAGTTATTAAATAGTTAATAACTATTTAATAACTATTGTACCTATTTAAAATGAATACAAAGTTGCCTGTAAAATAAATATAAATCCTAAACTAGCTACAATGTAACTATTAGTTATATTGTAGCTAGCTTAGGGTTTATTTTATCGGTAAGTATTTAGTTTTAAATAGGATTAATTTTTTTAATTATGTTAAATTTATTTTGTTTAATTTAAATTATATTTAAGTTAGGGGGGGGTTAGACTTAGGGTTAGACTTAGGTTTAGGGGTAAATAAATTTAATATAGTAGCGGCGACATTGGGGTCGGAAGATTAGGGGTTAATAAATGTAATATAGTTGCGGCGATGTTGGGGGGCAGATTAGGGGTTAATAAATATAATGTAGGTGTCGGCGATCTTGGGGGCAGTAGATTAGGGGTTCATAAGTATAATGTAGGTGGCGGCGATGTCCGGAGCGGCAGATTAGGGGTTAATAATATAATGTAGGTGTCAGCGATAGTGGGGGCGGCAGATTAGGGGTTAATAAGTGTAAGGTTAGGGGTGTTTAAACTCGGGGTTCGTGTTAGGTGTAGACATAACTTTTATTTCCCCATAGGAAACAATGGGGCTGCGTTAGGAGCTGAACACTGCTTTTTTGTTTTTGTTTTTTTTTCAGCCAAAGAAAAAATGAACGTATCCCAATAAAGGGATATAAAAGAGCGCTGATGTTAAAAGTAAGAAAACAATATTCAATATAAAACAAGGTAATAAACTTTAAATATAGTAGATCAGGTCTACCGTATTAGTCCTGTATAATGTCCATAAGTTGATGGTAAATTGAAGGGATAAAGATATCCTCCTAATAGGTATGGTGAGTCAGGCTGCTCCTCTTGATCCCAGAGAGTGTGGAACAACTGTTAAAATATAAAGAGTAGAAAGAGGGCGCCACATGCATACCTGCATCAGGGAGGAACGAGGAGTTCATTTGCGATGACAGAGGTAACCAGAATAATTCAGTGGGCGGAGGACAACTGGGAGTCGGACTTCCTGAGCAGACAGACCTTTCATCCGGTGGAGTGGGAACTCCATCCGGAAGTATTTGCCAGCCTGATTCTCAAGTGGGGTCAGCCGGAATTAGATCTCATGGCATCTTGACAGAATGTCAAGCTCCAGAGGTACGGGTCAAGATCCAGGGACCCCCAGGCGGAACTGATAGATGCTTTGGCGGCCCCTTGGACCTTCAATCTAGCATACCTGTTTCCTCCGTTTGCTCTTCTTCCTTGAGTAATTGCTCAAATCAAACAGGAAAGGGCCTCAGTGATCCTCATAGCACTGGCCTGGCCTCGCAGGATTTGGTATGCAGATCTGGTGGAGATGACATCTCTTCCACCTTGGAGACTTCCGTTGAGGAAGGACCTTCTGATTCAGGGGCCCTTCCTTCACCCAAATCTAGTTTCTCTGAAGCTGACTGCTTGGAGATTGAACGCTTAATTTTATCCAAGCGAGGATTTTCTGATTCTGTTATAGAGACTATGATTCAGGCTCGTAAGCCTGTTACTAGAAGAATTTACCATAAGATTTGGCATAAATATCTCTATTGGTGTGAATCTAAAGGCTACTCATGGAGTAGAGATAGGATTCCTAGAATTTGGAGAAAGGTTTATCGACGAGTTCACTAAAGGGTCAGATCTCGGCCTTATCTATTTTGTTACACAAACGTCTGGCGGATGTCCCAGATGTACAATCATTTTGTCAGGATCAAGCCTGTGTTCAAACCAGTTACTCGTCCATGGAGTCTGAATTTAGTTATCAACGTTCTGCAGCGGCCTCCATTTGAGCCTATGCATTCCTTAGATTTAAGTTGTTATCATGAAAAGTTTTATTTCTTTTTTGCTATCTCCTCTGCTCGTAGAGTCTCGGAACTCTTGGCATTGCAGTATTCTTATCTTATTTTTCATTCAGATAAGGTTGTTTTATGTACTACACTAGGGTTCCTTCCTAAGGTTGTTTCTGATAGGAACATTAATCAAGAGATTGTTGTTCCTTCCTTGTGTCCTAATCCTACTTCTCAGAAGGAACGTCTTTTGCACAATTTGGACGTAGTTCGTGCTTTAAAGTTTTACCTGCAGGCGACTAAGGATTTTAGTCAGTCGTCTGCTTTGTTTGTAGTTTTCTTGGGAAAACGTAAGGGTCAGAAAGCTACGGCTACTTCCCTTTCTTTTTGGCTGAAGAGTATCATACGTTTTGCCTATGAAACTGCTGGACAGCAATCTCCAGAGAGAGTTACAGCTCATTCCACTAGGGCTGTTGCTTCCTCATGGGCATTCAAAAATGAAGCTTCTGTAGAACAGATTTGCAAGGCTGCAACTTGGTCCTCACTTCACACTTTTTCAAAGTTTTACAAATTTGACACTTTTGCCTCGGCTGAGGCTGCTTTTGGGAGAAAGGTTCTTCAAGCAGTGGTGCCTTCCGTTTAGGTTCCTGTCTTGTCCCTCCCGTATCATCTGTGTACTCTAGCTTGGGTATTGATTCCCAATAGTAATTAAGATGATCCGTGGACTCATTGTGTCTTAAAAAAGAAAACAAAATTTATGCTTACCTGATGATAAATTTATTTCTTTATTGACACGATGAGTCCACGGCCCGCCCTGTTCTTGCAAGACAGGTTGTTGGTTATTATAAACTTCAGACACCTCTGCACCTTGGCTTTTCCTTTCTTTCCTTAACTTCGGTCTAATGACTGGAGTGGGAGGGAAGGGAGAAGCTATTTAACAGCTCTGCTGTGGTGCTCTTTGCCGTCTCCTGCTGACCAGGAGGTGAATATCCCATTAGTAATTAAGATGATCCGTGGACTCATCGTGTCAAAAAAGAAATACATTTATCAGGTAAGCATAAATTTTGTTTTTAGTTAGTTTTTTGGTGCCTCTAGTTTGTTTTAGATACATTTTTTTCACTTGTAAAGTCTGTGGGGACCAGGGGGTTTATGTGAGTTAGGGGATGTAGACCAGTAATACAGGGGGAGAGAGCCTGAAGTGTGTGACAACTTGTCTTTCTCACTTGTCCCCTCTCTAGATGGCCGAAGGATCTGGGTTCAAGGCAAGACGTTCATCTCACACTCCCCACGAGAGGATGCAGAGCCTGAGTGTACTGCAGTCACTAAAGGTACACAGCACCAGGCACACCTGTACATAGCACCAGGCACACCTGTACACAGCACCAGGCACACCTGTACACAGCACCAGGCACACCTGTACACAGCACCAGGCACACCTGTACACAGCACCAGGCACACCTGTACACAGCACCAGGCACACCTGTACACAGCACCAGGCACACCTATACACAGCACCAGGCACACCTGTACACCGCACCAGACACACCTATACACTATTAATACACAGCACCAGGCACACCTATACACAGCACCAGGCACACCTGTACACCGCACCAGACACACCTATACACTATTAATACACAGCACCAGGCACACCTATACACAGCACCAGGCACACCTGTACACCGCACCAGGCACATCTATACACTACTAATACACAGCACCAGGCACACCTATACACTACTAATACACAGCACCAGGCACACCTATACACTACTAATACACAGCACCAGGCAAACCTGTACACCGCACCTGGCACACCTATGCACTACTAATACATAGCACCACACACAACTGTACACAGCACCAGGCACACCTATACACTACTAATACATAGCACCACGCACACCTGTACACTACTGTATGGCATATCACCTGGCACTAACGTCTCACTAAACACACTGCCCTACTGGCACGGCATATCACCTGGCACTAACAGCTCACTAAACACACTGCCCTACTGGCACGGCATATTATCACCTGGCACTAACAGCTCACTAAACACACTGCCCTACTGGCACGGGATATCACCTGGCACTAACAGCTCACTAAACACACTGCCCTACTGGCACGGCATATTATCACCTGGAACTAACGGCTCACTAAACACACTGCCCTACTGGCACGGCATATTATCACCTGGCACTAACGGCTCACTAAGCACACTGCCCTACTGGCACGGCATATTATCACCTGGCACTAACGGCTCACTAAACACACTACCCTACTGGCACTGCATATTATCACCTGGCACTAACAGCTCACTAAACACACTGCCCTACTGGCACGGCATATAACCTGGCACTAACGGCTCACTAAACACACTGCCCTACTGGCACGGGATATTATCACCTGGCACTAACGGCTCACTAAACACACTGCCCTACTGGCACTAACGGCTCACTAAACACACTGCCCTACTGGCACGGGATATCACCTGGCACTAACAGCTCACTAAACACACTGCCCTACTGGCACTAACGGCTCACTAAACACACTGCCCTACTGGCACGGCATATTATCACCTGGCACTAACGGCTCACTAAACACACTGCCCTCCTGGCACTAACGGCTCACTAAACACACTGCCCTACTGGCACGGCATATTATCACCTGGCACTAACGGCTCACTAAACACACTGCCCTACTGGCACTAACGGCTCACTAAACACACTGCCCTACTGGCACGGCATATTATCACCTGGCACTAACAGCTCACTAAACACACTGCCCTACTGGCACGGGATATCACCTGGCACTAACGGCTCACTAAACACACTGCCCTACTGGCAAGGCATATTATCACCTGGCACTAACGGCTCACTAAACACACTGCCCTACTGGCACGGCATATTATCACCTGGCACTAACAGCTCACTAAAGACACTGCCCTACTGGCACGGCATATTATCACCTGGCACTAACGGCTCACTAAACACACTGCCCTACTGGCACGGCATATTATCACCTGGCACTAACGGCTCACTAAACACACTGCCCTACTGGCACGGCATATTATCACCTGGCACTAACGGCTCACTAAACACACTGCACTACTGGCACGGGATATCACCTGGCACTAACGTCTCACTAAACACACTGCCCTACTGGCACTGCATATTATCACCTGGCACTAACGGCTCACTAAACACACTGCACTACTGGCACGGGATATCACCTGGCACTAACGGCTCACTAAACACACTGCCCTACTGGCAAGGCATATTATCACCTGGCACTAACGGCTCACTAAACACACTGCCCTACTGGCACGGGATATCACCTGGCACTAACGGCTCACTAAACACACTGCCCTACTGGCACGGCATATTATCACCTGGCACTAACAGCTCACTAAACACATTGCCCTACTGGCACTAACGGCTCACTAAACACACTGCCCTACTGGCACGGCATATTATCACCTGGCACTAACAGCTCACTAAACACACTGCCCTACTGGCACGGGATATCACCTGGCACTAACGGCTCACTAAACACACTGCCCTACTGGCACGACATATTATCACCTGGCACTAACGGCTCACTAAACACACTGCCCTACTGGCACGGCATATTATCACCTGGCACTAACGGCTCACTAAACACACTGCCCTACTGGCACAGCATATTATCACCTGGCACTAACAGCTCACTAAACACACTGCCCTACTGGCACGGCATATTATCACCTGGCACTAACGGCTCACTAAACACACTGCCCTACTGGCACGGGATATTATCACCTGGCACTAACGGCTCACTAAACACACTGCCCTACTGGCACGGCATATTATCACCTGGCACTAACGGCTCACTAAACACACTGCCCTACTGGCACGGCATATTATCACCTGGCACTAACGGCTCACTAAACACAGTGCCCTACTGGCATGGCATATTATCACCTGGCACTAACGGCTCACTAAACACACTGCCCTACTGGCACGGCATATTATCACCTGGCACTAACGGCTCACTAAACACATTGCCCTACTGGCACGGCATATTATCACCTGGCACTAACGGCTCACTAAACACACTGCCCTACTGGCACGGCATATTATCACCTGGCACTAACAGCTCACTAAACACACTGCCCTACTGGCACGGGATATCACCTGGCACTAACAGCTCACTAAACACACTGCCCTACTGGCACGGGATATTATCACCTGGCACTAACGGCTCACTAAACACACTGCCCTACTGGCACGGCATATTATTACCTGGCACTAACAGCTCACTAAACACACTGCCCTACTGGCACGGGATATCACCTGGCACTAACGGCTCACTAAACACACTGCCCTACTGGCACGGCATATTATCACCTGGCACTAACAGCTCACTAAACACACTGCCCTACTGGCACGGCATATAACCTGGCACTAACGGCTCACTAAACACACTGCCCTACTGGCACGGGATATTATCACCTGGCACTAACAGCTCACTAAACACACTGCCCTACTGGCACGGGATATCACCTGGCACTAACGGCTCACTAAACACACTGCCCTACTGGCACGGCATATTATCACCTGGCACTAACGGCTCACTAAACACACTGCCCTACTGGCACGTCATATTATCACCTGGCACTAACGGCTCACTAAACACACTGCCCTACTGGCACTAACGGCTCACTAAACACACTGCCCTACTGGCACTAACGGCTCACTAAACACACTGCCCTACTGGCACTAACGGCTCACTAAACACACTGCCCTACTGGCACTAACGGCTCACTAAACACGCCTTTGCAGTATGTCATCACTATATTTGAGGATCACAAGTGCAGTAAGTTCCTCCTAAGTAAGAGGTTTCCCTCTCAGACGTCAGTAAGCTGTAAGCTCATTATCAACCCATTCACAGGCAGAACAGGTGTTTTTTCCACCAGGGTCTTATTGTGGTATTTTTTGTGCAGTTGGCTGCTTTAGGAGCAGTGGATCCATCACACGCACAGCTGTATTATCACGCCAGTGAGAGATCACGTGTTCTGGCGCAGTCTTACTTTGGCACGCCGAGGCTGCACTTCTCATATGCACAACTTGTGTGTCGTTCAGCTATTGAAGGTACAAGCATTATCATTTGTGTAGTTAAACAATTTTTTTTTATTGCACACCTGTGTGTTGGTATGTGTGAGTGAATGTGTGCGTGTCTAGGACTGTGTGTATGTAAGTATGGTTGTTTAAGTGTGCATCATTCCATGATTGTGTGTGTATCACTATGTGCATGTATGTATAACTGTGTGTGTATCTCTGTATACATGTCTGCGTGTATCACTGTGTGTTTATAACTGTGCACGTGTATGTGTGCTTGTGTATAACTGTGCCTGTGTATGTGAATGTGTATCTATGTATTACTGTGGGCATGGTTCATTATGTAGGGGTGTGTGTATCACTATACGTGTATGTGTATTACTTTGTACGTGCATATCACTGTGTATATCTGTGTGCGTGTTGCATTATGTAGGGGATTGTGTATCACGTTGTCTGTGTTTTAGTTTCTCTGTGTGTGTACATTTCAGTGTTTTTGTGTATCACTGTGTGCGTGGGTATCACTGTGTACGTGTGTGTCACTCTGTACGTGTTCGTGTGTATCACTGTGTACATGTGCGTGTGTATCACTGTGTATGTGTGTGTATCACTCTGTACGTGTGCGTGTGTATCACTGTGTACGTGTGCGTGTGTATCACTGTGTACGTGTGCGTATGTATCACTGTGTGTGTGTGTATCACTGTGTACGTGTGTGTGTGTATCACTGTGTATGTGTGTGTATCACTCTGTACGTGTGCGTGTGTATCACTGTACATGTGTGTCACTCTGTACGTGTTCATGTGTATCACTGTGTACGTGTGCGTGTGTATCACTGTGTGCGTGTGTGTATCACTTTGTACGTGTGTGTGTATCACTGTGTATGTATCACTCAGTGTATGTCTGTGTGTGGGTATCACTTTGCATGTGGGTATCACTGTGTATGTGTGTTCGTGGGTATCAATGGTGTGTGTTTGTGTGTGTGTGTATATCACTGTGTGACTGTGTATCACTGTGCGGGTATCACTGTGTGTGTGTACCACTGGTGTGTGTGTGTGTATCACTGTGTGTGTGAGGGTATCAGTGTATGTCTGTGTGTGGGTATCACTGTGCGTGGGTATCATTGTGTATGTCTGTGCGTGGGTATCACTGTCTGTGTGTGTGGGTATCGCGGTGTGTGTGTGTGTGCGTGGGTATCAGTGTATGTCTGTGTGTGGGTATCACTGTGCGTGGGTATCATTGTGTATGTCTGTGCGTGGGTATCATTGTGTATGTCTGTGCGTGGGTATCACTGTGTGTGTGGGTATCAGTGTATGTCTGTGTGTGGGTATCACTGTGTGTGGGTATCATTGTGTATGTCTGTCCGTGGGTATCATTGTGTATGTCTGTGCGTGGGTATCACTGTCTGTGTGTGTGTGTATCGCTGTGTGTGCGTGGTATCAGTGTATGTCTGTGTGTGGGTATCACTGTGCGTGGGTATCATTGTGTATGTCTGTGCGTGGGTATCACTGTGTGCGTGGGTATCACTGTGTGTGTGAGGGTATCATTGTGTCTGTGTATTACTTTGTACGTGCATATCACTGTGTATATCTGTGTGCGTGTTGCATTGTGTAGGGGATTGTGTATCACGTTGTCTGTGTTTTAGTTTCTCTGTGTGTGTACATTTCAGTGTTTTTGTGTATCACTGTGTACGTGTGTGTCACTCTGTACGTGTTCGTGTGTATCACTGTGTGCGTGTGTATCACTGTGTACGTGTGCGTGTGTATCACTCTGTACGTGTGCGTGTGTATCACTCTGTGTATGTCTGTGTGTGGGTATCACTGAGAGTGGGTATCACTTTGCGTGTGGGTATCAATGTATATGTGTGTTCGTGGGTATCAATGGTGTGTGTGTGTGTATATCACTGTGTGACTGTGTATCACTGTGCGGGTATCACTGTGTGTGTGAGAGTATCACTGTGTATGTCTGTGCGTGGGTATCACTGTGTGTGTGTGTATCACTGTGTGTGTGTGTGCGTGGGTATCAGTGTATGTCTGTGTGTGGGTATCACTGTGCGTGGGTATCATTGTGTATGTCTGTGCGTGGGTATCATTGTGTATGTCTGTGCGTGGGTATCATTGTGTATGTCTGTGCGTGGGTATCACTGTCTGTGTGTGTGTGTGCGTGGGTATCACTGTGCGTGGGTATCATTGTGTGTGTGTGTGTGTGTGCGTGGGTATCACTGTATGTCTGTGTGTGGGTATCACTGTGCGTGGGTATCATTGTGTATGTCTGTGCATGGGTATCACTGTCTGTGTGTGTGTGTGCGTGGGTATCACTGTCTGTGTGTGTGTGTGCGTGGGTATCACTGTGCGTGGGTATCGTGTGTGTGTGTGCGTGGGTATCAGTGTATGTCTGTGTGTGGGTATCACTGTGCGTGGGTATCATTGTGTGTGTGAGGGTATCATTGTGTCTGTGTATTACTTTGTACGTGCATATCACTGTGTATATCTGTGTGCGTGTTGCATTATGTAGGGGATTGTGTATCACGTCTGTGTTTTAGTTTCTCTGTGTGTGTACATTTCAGTGTTTTTGTGTATCACTGTGTGCGTGGGTATCACTGTGTACGTGTGTCACTCTGTACGTGTTCGTGTGTATCACTGTGTGCGTGTGTATCACTGTGTACGTGTGCGTGTGTATCACTCTGTACGTGTGCGTGTGTATCACTCTGTGTATGTCTGTGTGTGGGTATCACTGAGATTGGGTATCACTTTGCGTGTGGGTATCAATGTATATGTGTGTTCGTGGGTATCAATTGTGTGTGTGTGTATATCACTGTGTGACTGTGTATCACTGTGCGGGTATCACTGTGTGTGTGTATCACTGTGTGTGTGAGAGTATCACTGTGTATGTCTGTGCGTGGGTATCACTGTGTGTGTGTGTGTGTGCGTGGGTATCAGTGTATGTCTGTGTGTGGGTATCACTGTCTGTGTGTGTGTGTGCGTGGGTATCAGTGTATGTCTGTGTGTGGGTATCACTGTGCGTGGGTATCATTGTGTATGTCTTTGCGTGGGTATCATTGTGCATGTCTGTGCATGGGTATCACTGTCTGTGTGTGTGTGTGCGTGGGTATCAATGTATGTCTGTGTGTGGGTATCACTGTGCGTGGGTATCATTGTGTATGTCTGTGCATGGGTATCATTGTGTATGTCTGTGCGTGGGTATCATTGTGTATGTCTGTGCATGGGTATCACTGTCTGTGTGTGTGTGTGCGTGGGTATCAATGTATGTCTGTGTGTGGGTATCACTGTGCGTGGGTATCATTGTGTATGTCTGTGCGTGGGTATCACTGTGTGCATGGGTATCACTGTGTGCGTGGGTATCACTGTGTGTGTGGGTATCACTGTGTGTGTGTGCGTGGGTATCACTGTGTGAGGGTATCATTGTGTATGTTTGTGTGTGGGTATCACTGTGTGTGTGTGTGTGTGTGTGAGGGTATCACTGTGTGTATGCATGGGTTTCACTGTGTATGTCTGTGCGTGGATATCACTGTGTGTGTGTGAGGGTATCACTGTGTGTATGCGTGGGTATCACTGTGTGTGTGTGAGTGGGTATCACTGTGTGAGTGTATCATTGTGTATGTGTGTGCGTGGGTATCATTGTGTATGTCTGTGTTTGGGTATCACTGTGTATGTCTGTGCGTGGGTATCATTGTGTATGTCTGTGCATGGGTATCATTGTGTATGTCTGTGCATGGGTATCACTGTCTGTGTGTGTGTGCGTGGGTATCAATGTATGTCTGTGTGTGGGTATCACTGTGCGTGGGTATCATTGTGTATGTCTGTCCGTGGGTATCATTGTGTATGTCTGTGCGTGGGTATCATTGTGTATGTCTGTGCGTGGGTATCATTGTGTATGTCTGTCCGTGGGTATCATTGTGTATGTCTGTGTGTGGGTATCACTGTCTGTGCATGGGTATCACTGTCTGTGTGTGTGTGTGTGGGTATCACTGTGCGTGGGTATCATTGTGTATGTCTGTGCGTGGGTATCATTGTGTATGTCTGTGCGTGGGTATCACTGTGTGTGTGGGTATCACTGTGTGTGTGTGCGTGGGTATCACTGTGTGAGGGTATCATTGTGTATGTTTGTGTGTGGGTATCACTGTGTGTTTGTGAGGGTATCACTGTGTGTATGCATGGGTTTCACTGTGTGTGTGTGCGTGGGTATCACTGTGTGAGGGTATCATTGTGTATGTTTGTGTGTGGGTATCAGTGTATGTCTGTGTTTGGGTATCACTGTGCATGTCTGTGCGTGGGTATCATTGTGTATGTCTGTGCGTGGGTATCATTGTCTGTGTGTGTACGTGGGTATCACTGTATGTCTGTGTGTGGGTATCATTGTGTATGTCTGCGTGGGTATCACTGTGTGCATGGGTATCACTGTGTGCATGGGTATCACTGTCTGTGTGTGTGTATCACTGTGTGTGTGTGTGCGTGGGTATCAGTGTATGTCTGTGTTTGGGTATCACTGTCTGTGTGTGTACGTGGGTATCACTGTATGTCTGTGTGTGGGTATCATTGTGTATGTCTGCGTGGGTATCACTGTGTGCATGGGTATCACTGTCTGTGTGTGTGTATCACTGTGTGTGTGTGTGCGTGGGTATCAGTGTATGTCTGTGTTTGGGTATCACTGTGCGTGGGTATCATTGTGTATGTCTGTGCGTGGGTATCATTGTGTATGTCTGTGCATGGGTATCACTGTCTGTGTGTGTGTGTGCGTGGGTATCACTGTATGTCTGTGTGTGGGTATCACTGTGCGTGGGTATCATTGTGTATGTCTGTGCATGGGTATCACTGTCTGTGTGTGTGTGGGTATCACTGTGCGTGGGTATCATTGTGTGTGTGCGTGGGTATCACTGTATGTCTGTGTGTGGGTATCACTGTGCGTGGGTATCATTGTGTGTGTGCGTGGGTATCATTGTGTATGTCTGTCCGTGGGTATCATTGTGTATGTCTGTGCGTGGGTATCATTGTGTATGTCTGTGCATGGGTATCACTGTCTGTGTGTGTGTGCGTGGGTATCAGTGTATGTCTGTGTGTGGGTATCACTGTGCGTGGGTATCATTGTGTATGTCTGTGCGTGGGTATCATTGTGTATGTCTGTCCGTGGGTATCATTGTGTATGTCTGTCCGTGGGTATCATTGTGTATGTCTGTCCGTGGGTATCATTGTGTATGTCTGTGCATGGGTATCACTGTCTGTGTGTGTGTGCGTGGGTATCAATGTATGTCTGTGTGTGGGTATCATTGTGTATGTCTGTGCATGGGTATCACTGTCTGTGTGTGTGTGCGTGGGTATCAATGTATGTCTGTGTGTGGGTATCACTGTGCGTGGGTATCATTGTGTATGTCTGTCCGTGGGTATCATTGTGTATGTCTGTCCGTGGGTATCATTGTGTATGTCTGTCCGTGGGTATCATTGTGTATGTCTGTGCATGGGTATCACTGTCTGTGTGTGTGTGCGTGGGTATCAATGTATGTCTGTGTGTGGGTATCACTGTGCGTGGGTATCACTGTGTGCATGGGTATCACTGTGTGCATGGGTATCACTGTGTGTGTGGGTATCACTGTGTGTGTGTGCGTGGGTATCACTGTGTGAGGGTATCATTGTGTATTTTTGTGTGTGGGTATCACTGTGTGTGTGTGTGAGGGTATCACTGTGTGTATGCATGGGTTTCACTGTGTATGTCTGTGCGTGGGTATCACTGTGTGTGCGTGGGTATCACTATGTGCGTGGGTATCATTGTGTATGTCTGTGTGTGTATCCCTGTGTTTGTGTGCGTGGGTATCACTGTGTGTGTCTGTGTGTGTATCCCTGTGTTTGTGTGCGTGGGTATCAGTGTATGTCTGTGTGTGGGTTGGGTATCACTGTGCGTGGGTATCACTGTATGTGTGTTGGTATCACTGTGTGTATGTGTGCGCGCGTGGGTATCACTTTATTATTATTTTATTATTATCGCTTATTTGTAGAGCGCCAACAGATTCCGCAGCGCTATAAACAAAGGGGGAGTACAACAAAACAATTACAGGGTAGAGGGCCCTGCCAAGAGTTGCACTGTTGTAGTCAGCTCTTAAGAAGGTGATCTACAAACAGCTGGACTCTTAGGCTTACAGGCTAAGGGGGTTCAGGGGATAGCAATGGAGGAGAGGAACTGGTATAAAGAAAGGTCAGCGTAGGTTGTATGCGTCCCTGAACAGTAGAGTCTTTAGGGAGCACTTGAAGCTTTTAAAACTAGAAGAGAGTCTTGTGGAGCGAGGCAGAGAGTTCCACAAGATGGGAGCCAGTCTGGAGAAGTCCTATAAACCGGAGTGTGATGAGGTGACAAGAGAGGAGGAGAGTAGGAGGTCGTGAGCAGAGCGAAGGGGACGGGAGGGAGAGTATCTGGAGACAAGATCTGAGATATAGGGGGGAGCAGTGCAGTTGAGGGCTTTGTATGTCAGAGTGAGAATTTTGTGTTTGATCCTAGAGGCAAGAGGAAGCCAGTGAAGGAATTGGCAGAGAGGTACAGCAGATGAAGAGCGACGTGTAAGGAAGATGAGTCTGGCAAAGGCATCACTGTGTGTGTGTGTGTGTGTGTGTGTATGTATCACTGTGCGGGTATCACTGTGTGTTTGTATCACTGTCTGTGCGTGGGTATCGTGTATGTCTGTGCGTGGGTATCACTGTCTGTGCGTGGGTATCATTGTGACTGTGTGTGTGTGTGTGTATCACTGTATGTGTGTGCATGGGTATCACGGTGTGTGTGTATCAGTGTGTGGGTATCACTGTGTGTATGTGTGTTTGTGGGTTTCACTGTGTGTGGGTATCACTGGTGTGTGTGTGTGTGTGTGTGTGTATATCACTGTGTGACTGTATCACTGTGCGGGTATCACTGTGTGTGTGTGGGTATCACTGTGTATGTCTGTGCATGGGTATCACTGTGTGTGTGGGTATCACTGTGTGTGTGTGGGTATCACTGTGTGTGTGTGGGTATCGCTGTGTGTGTGGGTATCGCTGTGTGTGTGGGTATCGCTGTGTGTGGGTATCACTGTCTGTGCATGGGTATTACTGTGTGTGTGTGCGTGGGTATCAGTGTATGTCTGTGTGTGGGTATCACTGTGCATGGGTATCCATGTATGTGCGTGGGTATCACTGTGTGTGTGTGTATCACTGTGTGTGTGTGTGGGTATCCATGTATGTGTGTGTATATCACTGTGTGAGGGTATCACTGTGTATGTCTGTGCGTGGGTATCACTGTGTGTGTGTATATCACTGTGTGACTGTGTATCACTGTGCGGGTATCACTGTGTGTGTGTGTATCACTGTGTGACTGTGTATCACTGTGTGGGTATCACTGTCTGTGCATGGGTATTACTGTGTGTGTGTGCGTGGGTATCAGTGTATGTCTGTGTGTGGGTATCACTGTGCATGGGTATCCATGTATGTGCGTGGGTATCACTGTGTGTGTGTGTATCACTGTGTGTGTGTGTGGGTATCCATGTATGTGTGTGTATATCACTGTGTGAGGGTATCACTGTGTATGTCTGTGCGTGGGTATCACTGTGTGTGTGTATATCACTGTGTGACTGTGTATCACTGTGCGGGTATCACTGTGTGTGTGAGGGTATCATTGTGTATGTCTGTGTGTGGGTATCACTGTGTGTGTGAGGGTATCATTGTGTATGCTTGTGCGTGGGTATCACTGTGTGTGCTTTGGTATCACTGTGTGTGAGTAGGTATCACTATGTGCGTGGGTATCACTGTGTGTGTGTGGGTATCACTGTGTGTGTGTGTGTGTCGTGAGCAGAGCAAAAGGGACGGAAGGGAGAGTATCTGGAGACAAGGTCTGAGATATAGGGGGGAGCAGTGCAGTTGAGGGCTTTGTATGTCAGAATGAGAATTTTGTGTTTGATCCTAGAGGCAAGAGGGAGCCAGTGAAGGGATTGGCAGAGAGGTGCAGCAGATGTAGAGTGACGTGTAAGGAAGATGAGTCTGGCAAAAGCATCACTGTGTGTGTGTGTGTGTGTATATAACAGTGTATCACTGTGCGGGTATCACTGTGTGTGTGTGTGTATCGCTGTGTGTGCGTGGGTATCGTGTATGTCTGTGCGTGTGTATCACTGTATGTGTGTGCGTGGGTATCACGGTGTGTGTGCATCACTGTGTGTGTGTGTGTGTATCAGTGTGGGTATCACTGTGTGTGTGTGTGTGTGTGTATCACTGTGTGTATGTGTGTTCGTGGGTTTCACTGTGTGTGGGTATCACTGGTGTGTGTGTGTATATCACTGTGCGTGGGTATCACTGTGTGTGCATGGGTATCACTGTGTGTGCGTGGGTATTGTAGTGTTGTGCTTACTTCCTGGTTTGGTCAAAGGGCACATTGAGGCTTCCATACAAAGATGATGTCATCAAGTGGGCTGTGCTTAGAATCAGTACAGTTCAGAGAAGCCATCTTGTGACAGTTTGTGATGCAGTTATAAAGTACTAGGATTGAACCTGAGCTCTGACAATTGCTGATACTAATAAATGTAATGTCAGCTACAGATCACTGCAGAGGATACAGCATCAGCCAGTCAGGAAGAGTAAGAACTGTCAGTTACACATTATAAGTTATATTGCAGTTATACAGTTATCAGTTACCCTGGATTACTATAGTGCTGCATACACAGTGTACAGGACTGCTAATATAAGGAGTGCAGCAGCCATTCATTATAAAGGACTATATACGTGTAAATATCCATATTACTGTGTGCAAATCTACAGGAGCACCTTGCTATGTCATGCAGTAAATAAAGTGCCAGTTTACATTTAGAAGTTGCAAGTGCATCATTCATATAAAGAGCTAATGTTTACTATGTAAGGACATTACATCTGGCGACGAGTATACTACCACAAACTCACGCTATAATGGCTGTATTTGGAGCATTGAAAGAATTTGACCCTGACACAGATAACTGGGTTTCCTGGACTGAAAGGCTACAGCAGTATTTACTTGCCAATAACATTGGAGATACTAAGTCTGTTGCTGTCTGTCTGACAACTATTGGTGCTAAAACATATGAGATTCTAAAAGATCTGCTACACCCAGAAAACCAGCCACCAAGTCTTTGTCTGAAATAATACAGATCTTAACACAACATTTCCAACCACGGCCATTAGAGATTGCTGAGTGGTTCAAGTTTTATAGCAGGCTCCAAGGGGTACAAGAGACTGTGTTACGGTTACCCTTAGTCTCGCTGAGAGATGGACCGCTTAGTAGCCTGGATCCCTATTGCTAAAGAGGGGAGAAGCTGCTTTCCATAGTATTCTATATGAGTCTCGCAAATATAGAATAATCTCCCTTAGCTGTAGTACAGCTAGGATACCCTTCTGCCCACAAAAACGAGTCAACGCTGCGATTGAGGGTCAAACAAGAACTCAGCACTGGGATGCCCAGCCTGCTTTTTATTAAGGTTACATGCACACAGGGCACTCCCAGGGGGAGAGGGGGGGGAAGCACAAAATCCCCCATCACACATTTAGATAGAGAGCACTGTCCTTTGACAGGCCACAATAGGATTACAGTACTTAAGATAACAAGTTTACAAGTTCATCTTATCAATTAGCAGTCTGGCTCCAGAGGTGATTAGACAATGGGATTGGTTATCCCTAAACTTAGAGCTAAGGCCTGCAAAAATGTGTATTTTGGCAATAGTTTCTAAAAGCTGAAAAAAAAGAGTTAACTCTTTATGAAATGATACTTGTTACGGTTTTCTTGGAGCCCTTCTTAGGCGCTGGCTTGCTGGTTCAGGCATTGCTGCTGGGAAATAAGCTCTTCACAACAAAATAACTAATGCTTCTGTAACAGTGCTCCCTTTCTGTGGAACACTCTGGCAGACACGGTCTGACCCCTTTTCGGGGCAGACTAAGGCTGTCCAGACCGCTGGTTATGCGGGGCTGAGGTCTGTTTGTCTGGACAACCCGTCGGCGTTGCCATTCTGTTTCCCAGGTCTGTAAGTAATGGTGAAATTGAAGGGTTGCAACGATAAGCTCCAACGTAATAGCCTGCCGTTATCTCCAGAGACCCGGTTCAGCCACACCAACGGGTTATGGTCGGTGACCAGAGTGAACTCCTGACCATATAAATAGGGAGTCAATTTCTTTAATGCCCACACCAAAGCCAAACACTCCTTTTCGACCGCTGCATAGCTGACTTCGCGGGGCAGGAGCTTCCGGCTGATGTAGGCAACTGGATGCTCCCCTCCATCTTCGCCTACTTGGCTAAGGACAGCTCCCAGCCCGAACATGGAAGCGTCTGTATGGACGATAAAACGTTTGTTAAGGGCTGGGGCCGCCAAGACAGGAGCGTTAATTAGAGCATTTTTGAGAGCCTGGAAAGCCGTTTCACAGTGGGGAGACCACAGGACCTGTCGAGGTAAGTTCTTCTTGGTCAAGTCAGTCAGGGGTTTGGCAAGTGTGCTGTAGTCTGGTACGAACCGTCTATAGTACCCTGCCGTGCCCAGGAAGGCTAGGACCTGAGTCTTAGTGATGGGGGTGGGCCAATTGGCGACAGCTTCTATTTTGGCCGGCTCTGGTCGCTGCTTTCCACACCCCACCCGGTGACCCAGGTACTGTACCTCGGCCATCCCAAAGTGGCATTTTTCTGGCTTCAGAGTCAGGCCAGCAGCCCGGATCTGATCCAGAACCATTCCCACATGAGCTAAGTGGTCCTCCCAGGACTCACTGTGGATCGCTATGTCGTCCAGGTAGGCGCAAGCAAAACTCTGGAAGCCATCCAGGAGCCTATCCACCAAGCGCTGGAATGTAGCTGGGGCATTCTTCATCCCAAACGGCATTACCCTAAACTGATATAAGCCGAATGGGGTGACGAATGCCGACTTGGGGATAGCCTCCGGGGCCAGGGGAATCTGCCAGTAACCTTTGCAGAGGTCAATAGTGGTCAGGTAATTTCCCCTGGCTATACGATCGAGTAGCTCGTCTACCCTGGGCATAGGGTAAGCGTCCGTCACAGTATTTTCATTGAGCCTCCGATAGTCTACACAGAACCGGGTGGTCCCATCTTTCTTGGGCACCAAGACAACTGGGGAGGCCCATGGACTATCGGAGGGCTCAATTACCCTGAGCTGGAGCATCTCATCGATCTCCTTCTTCATTCCTGTCCTAACTGCTTCTGGGATTCGGTACGGAGCCTGGCGCAAGGGAGCTTGTCCCGGAGTATCTACCTGGTGGGTGGTTAAAGTAGTGTACCCTGGCTTCGGGGAGAAGGTGAGGTGTTTGGACTGGAGGAGTTGGTTGAGCTGCTCCCTTTCAGTGGGGCTAAGTCGGTCCCCTATCTGAACCTGCGCCACTATACCTGTGGGGAGACTCTTTTCTAATAGGTCTGGAATGGGTAAACTGTCGGGGTCTTCCTGAGGGGAACAACATACGGCCGTCACGTTCTCTGGTCGCTCAAAATATTCCTTGAGCATGTTTACATGGAATGTCTTTCTAAGATTGTTGTCATGGCAGCTAGCTATCACATAAGTGGTGTCTCCCCTTTTCTCTACGATCTGGTAGGGACCCTGCCAGGACGCCTGCAATTTGTCTGTCTTCACCGGCTTAAGTACTAACACCTTTTGTCCTATGGTGAAGATTCTCTTTCGGGCCCCCCGATCGTACCATACTTTCTGTCTTCTCTGGGCCAACTGGAGATTAGCCCGCACGGATTTGGCTAATTGCTCCATTCGGTCCCTGAGTTCCAGCACGTATGGCACAATGGGGACACCGTCAGCCTCCATCTCTCCCTCCCAGTGCTCCCGGATCAGGTTTAGGGGTCCCCGTACCTTTCTTCCGTAGAGCAACTCGAAGGGAGAGAACCCTGTCGTTTCCTGGGGCACCTCCCGATAAGCAAATAGGAGGTGCGGCAGGAAGCGTTCCCAGTCTCGGTATTCCTGAGTGAACGTCTTGAGCATTTGCTTGAGGGTCCCATTGAACCTCTCACACAGCCCGTTCGTCTGGGGGTGGTATGGGGAGCTCAGGAGGGACTTAATTTTGCAAACCTGCCAGAGTTGTTGGGTTAATTCAGCCGTAAATTGGGTGCCTCGGTCAGATAGGATTTCTTTTGGAAATCCTACCCGGCAGAACACCTGTACTAGTGCATTCGCTACCGTATCCTCTTGTATGTTGGATAGGGCGACAGCCTCTGGGTACCTGGTAGCGTAGTCCACTACGGTAAGAATGTAGCGCTTACCGGAGGGACTAGGGGTAGCCAGTGGTCCCACTAGGTCAATAGCAACCCGGCTGAAGGGTTCCTCTACAATGGGCATATTTACTAGCTGGGCTTTAGGGTGATCGCCTCGCCTTCCTACTCGTTGACACACATCGCAGGTGTTACAGTAAGTTCTAACGTCAGCGTGCACCCCTGGCCAAAAGAACGTGTGAGTAATGCGGTGTAGGGTACGGGTAACGGCTAGGTGGCCTGCTAAGGGGATGTCGTGGCCTATTTTGAGGATTTCTTGACGGTATTTGTGGGGCACTACCAGCTGTCGCCTACGCTGTCCCCTTTTCTCTGTCCAGCGGTATAGTTTCCCTTTTTCCCATAAGAATGTTTCGTTATCTGCCCCGCCCCCTCCGGTCTCTGCTCGTTCCCGGTACTTTTGTAAGGTCGGGTCAGTCTTAGACTCTGCCTCGAAAGCATCTGGGGTGTCCCAGGGTATGGGGCCTAACCTGTCAGGCAAGGTCGGGGTAGGTCTTACCTGTGTCTCCCGCACTGGTGAGAGCTCTCGCTCCGTCCGGGCTTGGGCCCGTGTAGTCACTGGGTCCGCCTCGTTGTTGCATACTGGAGCATAGGCAGAAGTCATGGGGCCCAAATCGTTGCCCAGTAGTACTTCGGCAGGTAAATTATCCATTAGGCCCACGTTCACAGCCCCCTTTCCCGCTCCCCAATCAAGATGCACTTTAGCTGTTGGAATTTTGTACACATCCCCCCCCGCCACTCTAACGGCCACAGTCTGTCCGGATCGCTTGTGCTCTGGCACCAAATGACTCTGTACCAGCGTGATAGTAGCCCCTGTGTCTCGCAATCCCTCGGTAGATCGCCCCTCGAGCCATACCCTCTGCCGATGGTGCTGGCGGTTATCTGAGGCAGCATATACAGGGTCTGCCTCGTGAAGCGGCCCCACATATCCCTCCATAGGGGCCTCTTGGTTAACACAGAGGGCCCGGGCCGGACGATAGGACCCAGAGGGGTAATTGTAATTCCTGGGTGTCTGGTGCGTATTAAGGGGGCAGCTAGCCATGAAATGCCCTGGTTGCTTGCATCGGTGGCAAGTCGGTCTGTGACGCTCAGAGCTGTTATTGGGTGGTCCTGAGTGTCGGACGGGCCCTGTGGGCACCGGGGCTCGGAATTCAGCACGAGGGGGTGCACGGTAAACCTCTCTGGGTTCGACCCGTGCTGGAGCTCGGTAGTTCATGGGTTCGTGAAGACGGGAGTCATAATGTTCATCGGCCAATTTGGCTGCTTCTTCTAAGGTAGAAGGCCGCCTGTCTCGCAGCCATTCCTTCCCTTGCTGTTCCATGCCATTATAAAAATGTTCTAAGAGAAACAATTGTAAAATTTCCTCCCCAGTCACCGCTTTACTTCCGCTCAGCCAGTGATTTGCCGCTCTCCGCATTCGGTGCGCCCATTCCATATGGGTATCGTTAGGCTTCTTTTCCGTGCCCCGAAACTGTCGGCGATACGTGTCCGGAGTTACAGCGTACCGTCGCAACAGTGTCTCCTTAACTAGCTCATACTGTGTCACTTCCTTAGCACCCAGAGTACGAAAGGCTTCCAGGGCTCGCCCGGATAGTTTCCCAGACAATATCGTGGGCCACTCTCTGTTGGGAATCTGGTGCAGGGCACATTGCCTTTCGAAGTCCGCCAAATATTCATCAATCCCTGTCTCGCTCTCTAGAAAGGGTCGAAATGCCGTATAGGGTATCTTGGGCCTCCCAGCATTTTCGACAGGGATGATTACCTGCGGGGCTACAGCATTGCGGTGTGCGTTCGCTAGGTTGAGTTTGTGGGCTCGAGTCTCTCGTATATCCTCGTCCGCCTCCGCCATCAACTGCTGTACCAATTCCATTGAGGGGTTCGGCCCGTATAATGAGAGCCTTTCCCGAACAATCCTGGTTTTTTCGTCACTAATCGTGGTCGGTGTTTCCGCCATTGTGAAGCTCTGATCCAGTTCGTTCAATTCTGCGATCAGCTCTCTCCACGGCCGGTTGCTGGCGTACCCCCCTCTGCTTTCAAGTAAATCCTTTAGGGTTGTACGCTTCAATTTTTCGTAAGCGCTCTCCATCCGTTCTGTACCTCTCCTAGGAAATCCAGGAAAATCCAGCCGCTGCCGCCAAATGTTACGGTTACCCTTAGTCTCGCTGAGAGATGGACCGCTTAGTAGCCTGGATCCCTATTGCTAAAGAGGGGAGAAGCTGCTTTCCATAGTATTCTATATGAGTCTCGCAAATATAGAATAATCTCCCTTAGCTGTAGTACAGCTAGGATACCCTTCTGCCCACAAAAACGAGTCAACGCTGCGATTGAGGGTCAAACAAGAACTCAGCACTGGGATGCCCAGCCTGCTTTTTATTAAGGTTACATGCACACAGGGCACTCCCAGGGGGAGAGGGGGGGGAAGCACAAAATCCCCCATCACACATTTAGATAGAGAGCACTGTCCTTTGACAGGCCACAATAGGATTACAGTACTTAAGATAACAAGTTTACAAGTTCATCTTATCAATTAGCAGTCTGGCTCCAGAGGTGATTAGACAATGGGATTGGTTATCCCTAAACTTAGAGCTAAGGCCTGCAAAAATGTGTATTTTGGCAATAGTTTCTAAAAGCTGAAAAAAAAGAGTTAACTCTTTATGAAATGATACTTGTTACGGTTTTCTTGGAGCCCTTCTTAGGCGCTGGCTTGCTGGTTCAGGCATTGCTGCTGGGAAATAAGCTCTTCACAACAAAATAACTAATGCTTCTGTAACAGACTGTATCTACATTTGCAATCAGTTTAAAGAAATTGGCTAGCACCTGTGCTTTTGGGGAGTATCTGAATATTGCCCTTAGAGATCAGTTTGTTATGGGTATCAGTACAGAATCTATTCAAAGGCGACTTTTGACAGAGCAGAGCCTGACCTTCCATAAAGCACTAGAGATTGCTTCTGTTTTGGAACAGGCCACACGAGACACTAGTTTACTGCAGACGCATTCTCACACTAAGGAAGAACAGGTATTTTTCTCTAATGTGAAGCAACAGACTAAACCAGCCAGTAAATATTCAGCAAAAGCAGCATCGCCTATTAACTGTTACAGATGTGGAGCACAGAATCATGTAGCTTCTGAATGCAGATTTAAAAATGCTCGTTGTCATGGCTGTGGTAAAATAGGACACTTAAAGAAGGCTTGCAGAGGATCTCAGCAGAGTGTCTCAAGCAAAACTCATAAGAAGGGAAATTACCACATGGCTTATAAGGGAGCCACATCAGATTCAGAAGAAGAAATAACTGTTCAGAGTTTGACTGTATACACCATGACAGCAGGGTCTGAGCCTTTGACCGTTCATGTTAATATTGAAGGAAAAGATTTGACCATGGACTTAGATACTGGGGCTGCAGTTTCAGTTATGACAATTAAAGATTGGAAACAGCTGAAAATTTCAGTATTGCTGCAGCCCACTACCTTGAAGCTACAAACATACTCCAGAGAAGTCTTGACGCCACTGGGGTGTGCATCTGTATCTGTGTGTACAAACAGTAAAACTGCCAATCTTACACTATATATACTAAAATCAGGTGGCCCACCTCTTTATGGAAGGGACTGGATACGGGCCCTTGGCATGCCTGAGAGCCTCAAAAACAGTGAAGTTCATCATATTGGAGTTGATCGTGCCCAGTGGATTCAGAACATTAAGACCAAATATGCCCCGGTGTTTGAAAGTGTTCTGGGAAAAGTTAAGAACAAAAGGGTACGGTTACAGTTAAAACCTGGAGCAAGGCCAAAGTTTTTCAAAGCACGAACTGTGCCATTCGCTTTAAGGGCAGGAGTTGATGCTGAACTGAGGAGGTTAGAAGAGTTAAAGATTATAACCCCAGTGCATCGTAGTGAGTGGGCTTCTCCTATTGTACCGGTAAGAAAGAAAGATGGACAGATCCGAATATGTGGAGACTTTAGGATGGTGTTGAATGAACAGTTAGCAGTGGATAAGTATCCATTACCCAGAACAGAAGATATTTTTGCTAACTTAGCTGGGGGACAACATTTCACAAAGATTGATTTAAAAAATGCTTACCTTCAACTTGAAGTACATCCAGATTCTCGCAGGTTACTCACCATCAATACTCACCCTGGTTTATTTCAATATAATCGTATGGTCTTTAGCATTGCTCCTGCACCAGCCATCTGGCAACGCACCATGGAAGAACTGTTAAATGGACTACCCTATGTCCAATGCCTTTTAGATGACATGTTAATCACGGGCAGGACAGAGGAAGAACATCGACACAATGTAGAGAGGGTACTGCAGCGGCTAATGACCTACGGGTTGAAGGTCAACTTGGAGAAGTGTGCTTTCATGCGTGACAAATTAGAATTTTGTGGCCATGTTATAGATTGTCATGGTCTACACACTGCTGATGACAAAGTCAAGGCCTTGCAAGAAGCTCCTATACCACAGAATGCATCACAACTACGATCATACCTTGGTCTCCTTAACTATTACCACCGTTTTCTTCCCCAGCTAGCCCATAAGTTACACCCACTACATCAGCTTCTTGAGACAAATCGATCCTGGTTGTGGAGCAGTGAATGCAATAAAGCCTTCCAGGAATCCAAGAACCTACTCCTGTGTTCCCGCATGTTAATGCACTATGATCTTCAGAAACCACTCATGATAGCATGTGATGCTTCGCCTTATGGTTTAGGGGCTGTATTGTCACACACAATGCCAGATGGGACAGACCGACCGGTAGCCTTTGCTTCCCGTTCTCTAACGACGGCAGAGAAGAACTATTCCCAATTAGTCAAGGAATCATTGGCCATTGTATGGGCTGTTAAGAAGTTCCATAACTATATTTATGGGAGACAATTTACTCTTTTAACTGACCATAAACCACTGCTGACCATCTTTAATCCAAGGAAAGGAATTTCAACCACTACAGCGGCTAGATTGCAAAGGTATGCTCTAACTTTGGGGGCATATCATTACTGCATCAAATACCGGGCCCATAATTTCCATGGCAATGCTGATGCCATGTCCAGGCTTCCACTAATGAATTCCTTACCAGTTGTTCAAGAAAGCCTTCCAAGTGTGTGTTTTACGGGTATAGTACATGCCAAACAAATTGCAAAGGAGACAGCTTGTGATACTGAATTACAACTTCTGGCAAAGTATTTGAGAGATGGCTGGCCAAGAACTGTCTGTGATGTGCAGTGAACATACATACTACGAGCGAAAGAACTCACACTCAGAAATGGATGTATTTTATGGGGTGAGAGAGTTCTGGTTCCTAATGGGCTACAGCAAGCTACGTTCAAACTCCTTTATGAAGGAAACCCAGGCATTGTCAGAATGAAACAGAAGGCTAGGGGTCATGTTTGGTGGCCGGCCATTGATAAGGACATTGAGAACTATGTTATGGCATGCAAAGGGTGTGTTCAAGCTCAAGGACAGCTTCCACGAGGAGCTGTACAACCATGGGACTGGCCTACTACTCCTTGGGAGAGACTACATTTGGACTTTGCCGGTCCTATTGATGGAATCTCATACTTAATCATAATTGATGCACACTCTAAGTGGCCAGAAGTAATTCCAATGACAAGGACTACAACTACTGAAGTCATATCAGCATTAGAAAGACTGTTTTCAGTATTTGGGTTGCCAAGAAAACTGGTCACAGACAATGGTCCCCAGTTTGTGTCACAAGACTTCCAGAATTTTTTTACATACGAATGGAATTCACCATCATCGGACGGCACCATATCACCCAGCCACCAACGGGCAAGCAGAGAGATTTGTCCAAACCTTTAAAAGGGCACTGAAAGCGCAAAAGCAGAGAAGCAGGTTGATACTAAAAACATTTTACAATTTTTGCAACAATATAGGGTTACTCAACACCCCACCACGGGAGTTGCCCCAGCTCAACTATTATTTGGCAGATCCGTACAAAGCTGGATTTAATCACACCAGATGTAGCAGAAACAGTCCGCATCATGCAAGATAAAATGAGAGTGGGAAAACCTTCACGGACCTATACAGAAGGAGACTTGGTTTGGTATAGGGTGTACCATACAGAGGAAAAATGGGCACCAGGTGTTGTTGCCCAGGTTGAGGGCCCAAAGATGTATGTTATAACCACTCCATCAGGTGTGTGTCGCTGCCATGTGAACCAACTACTACCACGGCTAGAGAGGAGAGAACAGGCTGGTGAGGACCATAACATAAAATGCAATCAGACAATGACTTTGATATCTGGCGTGGTGTTTGGCATGATCCAAACACAGGCTCCGACTCAACTACAGAAGATGACTCAGAAATACCAGCCTCAGTAGAAGAACCTTGTAATGATGAGTCAAGAAATTCTATCCAGGACCACAATAGTCGTGCTCATACTCCCAGGCAACGAACATCTGTTGTTCGTTGGTCTCCTGAAGTTAATCTCAGAGACACTCGCCGGAGACAACATGCAACATATCAGAGAAACTTTTGTCAACGTAAGAAACAAGAAGCAGCTTTCACGTCCACAATACAAGAGGATGCTGGAGAAGACTGATTTATCTTACGGTTGTTGTTGTGCAGTTAAGTTTATTTAAAAAAAAAAATAATAAGTAGGAAAGGAGATGTAGTGTTGTGCTTACTTCCTGGTTTGGTCAAAGGGCACATTGAGGCTTCCATACAAAGATGATGTCATCAAGTGGGCTGTGCTTAGAATCAGTACAGTTCAGAGAAGCCATCTTGTGACAGTTTGTGATGCAGTTATAAAGTACAAGGATTAAACCTGAGCTTTGACAATTGCTGATACTAATAAATGTAATGTCAGCTACAGATCACTGCAGAGGATACAGCATCAGCCAGTCAGGAAGAGTAAGAACTGTCAGTTACACATTATAAGTTATATTGCAGTTATACAGTTAACAGTTATACAGTTATCAGTTACCCTGGATTACTATAGTGCTGCATACACAGTGTACAGGACTGCTAATATAAGGAGTGCAGCAGCCATTCATTATAAAGGACTATATATGTGTAAATATCCATATTACTGTGTGCAAATCTACAGGAGCACCTTGCTATGTCATGCAGTAAATAAAGTGCCAGTTTACATTTAGAAGTTGCAAGTGCATCTTTCATATAAAGAGTTAATGTTTGCTGTGTGTGCGTGTGGGTATCACTGTGTGCGCGTGGGTATCACTGTGTGTGTGCGTGGGTATCATTGTGTGTGCGTGGGTATCCATGTGTGTGCGTGGGTATCCATGTGTGTGCGTGGGTATCCGTGTGTGTGCGTGGGTATCCGTGTGCGCGCGTGGGTATCACTGTGTGCGCGCGTGGGTATCACTGTGTGCGCGCGTGGGTATCACTGTGTGCGCGCGTGGGTATCACTGTGTGCGCGCGTGGGTATCACTGTGTGCGCGCGTGGGTATCACTGTGTGCGCGCGTGGGTATCACTGTGTGCGCGCGTGGGTATCACTGTGTGCGCGCGTGGGTATCACTGTGTGCGCGCGTGGGTATCACTGTGTGCGCGCGTGGGTATCACTGTGTGCGCGCGTGGGTATCACTGTGTGCGCGCGTGGGTATCACTGTGTGCGCGCGTGGGTATCACTGTGTGTGCGCGCGTGGGTATCACTGTGTGTGCGCGCGTGGGTATCACTGTGTGTGCGCGCGTGGGTATCACTGTGTGTGCGCGCGTGGGTATCACTGTGTGTGCGCGCGTGGGTATCACTGTGTGTGCGCGCGTGGGTATCACTGTGTGTGCGCGCGTGGGTATCACTGTGTGTGCGCGCGTGGGTATCACTGTGTGTGCGCGCGTGGGTATCACTGTGTGTGCGCGTGGGTATCACTGTGTGTGCGCGTGGGTATCACTGTGTGTGCGCGTGGGTATCCGTGTGTGCGCGTGGGTATCCGTGTGTGCGCGTGGGTATCACAGTGTGTGCGTGGGTATCACAGTGTGTGCGTGGGTATCACAGTGTTTGCGTGGGTATCACAGTGTGTGCGTGGGTATCACAGTGTGTGCGTGGGTATCACAGTGTGTGTGAGGGTATCTGTGTATGTCTGTGCGTGGGTATCACTGTATGTGTGTGTGTGTGTATATCACTGTGTGACTGTGTATTACTGTGCGGGTATCACTGTGTGTGTGAGGGTATCACTGTGTATGTGTGTGTGCGTGGGTATCATTGTGTATGCTTGTGCGTGGGTATCACTGTGTGTGCGTGGGTATCACTGTGTGTGCGTGGGTATCACTGTGTGTGGGGAGGGGTATCTATGTGTGTGGGGAGGGGTATCTATGTGTGTGTGGGTATCTATGTGTGTGTGGGTATCACTGTGTGTGTGTATCACTGTGTGTGCGTGGGTATCGTGTATGTCTGTGCGTGGGTATCATTGTGACTGTCTGTGTGTGTGTGTGTGTATCACTGTATGTGTGTGCATGGGTATCACGGTGTGTGTGCATCACTGTGTATCAGTGTGTGTGTATCAGTGTGGGTATCACTGTGTGTGTTTGTGTATCACTGTGTGTATGTGTGTTTGTGGGTTTCACTGTGCGTGGGTATCATTGTGTGGGTATCACTGTGTGTGGGGGTATCACTGTGTGTGGGTATCACTGTGTGTGTGGGTATCACGGTGTGTGCGAGGGTATTACTATGCGTGGGTATCACTGTGCGTGGGTATCATTGTGTATGTCTGTGCGTGGGTATCACTGTGTGCGTGGGTATCACTGTATGTGTGTGTATTACTGTGTGTGCGTGGGTATCACTGTATGTATGTGTATCACTGTGTAGGTTTCTGTGTGTGTGGGTATCACTGTGTGTGTGTGTGTATTACTGTGTGAGCGTGGGTATCACTGTATGTATGTGTATCACTGTGTAGGTTTCTGTGTGTGTGGGTATCACTGTGTGTGTGTGTGGGTATCACTGTGTAGGTTTCTGTGTGTGTGGGTATCACTGTATGTATGTGTATCACTGTGTAGGTTTCTGTGTGTGTGTGTGTATTACTGTGTGAGCGTGGGTATCACTGTATGTATGTGTATCACTGTGTAGGTTTCTGTGTGTGTGGGTATCACTGTGTGTGTGTGTGGGTATCACTGTGTAGGTTTCTGTGTGTGTGGGTATCACTGTATGTATGTGTATCACTGTGTAGGTTTCTGTGTGTGTGGGTATCACTGTGTGTGTGGGTATCACTGTGTGTGTGGGTATCAATGTGTGTGTGCGTGGGTATCACTGTGTGTGTGCGTGGGTATCACTGTGTGTGTGTGTGTGGGTATCACTGTGTGTGTGTGGGTATCACTGTGTGTGTGCGTGGGTATCACTGTGTGTGTGTGTGGGTATCACTGTGTGTGAGTGTGTACGTGATGTAATTAACCTGTTGAAGGGTATTAAAATACTGTGTGTGTGTATTACTGTGTGTGCGTGGGTATCACTGTGTATGTGTGTGTATTACTGTGTGTGCGTGGGTATCACTGTGTGTGTGTGTGGGTATCACTGTGTGTGTGTGTGGGTATCACTGTGTGTGTGGGTATCACTGTGTGTGTGGGTATCACTGTGTGTGGGTATCACTGTGTGTGTGGGTATCACTGTGTGTGGGTATCACTGTGTGTGTGGGTATCACTGTGTGTGGGTATCACTGTGTGTGGGTATCACTGTGTGTGTGCGTGGGTGTCACTGTGTGTGTGCGCGGGTATCACTGTATGTGTGTGTAACGGTACCAACAGTATACCAAGGGAAGACACCAGGGAACAATGTCCTGCATAGGGAATCAGCAATTCACAACCCAGCCAGTTTTCAGGTTTAAACAGAATGAGTTTTATTAAGGCTCATATGCCCAGTATTTATGCAGGTCTGACCCCCCCCAGAAGGGGGGTTGAAAGAATGTTGTACATTAGATGGAGGGAACACGCCCTTTTACATGATAGAATAGAATACCTTGCTCAAGCTGATAACAATTTAAACACAGACACACACTTGGCTTTCCTTATCATCTAGGGTCTGCTCTCTGAGGTTGATTAAACAATGGACTGTGTATCAATAACATTAATGACAGTGCACAATAGCTGAGGCTAAAGCTGAACACAGTTAACTCTTTCAGTGCTGACAGAAGGGTCTGTCACATCTACATAGCACAATATACAGCCTATAGACAACCTTTCTTACGTTATAGTCCAGAAGTGGCTAGGTTTGCCACAATGCTCCCCCAGAACCAAGCCGGCATACACAGTCTGATCCCAACGGATCGGCTTGGGGATGTCCGGGGCAACAACTTTCGGCTCAAGTAAGCTACGGGGTGTTCTCCGCCATCTGCTCCAACTTGGCTCAGTACTGCCCCCACCCCAAACATGGAAGCGTCTCTTCCGGAGGGACTGGGCTTGGGTAGTCACAGGGTTAACATCAGCGGGATCCATGGGAGCATAGGCAGAAACAAGGGGGGCCAAGTCATTTCCAAGGAGAACATCAGCAGGTAAGTCCTTCTTGACCCCCACATTCACAAGTCTAGCGCCCACTCCCCAATCCAAATGTACCCTGGCAACAGGTAGGCGGAACACAGTGCCCCCTGCTACCCTCACAGCCACAGTGTCTCCAGTGTGCTGTTTCTCAGGCACCAAGTTCTCTTGAAGCAAGGTCATGGTAGCACCAGTATCCCGTAGACAACTGACCTCCTTCCCATTCACTTTAACCCGTTGCCGGTTATTCCGGTGGGCAGCTTGCACGGGGTCTGCTTCATGTAGGCTGCCCCAGCATTCTGGCGCCTCTACGTAGCGGGCCACAGGCTGAGGATTATGTGGGATTCCGCCAGCGGGTCTTCTCCAGGACTGTGCTTGATTCGCTGCGTTTAGGGGACACTCTGGTCTTTTGTGCCCTAGTTGCTTACATCCAAAGCACCGAATAGGTTGTGAGTAGCCCCGCGAATTGAACCGGGCTCTCTGAGGGTAGTTCGTGGCCGGAGGCCGTGTGGTATAGCGGTGCGCCGGGGGTTGGTAACTGGCCGCTGCTGGGGTGACTGGGGGTCTGTACTCCACTCTAGCAGTGGGCAATCGGTATACTGCTCCCCCTGCCCCTCGTACTGCCACGGATCCGCCAGTGGGTGCTGTATCCGGCACCAAATGGGGAGCTATCAGGGTTAAAGTAGCTCCCGAATCCCGAAGTCCCTGGACCGACATCACCTCATGCAGAATTCCCAGGGGTTCCTCAGCTTGGGTGCTCAACACCTCATGAGCGGCTGGCTCCGTTTGGTAATGGTGAGCAGCCGCCCTTGGGGCCAGGTTCTGTCTGACCTGGTTCCAAGCTTGTCTGCTCCGATTTTGGGTGCACTCACGTGCCATATGTCCCCACTGCTTGCAGGTGTGGCATTGTATATTAGCCCGTCCGTTGTTAGGCTGTAGTCCATGGTGCCTCCTGGCATCAAAATGCTGGTCTGCTAATCTGGCTGCTTCGGTTAAGGTGAGGGGTTTTCGATCTCTCACCCATTCTTGGGCTTCTGGGGACAAGCCGTTAAAGAATTGCTCCAACAGCATCAGTTGTCGCAATTCTTCCATGGTGGTAGCTTGGCTGGCCTGTATCCACCCCTGAGATGCTTGATCCAGCTTGTGGGCCCACTCTGCATGGGAATCTCTTTCTGGCTTGCGCAGGCCTCTAAACTTGCGCCGGTATGCCTCTGAGGTAATGGCATATCTTTCCAAGATCGCTCTCTTCACTTTAGCGTAATCCTTGCTGTCCTCCCTGGGTACAGCGCGATACGCTTCCACTGCCCTACCGGCTAGCTTGCCTGCTAGCACCGGCACCCATACGGACTGCTCCAAATCATGTAACTCGCACAGTCTCTCAAAATCCTGTAAATACCCATCAATCTCATCCTTCTCCTCACAAAACATTTTAAATGCATGGTATGGGATTTTGGGTCTTACTGGGTTGCTGAGTGCGTCCAAAATGGATTCTGCTCGGGAGGATGCATTCCGCGGACTGTGTGCCATCACGTACTCCTGCACATCTGCCATTACCACGGATAGCATATCCCGTGGTACAGGTTGGGGTAAAAATTCCAGCCTGGTCCTCATTTCCCTCTGGTATAGGGTCTCCTCCATGGCTGCTGGAGGCGTAGCGCTGCGAGCTCTGTCTCCCTCCATCAGCTCAGCAATTAATATAGCCTTGGGTTTGCTGCTGCCTATCTTTCCCCTGGCTTCTAGCAGTTCCTTTTACGTTTGTCTCTTTAGTTTAGAATAATCCATCTCCATTCACTTCGGTCCCTGGTACTCCTTCCATCTTAGTCAGTATTGTAGTAATCCCCCTCTTCCTGAGGTTACTGGCTTGTGTAGTTGCTCTTCTGGGCGATAAGGTTCATTCCGTCGCTTGCCACCAATTGTAACGGTACCAACAGTATACCAAGGGAAGACACCAGGGAACAATGTCCTGCATAGGGAATCAGCAATTCACAACCCAGCCAGTTTTCAGGTTTAAACAGAATGAGTTTTATTAAGGCTCAGTATTTATGCAGGTCTGACCCCCCCCAGAAGGGGGGTTGAAAGAATGTTGTACATTAGATGGAGGGAACACGCCCTTTTACATGATACAATAGAATACCTTGCTCAAGCTGATAACAATTTAAACACAGACACACACTTGGCTTTCCTTATCATCTAGGGTCTGCTCTCTGAGGTTGATTAAACAATGGACTGTGTATCAATAACATTAATGACAGTGCACAATAGCTGAGGCTAAAGCTGAACACAGTTAACTCTTTCAGTGCTGACAGAAGGGTCTGTCACATCTACATAGCACAATATACAGCCTATAGACAACCTTTCTTACGTTATAGTCCAGAAGTGGCTAGGTTTGCCACAGTGTGTGTATCACTGTGTTTGCGTGGGTATCACTGTGTTTGCGTGGGTATCACTGTGTAGGTTTGTGTGCGTGTGGGTATCACTGTGTGTGTGTGTGTGTGTGTATCACTGTGTGCGTGGGTATCACTGTGTGTGTGTGGCTATCACTGTGTGTGTGTGCGTGGGTATCACTGTGTGTGTGCGTGGGTATCACTGTATGTGTGTGTATCACTGTGTGTGCGTGGGTATCACTGTGTAGGTTTGTGTGCGTGTGGGTATCACTGTGTGTGTGTACGTGATGTAATTAACCTGTTGAAGGGTATTAAAATGTTTACAACTAGCTTTTTTATTTTGTCATCAAATCTAAATTCTCTTTCTTTCATGTAATTGGCAAGAGTCCATGAGCTAGTGACGTATAGGATATACAATCCTACCAGGAGGGGAAAAGTTTCCCAAACCTCAAAATGCCTATAAATACACCCCTCACCACACCCACAATTCGGTTTTACAAACTTTGCCTCCTATGGAGGTGGTGAAGTAAGTTTGTGCTTGATTTCTATGATCTATGATAAGCGCTTCTAAGCATTCTGAAGCACAATTCCTCTCAGAGTACAGTGTTTGTCAGAGGGATGTGAAGAGAGTATCGCCTATTGATTCTATGATTTTCCTCAAGGGAAATTTCTTTTACAAGATATACTGAGTCCACGGGTTTCATCCTTTACTTGTGGGATATATTCCTCCTGCTAACAGGAAGTGGCAAAGAGCACCACAGCAGAGCTGCTATATAGCTCCTCCCCTAACTCCTCCCCCCAGTCATTCTCTTTGCCTATGCTAGCAATAGGAAGGGTAAAGTTTATGTGGTGATAAAAAGATAGTTTAGTTTCTCCTGTTAAGTGTAGTCAGTCCACGGGTCATCATTACTTATGGGATATTAACTCCTCCCCAACAGGAAGTGCAAGAGGATCACCCAAGCAGAGCTGCTATATAGCTCCTCCCCTCTACGTCACACCCAGTCATTCTCTTGCACCCAACTAATAGATAGGATGTGTGAGAGGACTGTGGTGATTAAACTTAGTTTTTTATATCTTCAATCAAAAGTTTGTTATTTTAAACGGCACCGGAGTGTGTTGTTTCCTTCTCAGGCAGAATTTGAAGAAGAATCTACCTGAGTTTTTGTATATGATCTTAGCGGACGTAACTAAGATCCGTTTGCTGTTCTCGGCCATTCTGAGGAGTAAGGTAACTTCAGATCAGGGGACAGCGGGCAGGTTCACCTGCAAAGAGGTATGTTGCAGTATATTATTTTCTAAGGAATGGAATTGACTTTGAAAATACTGCTAATACCGATATAATGTAAGTACAGCCTTAAATGCAGTAGTAGCAACTGGTATCAGGCTGACATGTATATATGTTAACACTTAAGTATTTCTGGGGAATGGCACTTCACTGGGAAAATACTGTATGCATATATCTTTTAGCCTAACTTGCAGTGGGAGCGACTAGCAGCAGGCTTTTTAAAGACATTTCATATATTAGATTTTAAACGTTTGCTGGCATGTTAAATCGTTTAATTATCTGAGGTACTTGGTGAAAATTGTTTTGGGCTTTATTTTCCACATGGCTGTTGTTGTTTTAAATTAAAACAGTTTACTGAGCTCCCCTCACTGTTGTAGTGTGAGTGGGAGGGGCCTATTTTGGCGCTTTTACTACGCATCAGAAATTCAGTCACAGTCTGTCTTTTTCTCCCTGCATGATCCAGGACGTCTCCACAGAGCTCAGGGGTCTTCAAAACTAGTTTTGAGGGAGGTAATCACTCACAGCAGACCTGTGAGACTGTGCTTGACTGTGATAAAAACGTTTATATTGTCAATTGTTATACGTTTTTTTCTGATATTAAGGGTTAATCATCCATTGCTAATGTGTGCAATCCTTTGCTAATTTTTGCTTATATAACTAATCCGGTTCATTGTTATTCAACTGTGACAGTTTTTGTGTGCTTCTTAAAGGCACAGTAACGTTTTTACATATTGCTTGTAAATTTAGTTGAAAAGTATTTCCAAGCTTGCTAGTCTAATTGCTAGTTTGTTTAAACATGTCTGACACAGAGGAAACTCTTTGTGCAATATGTTCAAAAGCCGAGGTGGAGCCCAATAGAAATTTATGTACTAATTGCATTGATGCTACTTTAAATAAAAGTCAATCTGTACATGTTAAGCAACATTCACCAGACAACGAGAGGGAAGTTATGCCGACTAACTTGCCTCACGTGTCAGTACCTGCATCTCCCGCTCAGGAGGTGCGTGATATTGTAACGCCAAGTACATCAGGACGGCCATTACAAATCACTTTACAAGACATGGCTAATGTTATGACTGAAGTTTTGTCTAAATTGCCAGAACTTAGAGGTAAACGAGATCACTCTGGGATGAGAACAGAGTATACTGATAATGCTAGGGCCATGTCTGATACTGCGTCACAATATGCAGAGCATGAGGACGGAGAGCTTCATTCTGCGGGTGACGGATCTGATCCAAATAAATTGGATTCAGACATTTCAAATTTTAAGTTTAAGCTGGAAAACCTCCGTGTTTTGCTAGGGGAGGTGTTAGCGGCTCTGAATGATTGTAACACAGTTGCAATCCCAGAGAAAATGTGTAGGTTGGATAAATATTTTGCGGTACCGACGAGTACTGACGTTTTTCCTATACCTAAGAGACTTACTGAAATTATTACTAAGGAGTGGGACAGACCCGGTGTGCCTTTCTCACCCCCTCCTATATTCAGAAAAATGTTTCCAATAGACGCCACCACACGGGACTTATGGCAAACGGTCCCTAAGGTGGAGGGAGCAGTTTCTACTTTAGCTAAGCGTACCACTATCCCGGTGGAGGATAGCTGTGCTTTTTCAGATCCAATGGATAAAAAGTTAGAGGGTTACCTTAAGAAAATGTTTGTTCAACAAGGTTTTATATTACAACCCCTTGCATGCATTGCGCCTGTCACGGCTGCGGCTGCATTTTGGTTTGAGTCTCTGGAAGACACCCTTGACTCAGCGACATTAGATGAGATTTCACTTAAGCTTAAAACCCTTAAGCTAGCTAATTCATTTATTTCTGATGCCGTAGTACATTTAATTAATCTTACGGCTAAGAATTCCGGATTCGCCATTCAGGCACGCAGAGCGCTGTGGCTAAAATCCTGGTCAGCTGATGTAACTTCTAAATCGAAATTACTTAACATACCTTTCAAGGGGCAGACTTTATTCGGGCCCGGTTTGAAAGAAATTATCGCTGATATTACGGGAAGTAAAGGCCATGCCCTGCCTCAAGACAGAGCCAAACCTAGGGCTAGACAGTCTAATTTTCGTGCCTTTCGTAACTTCAAGGCAGGAGCAGCATCAACTTCCTCTGCTCCAAAACAGGAAGGAGCTGTTGCTCGCTACAGACAAGGCTGGAAACCTAATCAGACCTGGAACAAGGGCAAGCAGGCCAGAAAACCTGCTGCTGCCCCTAAGACAGCATGAAGTGAGGGCCCCCGATCCGGAAGCGGATCTAGTGGGGGGCAGACTCTCTCTCTTCGCCCAGGCTTGGGCAAGAGATGTCCAGGATCCCTGGGCGTTGGAGATCATATCTCAGGGATATCTTCTGGACTTCAAAGCTTCTCCTCCACAAGGGAGATTTCACCTTTCAAGGTTGTCAACAAACCAGATAAAGAAAGAGGCGTTGCTACGCTGTGTACAAGACCTTTTACTAATGGGAGTGATCCACCCAGTTCCGCGGTCGGAACACGGACAAGGGTTTTACTCAAATCTGTTTGTGGTTCCCAAAAAAGAGGGAACCTTCAGACCAATATTGGATTTAAAGATCCAAAACAAATTCCTAAGAGTTCCATCGTTCAAGATGGAAACTATTCGGACAATCTTACCCATGATCCAAAGAGGTCAGTACATGACCACAGTGGATTTAAAGGATGCTTACCTTCACATACCGATTCACAGAGAACATTACCGGTATCTAAGGTTTGCCTTCCTAGACAGGCATTACCAGTTTGTAGCTCTTCCCTTCGGGTTGGCTACGGCTCCAAGAATCTTTACAAAGGTTCTGGGCTCTCTTCTGGCGGTACTAAGACCGCGAGGAATTTCGGTAGCTCCGTACCTAGACGACATTCTGATACAAGCGTCAAGCTTTCAAACTGCCAAGTCTCATACAGAGTTAGTACTGGCTTTTCTAAGGTCGCATGGGTGGAAAGTGAACGAGGAGAAGAGTTCTCTCTTACCACTCACAAGAGTTCCCTTCTTGGGGACTCTTATAGATTCTGTAGAAATGAAAATTTACCTGACAGTGGACAGGTTAACAAAGCTTCTAAATGCTTGCCGTGTCCTTCATTCCATTCAACACCCGTCAGTGGCTCAATGCATGGAGGTAATCGGCTTAATGGTAGCGGCAATGGACATAGTTCCTTTTGCACGCCTACACCTCAGACCGCTGCAATTGTGCATGCTAAGTCAGTGGAATGGGGATTACTCAGATTTGTCCCCTACGCTGAATCTGGATCAGGAGACCAGAGATTCTCTTCTATGGTGGCTTTCTCGGCCGCATCTGTCCAGGGGGATGCCCTTCAGCAGACCAGACTGGACAATTGTAACTACAGACGCCAGCCTTCTAGGTTGGGGCGCTGTCTGGAATTCCCTGAAGGCTCAGGGATCATGGACTCAAGAGGAGAGTCTCCTTCCAATAAACATTCTGGAATTGAGAGCAGTTCTCAATGCCCTACTGGCTTGGTCTCAGTTAGCAACTCTGAGGTTTATCAGGTTTCAGTCGGACAACATCACGACTGTGGCTTACATCAACCATCAGGGAGGGACAAGAAGTTCCCTAGCGATGATGGAAGTATCAAAGATAATTCGCTGGGCAGAGTCTCACTCTTGCCACCTGTCAGCGATCCACATCCCAGGAGTGGACAACTGGGAGGCGGATTTCCTAAATCGCCAGACTTTTCATCCGGGGGAGTGGGAACTTCATCCGGAGGTCTTTGCCCAAATACTTCGACGTTGGGGCAAACCAGATATGGATCTCATGGCGTCTCGCCAGAACGCCAAGCTTCCTCGTTACGGGTCCAGGTCCAGGGACCCGGGAGCGGTCCTGATAGATGCCTTGACAGCACCTTGGACCTTCAGGATGGCTTATGTGTTTCCACCATTCCCGATGCTTCCTCGTTTGATTGCAAGGATCAAACAGGAGAAAGCATCAGTGATTCTAATAGCGCCTGCATGGCCACGCAGGACCTGGTATGCAGATCTAGTGGACATGTCATCCTGTCCACCTTGGTCTCTGCCTCTGAGACAGGACCTTCTAATTCAGGGTCCTTTCAAACATCAAAACCTAATTTCTCTGAAGCTGACTGCATGGAAATTGAACGCTTAATTTTATCAAAGCGTGGATTTTCAGAGCCAGTAATTGATACCTTAATACAGGCTAGGAAACCTGTTACCAGGAAAATTTACCATAAGATATGGCGTAAATACTTACACTGGTGCGAATCCAAGGGTTACTCATGGAGTAAGGTTAGGATTCCTAGGATATTGTCTTTTCTACAAGAAGGTTTAGAAAAGGGTTTATCTGCTAGTTCGTTAAAGGGACAGATCTCAGCTCTGTCCATCCGTCAGAAGTTCCAGACGTTCAGGCTTTTTGTCAGGCTTTGGCCAGGATTAAGCCTGTGTTTAAATCTGTTGCTCCGCCGTGGAGCTTAAACTTAGTTCTTAACGTTTTACAGGGTGTTCCGTTTGAACCCCTTCACTCCATTGATATCAAGCTGTTATCTTGGAAAGTTCTGTTTTTAATGGCTATTTCCTCGGCTCGTAGAGTCTCTGAATTATCAGCCTTACATTGTGATTCTCTGTATCTGATTTTTCATTCAGATAAGGTAGTTCTGCGTACTAAACCTGGGTTCTTACCTAAGGTAGTCACTAACAAGAATATCAATCAAGAGATTGTTGTTCCATCATTGTGTCCTAACCCTTCCTCAAAGAAGGAACGACTTCTGCACAATCTAGATGTAGTCCGTGCCCTGAAATTTTATTTACAGGCAACTGAAGATTTTCGACAAACTTCTTCCCTGTTTGTCGTTTATTCTGGACAGAGGAGAGGTCAAAAAGCATCTACTACCTCTCTATCCTTTTGGCTTCTTAGCATAATACGTTTAGCCTATGAGACTGCTGGACAGCAACCTCCTGAAAGGATTACAGCTCATTCTACTAGAGCTGTGGCTTCCACTTGGGCCTTTAAGAACGAGGCCTCTGTTGAACAGATTTGCAAGGCTGCAACTTGGTCTTCTCTTCATACTTTTTCCAAATTTTACAAATTTGACACTTTTGCTTCTTCGGAGGCTGTTTTTGGGAGAAAGGTTCTTCAGGCAGTGGTTCCTTCCGTATAGAGATCCTGCCTGTCCCTCCCGTCATCCGTGTACTTAGCTTTGGTATTGGTATCCCATAAGTAATGATGACCCGTGGACTGACTACACTTAACAGGAGAAAACATAATTTATGCTTACCTGATAAATTCCTTTCTCCTGTAGTGTAGTCAGTCCACGGCCCGCCCTGTTTTTTAAGGCAGGTCTAAATTTTTTAATTATACTCCAGTCACCACTGCACCCTATAGTTTCTCCTTTCTCGTTTGGTTCCTGGTCGAATGACTGGGTGTGACGTAGAGGGGAGGAGCTATATAGCAGCTCTGCTTGGGTGATCCTCTTGCACTTCCTGTTGGGGAGGAGTTAATATCCCATAAGTAATGATGACCCGTGGACTGACTACACTACAGGAGAAAGGAATTTATCAGGTAAGCATAAATTATGTTTTTTCTTCAATCAGGAATTTTTTATTTTAAATGGTACCGGTGAGTACTGTTTTTACTCTGGCATGACATAGAAGAAGAATCATGCCTTGAGTCTGATGATCTTAACAGTAGTAACTAAGATCCATGTTCGTTCTCTCAAGTTTTACTGAGGAAGTACAGGAGAAATCTTCAGTATGGGGGAACGTTTTCTTGCTGCAAGCAGTATCAAGGTATGTGCAGTCATTTACATTCTGAGGAGACCTGATATATCAGAATTTGGCTGACATATTTCCCATGCGGGGAAAGGGTAAGCAGTATTCCTTATATAAAACAAAGGGTGGTACTGTAGTAACCTGTGTATTATTATCCCATTCAAGATAACATGGGATACTTAAGGGCTGGTTTTAGACACTGGGGCAGCCTAGGAAACACCTAATGTTACGATTATGGGGTTTATTGAGGCTGAGTTTAATTTTTCTGTGGGGTTCACATGGCATGTTCATTACAAAAAAGCAGTGTGTGCATATTTTTATTGTTGAAACGCTTCCCATGCGGTTTTCTCAAGTTGTCGGTTCATCAGACTTGATGGACGGGGCCTAATTTTGTGCTTCAGTGCGCAGTTAGTTTCTGGAGAGGTAGCAGCCATTAGCTCCTGTTGGGACCAGACTGTGAGGCTGTATTTTGGAGTGGGACCGGATCGTTTTGACAGGTCTTGGGGGCAGGTAGGCGCCACAGCGGAACTGTGGCGAGGTGCAAAATCCATTAAGTGAAAATTGTCTGCAGATCTTTTTTTTGCCTATTACTTGTGGTGCAATATCCGATAGCACATTAGGCTCTCATATCAACAAAATTATTCATTTTGAATATCGTTTTAACGACTTTGCAAAACAGTGTACACTTTTTATACTTAAAGGCGCAGTAACCGTTTTTGCACTGAATTGTTTTTTTCACATATAATAAAGATTGGGAACGACTTGTGCTGTTATTACTAGTCTGTATAACATGTCTGACATGGGAACTCAGTGTTTTATGTGTTTAGAAGCCATGGTGGAACCCCCCTCTTACATTGTGCCCTTCTTGTACTGAAAGGGCCTTACACTGTAAGGATCACATTTTAAATAAAGAAAGTGGGCCTCAGGATGGTTCTCAGTCTGCAGAGAATCAGGATATGCCATCTAATTCTCCCCAAGTGTCACAACTTTTAACGCCCACACAAGCGACGCCAAGTACTTCTAGTGCGTCTACTTCTTTTCCTTTGCAAGATATGGCTGCACTTATGTCTACTACCCTTACAGAGGTATTATCTAAACTGACAGGTTTGCAGGGTAAACGCCATAGGACAGGAAATTTATTACCTCAGACAGATTCAGACTTTGTGTTCTTTAAATTCAAATTAGAACACCTCCGCTTATTGCTCAGGGAGGTTCTGGCAACGCTGGATGATTGTGACCCGATCACGATTCCCCCAGAAAAATTGTCTAAAATGGACAAATATTTGGAAGTACCTACTTACACGGATGTTTTTCTGGTTCCTAAGAGAATTTCGGAAATTGTTAAGAAGGAATGGGATAGACCAGGTATACCGTTTTCTCCCCCTCCTAGTTTTAAGAAAATGTTTCCCATATCTGACACCATGCAGGACTTCTGGCAATTGATTCCCAAGGTGGAGGGAGCTATATCTACTTTAGCTAAACGTACAACTATACCCATTGAGGAAAGTTGTGCTTTTAAAGACCCTATGGATAAAAAATTAGAGGGTCTTCTAAAGAAAATATTTGTTCACCAGGGTTTCCTCTTACAGCCTATATCTTGCATGGTTCCAGTAACTACTGCAGCTGCCTTTTGGTTTGACGCCCTGGAAGAGTCTCTGAAGGTTGAGACACCTTTAGAGGACATTTCAGACAGAATTAAGGCTCTTGGTGAACTGGGACTTCCGTTTGGGGTGGAGCCTAAACAAGCATGCTCCCTGTGTGCGGTGACTGAGCACCGCTGGAAAACCTACCCAAGCCGTTTCACCATCCAACCCGGGGTTCGCAAACGGGTGTTGTGTGTGATGGTGCACCCAGCCTTATTACCAGGCTGCCGGCTGGAAGTCTACCCTTTTTCTGGAGTGGAGGTCTGTTTTGGAGTACCTGACAATTAAAGAGAGCCTGCAAATATTATCCCCAAGGGATAGTAACATCTACCTCCTGTGCGGCCATCAAGTTCCAGTGTCTCCGGTACCGCTACAATAGGAGAGGTTTCCCATACGGAGGAGGAGACCAGGCGTACCAGGGCCAGCTTCCGGGAACATGTGACAGGAAGCCGGCGTAACGCTATCACCGGTGAGCTGGAGTCGCTGTTGTGCGGAGGGCCCCTGGACAGCCCGATACAGCTTTCTCAAGCTAAGAACCAGCCTTTTGCAGCCCGTTACCAGGGGTGAAGTGCCCTCCTTGCGGTAAAGATCCCTTACATCGCCGCTTTGCCGGACCCGAAGAAAACAGTTCCAACTGCAAGTACAAGCCTTCTTACTTATTTCCCCTGCTGTTCCTGCTTTTTCGCCTCTTGGTGTTTTATGTGGTTACTTAGGGGGAGTGAGCTTGAAAAGCCTAAATAGGTGAGACGCTTGGCTTATTTGCTTATTTACTAAGAAGGGACATAGCAAGATCTATTCCTGCAAAAGAGAATATACCACATCTGTTCCTAATAACTGTAAAATTTGTATGTGGTCCTTGAACTTTATACATCTGAACAAAGCGTTTGGAGATAAAACCTTGCCCTAAGTTTTTTGTTTGCCTGATTGTGACATTTGCAGTTGTCCAGCAGAAGGATATTCCTGTTAGGAAGAAACAGAGGAGAGCCGCTGATATTTCCTTTAATTTACCTGCTTGTAATGTAAAGGACTCCAGGGGCTTTTTCTCCCTGAGGCAGTAAATTGTATGTGTATATTTAGCTATACTAGGTGCCTTCTTTCTGTCTATTAAGTAAGCATTATATCCTGAATCTAAACCCCTTAAGGAAGCTAATTCTAGGGGTGCATTGAAAAAAAAATCTGCAGTGATTAACATGTTTATGATAGAAATATTCATTTGTTAATGGCCACCCTTATAAATCTTCATTATCCCATCTAGGCTGATTGTTTAGCCAAATTACAGAAGGGTTTAGCTGTCTGGCTCTTATTGATAATATTCAGCAGCCCGGCTTGCTCTGTACCAACAGGATCTGCTAATTAATCTCTAGCGGAATTTTAAACAATTATATAACTGGAGTATGCTTTCCCGGTACCCCTCTACTCAGGGAGTAAGAATATAGCTGATTTCTTAGTTTTGAATTACCAGTTACTACTTCTCTAAAGAGCCATGGTTGTGTCTATGTAAATCAGATAATCATACTACTATAGAATTTTCTTGTGTTGTCTGATTATATTCTGCCATTTACTGTTAAATATCTAGAGGGAAAGGAAAGAAAAAAAGAAAGGGGAAAAAAAAAGGAAAAGGGAAAAGAAACTGAAAAGAGGGAACTTTTCTTTTTTATTTATTTTTTTTTTACTTCAGATCAAACTCCTTAATTTGACAGGCCTATTTTCACCTTTTTGCTCTTACCCTAGGTATAGGGTCCACTTCACTTCCTTGTTTTTTATTTATTTACACCATCACCTATACACATATATATATAATTTAGACACAATATCTTCATTAAAAAAAAAAAAAAAACTATTCACATAATTATTCTCTCTCCTCACTAACCAGGCCCCGCCCTGACGCGGCCCCAGTAATTTTGCCCACGTTTTTTTTACACTTAGTCTTTTTTTTTCTTTTTCTCACTTTTAATTAATGGAAAAATTCGTCACACAGGCGAAGAAAAATTCACCTATAATGCCTGCCAAACCTAAGGATAAAAAATCTAAATTAAGTGATACCAGCCTTGCCACTACATTAAGTGATTTACCTATTCCTTCTTTTGATATACAGGCCCTGACAGTACAACTGTCTGCCGTATTCGCACCTCACTTTGAAATGCTTAAAAAAGAAATTTCTGGTATGGCCTCCGAACTATCTACTCTCTCCGCCGAATTCAGGCAGTTTTCTGCCCGAATTGGTGAAGCTGAGGAGAGAATCTCGGACTTGGAGGACCGGGTAAATGCACAAGAAGTGACCATCCAGAAACAAGACACCATAATTCAAAACATGCAATTGCGCCTGGAGGACATGGAGGACCGCTCCAGGCGCAATAACATACGTATTGTGGGCCTCCCTGAGACAGCAGAATATGAAGACCTGATGAAATTTACTTCACTAGGCCTTCCCCAAGCGTTAGGAATGGCAGCATAATATTTGCCCCTGATTATAGAGAGAGCACACAGAGTAGGGCCAAAGAGATCCCTAGCAGATAAGGTAGCTAAGAGCAGAATGTGTATATTTAAAGTTCTTAAATTCCAGGACAAAATCGAAATAATGAAACTTTTTAGGAAGAATGGTCCGATAATGCTAGGTAATAACAAAATCCTCCTCTTTCAGGATTTCTCTACTGAGACATCCACGAAGAGAAAGTTAATGGCCCCATACTGTTCACAGCTGATAAATAATGGAGTTAAAGCCCGAATGGTCTACCCGGCTAAAGTTATAGTGGAGGATAGGGGCTCAGTACTTACATTCCAGGAAATCCCAGATATAAAAGAATATGTCAAATCAAAATTGGCAAATTGAAGTTTGAGAAATTATAATTTTATTTTTATCCTGTTCTCTTTCTCATGTTTTTGAGGTTAATGATTGTTAGGTCTCCAGCTCAGACGTGGATGAATGTGGTATGTGTGTGGTCTTATTTTAATTATAGTTTTTTTTTTTTTTCTTAGAATTACTAACAGATTCTTTTTGCTATATTATGGATAGAGGACAAGAAAGGGGGAGAGGTGTAATCGAGCAAATCTTTAATTTTAAGGCATGTCTCTTCACTAAATGGCTGGAGTAAATATATTATCGTGGAATGTTGGAGGAATAACCTCTCCCATGAAGAGAAAACTCATAATTAAAACTCTTGCAAAAAAAAGGCCAGATATTGCATACATTCAAGAAACCCATCTCAATGAATTAGAAGTAGCTAAACTTAAAATTAAATGGGTGGGCGAAGTAGTAGCCTCTTCAAGTACAAATAGGAAATGTGGAGTGGCGATTTTACTCCATAAAGACCTAGATTATAAAATTTTGTATATTGATAAAGATCCACAGGCCAGATATATCATACTTCAGATCCAGATTAACCAGGTTGTTTATGTGCTTTGTAATGTATATGGTCCAAATAAAAATAGCAGAGACTTCTGGGAAAACATTAAAAGTAAGATTTCTTTCATGTAATTAGCAAGAGTCCATGAGCTAGTGACGTATGGGATATACATTCCTACCAGGAGGGGCAAAGTTTCCCAAACCTTAAAATGCCTATAAATACACCCCTCACCACACCCACAATTCAGTTTTACAAACTTTGCCTCCGATGGAGGTGGTGAAGTAAGTTTGTGCTAGATTCTACGTTGATATGCGCTCCGCAGCAAGTTGGAGCCCGGTTTTCCTCTCAGCGTGCAGTGAATGTCAGAGGGATGTGAGGAGAGTATTGCCTATTTGAATGCAGTGATCTCCTTCTACGGGGTCTATTTCATAGGTTCTCTGTTATCGGTCGTAGAGATTCATCTCTTACCTCCCTTTTCAGATCGACGATATACTCTTATATATACCATTACCTCTGCTGATTCTCGTTTCAGTACTGGTTTGGCTTTCTACAAACATGTAGATGAGTGTCCTGGGGTAAGTAAATCTTATTTTCTGTGACACTCTAAGCTATGGTTGGGCACTTTATTTATAAAGTTCTAAATATATGTATTCAAACATTTATTTGCCTTGACTCAGAATGTTCAACATTCCTTATTTTTCAGACAGTCAGTTTCATATTTGGGATAAATGCATTTGTTTCAATCATTTTTTCTTACCTTAAAAAATTTGACTTTTTCCCTGTGGGCTGTTAGACTCGCGGGGGCAGAAAATGCTTCATTTTATTGCGTCATTCTTGGCGCGGACTTTTTTGGCGCAAACATTTTTTTCTGTTTCCGGCGTCATACGTGTCGCCGGAAGTTGCGTCATTTTTTGACGTTTTTTTGCGTCAAAAATGTCGGCGTTCCGGATGTGGCGTCATTTTTGGCGCCAAAAGCATTTAGGCGCCAAATAATGTGGGCGTCTTTTTTGGCGCTAAAAAATATGGGCGTCACTTTTGTCTCCACATTATTTAAGTCTCATTATTTATTGCTTCTGGTTGCTAGAAGCTTGTTCACTGGCATTTTTTTCCCATTCCTGAAACTGTCATTTAAGGAATTTGATCAATTTTGCTTTATATGTTGTTTTTTTCTTTTACATATTGCAAGATGTCTCACGTTGCAACTGAGTCAGAAGATACTTCAGGAAAATCACTGCCCAGTGCTGGAGCTACCAAGCTAAGTGTATCTGCTATAAACTTTTGGTATCTGTTTCTCCAGCTGTTGTTTGTATTGCATGTCATGTCAAACTTATTAATGCAGATAAAATTTCCTTTAGTACTGTTACATTACCTGTTGCTGTTCCGTCAACATCTAATTTTCAGAGTGTTCCTGATAACATAAGAGATTTTATTTTTTAAATCCATTAAGAAGGCTATGTCTGTTATTTCTCCTTCTAGTATACATAAAAGTCTTTTAAAACTTCTCTTTTTTCAGATGAATTTTTAAATGAACATCATCATTCTGATACTGATAATGGTTCTTCTGGTTCAGAGGTTTCTGTCTCAGAGGTTGATGCTGATAAATCTTTGTATTTGTTCAAGATGGAATTTATTCGTTCTTTACTTAAAGAAGTATTATTTGCATTAGAAATAGAGGATTCTGGTCCTCTTGATACTAAATGTAAACGTTTAAATAAGGTTTTTAAATCTCCTGTAGTTATTCCAGAAGTGTTTTATCTCCCTGATGCTATTTCTGAAGTAATTTCCAGGGAATGGAATAATTTGGGTAATTTATTTACTCCTTCTAGACGTTTAAGCAATTATATCCTGTGCCATCTGACAGATTAGAGTTTTTTGGGACAAAAATCCCTAAGGTTATGGGGCTGTCTCTACTCCTGCTAATGTACTACTATTCCTACGGCAGATAGTACTTCATTTAAGGATCCTTTAGATAGGAAAATTGAATCCTTTCTAAGAAAAGCTTACTTATGTTCAGGTAATCTTCTTAGACCTGCTATATTTTTAGCGGATGTTGCTGCAGCTTCAACTTTTTGGTTAGAAGCTTTAGCGCAACAAGTAACAGATCATAATTTTATAGCATTATTATTATTCTATAACATGCTAATAATTTTATTGGTGATACCATCTTTTGATATCATTAGAGTTGATGTCAGGTATATGTCTCTAGCTATTTTAGCTAGAAAAGCTTTATGGATTAAACTTGGAATGCTGATATGTCTTCTAAGTCAACTTTGCTTTCCCTTTCTTTCCAGGGTAAATAATCATTTTCGTTCCTTTCCTCACAACAAGGAACAAAAGCCTGATCCTTCATCCTCAGGAGCGGTATCAGTTTGGTAACTATTTCCAGTTTGGAATATATCCAAGCCTTATAGAAACCTATAGCCAGCTCCTAAGTACCTATGAATGTGCGGCCCTTATTCCAGCTCAGCTGGTATGGGGCAGATTACGTTTTCTTCAAAGAAATTTGGATCAATTCCGTTCTCAATCTCTGGTTTCAGAACATTGTTTCAGAAAGGTACAGAATTGGCTTCAAGTTAAGGCCTCCTGCTAAGAGATTTTTTTCTTTCCCGTGTCCCAGTTAACACAGCAAAGGCTCAGCATTTCTGAAATGTGTTTCAGATCTAGAGTTGGCTGGAGTATTTATGCCAGTTCCAGTTCTGGAACAGGGGCTGGGGTTTTATTTTATCTCTTCATTGTACCAAAGAAGGTCAATTCCTTCAGACCAGTTCCGGATCTATCATTATTGAATCGTTATGTTAGGATACCAACATTCAAGATGGTTACTGTAGGACTATCCTGCCTTTTTGTTTAGCAAGGGCATTATATGTCTACAATAGATTTACAGGATGTGTATCTGCATATTCCGATTCATCCAGATCACTTTTAGTGTCTGAGATTCTCTTTTTAGACAAGCATTACCAGTTTTTTGGCTCTACCGTTTGGCCTAGCCTCAGTTCCAAGAATTTTTTTCAAAGGTTCTCGGTGCCCTTCTTTCTGTAGTCAGAGAACAGGGTTTTGGTATTTCCTTATTTGGACGATATCTTGGTACTTGCTCAGTCTTCTCATTTTCGAAGAATCTCATACGAATCGACTTGTGTTGTTTCTTCAAGTTCATGGTTGGAGGATCAATTTACCAATCAATTTATTGATTCCTCAGACAAGGGTAACCTTTTTAGGTTTCTAGATAGATTCAGTGTCTATGACTCTGTCCTTGTCAGACAAGAGAAGTTTAACATTGATATCAGCTTGTCAAAACCTTCAGTCACAATCATTCCCTTTGGTAGCCTTATGCATGGAAATGTTGGGTCTTAGGACTGCCGCATCAGATGCGATCTCCTTTGCTCGTTTTCACATGCGACCTCTTCAGCTCTGTATGCTGAACCAATGGTGCAGGGATTACTCAAAGATATCTCAATTAATATCTTTAAACCGATTTTACGACACTCTCTGACATGGTGGACAGATCACCATCGTTTAGTTCAGGGGGCTTCTTGTTCTTCCGACCTGGACTATAATCTCAACAGATGCAAGTCTTACAGGTTGGGGAGCTGTGTGGGGGTATCTGACGGCACAAGGGGTTATGGAATCTCAGGAGGTGAGATTTACGATCAATATTTTGGAACTCCGTGCAATTTTCAGAGCTCTTCAGTCTTGGCCTCTTCTGAAGAGAGAGTTGTTCATTTGTTTTCAGATAGACAATGTCACAACTGTGGCATACATCAATCATCAAGGAGGGACTCACAGTCCTCTGGCTATGAAAGAAGTATCTCGAATTTTGGTTTGGGCGGAATCCAGCTCCTGTCTAATCTCTGCGGTTCATATCCCAGGTATGGACAATTGGAAAGCGGATTATCTCAGTCGCCAAACGTTGCATCCGGGCGAATGGTCTCTTCACCCAGAGGTATTTCTTCAGATTATTCAAATGTGGGAACTTCCAGAAATAGATCTGATGGCTTCTCATCTAAACAAGAAACTTCCCAGGTATCTGTCCAGATCCCGGGATCCTCAGGCGGAGGCAGTGGATGCATTATCACTTCCTTGGAAGTATCATCCTGCCTATATCTTTCCGCCTCTAGTTCTTCTTCCAAGAGTAATCTCCAAGATTCTGAAGGAATGCTCGTTTGTTCTGCTGGTAGCTCCGGCATGGCCTCACAGGTTTTGGTATGCGGATCTTGTCCGGATGGCCTCTTGCCAACCGTGGACTCTTCCGTTAAGACCAGACCTTCTGTCTCAAGGTCCTTTTTTCCATCAGGATCTGAAATCCTTAAATTTAAAGGTATGGAGATTGAACGCTTGATTCTTGGTCAAAGAGGTTTCTCTGACTCTGTGATTAATACTATGTTTCAGGCTCGTAAATCTGTATCCAGAGAGATATATTATAGAGTCTGGAAGACTTATATTTCTTGGTGTCTTTCTCATCATTTTTCTTGGCATTCTTTTAGAATACCGAGAATATTACAGTTTCTGCAGGATGGTTTAGATAAGGGTTTTTCCGCAAGTTCCTTGAAAGGACAAATCTCTGCTCTTTCTGTTCTTTTTCACAGAAAGATTGCTATTCTTCCTGATATTCATTGTTTTGTACAAGCTTTGGTTCATATGAAGCCTGTCATTAAGTCAATTTCTCCTCCTTGGAGTTTGAATTTGGTTCTGGGGGCTCTTCAAGCTCCTCCATTTGAACCTATGCATTCATTGGACATTAAATTACTTTCTTGGAAAGTTTTGTTCCTTTTGGCCATCTCTTCTGCCAGAAGAGTTTCTGAATTATCTGCTCTTTCTTGTGAGTCTCCTTTTCTGATTTTTCATCAGGATAAGGCGGTGTTGCGAACTTCTTTTGAATTTTTACCTAAGTTGTGAATTCCAACAACATTAGTAGAGACATTGTGGTTCCTTCATTATGTCCTAATCCTAAGAATTCTAAGGAGAAATCGTTGCATTCTTTGGATATTGTTAGAGCTTTGAAATATTATGTTGAAGCTACTAAGTCTTTCCGAAAGACTTCTAGTTTATTTGTTATCTTTTCCGGTTCTAGAAAGGCCAGAAAACTTCTGCCATTTCTTTGGCATCTTGGTTGAAATCTTTAATTCATCTTGCCTATGTTGAGTCGGGTAAAACTCCGCCTCAGAGGATTACAGCTCATTCTACTAGGTCAGTTTCTACTTCCTGGGCGTTTAGGAATGAAGCTTCGGTTGATCAGATTTGCAAAGCGGCAACTTGGTCCTCTTTGCATACTTTTACCAAATTCTACCATTTTGATGTATTTTCTTCTTCTGAAGCAGTTTTTGGTAGAAAAGTACTTCAGGCAGCGGTTTCAGTTTGAATCTTCTGCTTATGTTTTTCATTAAACTTTATTTTGGGTGTGGAATTGGCTGTCTTTATTTTATCCCTCCCTCTCTAGTGACTCTTGTGTGGAAAGATCCACATCTTGGGTAGTCATTATCCCATACGTCACTAGCTCATGGACTCTTGCTAATTACATGAAAGAAAACATAATTTATGTAAGAACTTACCTGATAAATTCATTTCTTTCATATTAGCAAGAGTCCATGAGGCCCGCCCTTTTTTGTGGTGGTTATGATTTTTTTGTATAAAGCACAATTATTCCAATTCCTTATTTTTTTATGCTTTCGCACTTTTTTCTTATCACCCCACTTCTTGGCTATTCGTTAAACTGAATTGTGGGTGTGGTGAGGGGTGTATTTATAGGCATTTTAAGGTTTGGGAAACTTTGCCCCTCCTGGTAGGAATGTATATCCCATACGTCACTAGCTCATGGACTCTTGCTAATATGAAAGAAATGAATTTATCAGGTAAGTTCTTACATAAATTATGTTTTTCCCCTTTATAGGTGAGAATCTCATCTTAGCGGGTGATTTTAATATGACATTAGTGCCAGAATTAGACAGATTTAATAATACAAATGCAAAAGAACATAAACAAACCGCGAAATATTTTAGAATCTTCTGTTCACAGCTTAAATTGGTAGATGTCTGGAGAATCAAAAATCCCGACGCTCTAACTTTTACTTGTGAATCTAAAGCTCACAGAACCTTCTCCAGGATTGATCTCTTTTTATTATCCGAATCCTTGTCAATTGTACAAGTGGATACTGGAATTGAAGACATACTGATATCTGATCATGCACTATTATATCTTACTCTGCCCCCAGTAATTAATCATACAGATAAAAGCCAATCTCTCTTTTTTCCACGATACTTATTGAATAACCCTAGATTTGCTAATTGGCTTAGGCAAAGATGGAGGGATTATTGTACATATAATATTTCTTACTTTAACAGAATTGAGACCTTTTGGGAAGCAGCCAAGGCTGTCCTAAGAGGCGATATAAAGAGTTACTTAATAAGTAGCAAAAAGAAATTGCGGGCCCTAGAAATACAATTATCCAATAGAGTTAGAAACGCCTATCGAAGATTTGCTGAGGATCGTTCCTCGATTAATTGGAAAAAGTACCAGGAGGCTAGAAGAGAGAGAGATGTTTTCTTAGAACAGAGAGCCCAAAAGGAAGAGATTAAAATTAATGTTCAATTTAGAGGTCTTTACGGGGACTCCACGAAACATTTGGCAAAATTAATCAAAAATAGAAACAGGAAGAACTATATCCCGGTTATTAAAGAAAACGATAACTCATATACAGACTCCAGGGAGATTAGTAGAGTGCTGTTTTCATTCTACCAAAAGTTATACTCTAGGCAGGCTAGCAATACTTATAAGCAAGGCAGATTTTGGTCTAATATAAAGCTCCCGCGAATACAAGAAGATGACTTATCTTCCCTTAATGCTCCAATTAGAGCAGAGGAAATTGGGGTAATGATAGACAAGATGCGGTTGAATAAGGCTCCCGGCCCAGATTGTCTCCCAGCAGAATTCTATAGACTACTTGCACCGGAAATTATTCCTACCCTGGAAAAGCTATTTAATAGTTATTACGGCTCAGATAATTCCATCTCTCCTTACTTCTCTGCTGCAAACATCACGCTAATTCTCAAGAAAGGTAAAAAACCGGAGGATCCGGCCTCTTATAGACCTATATCTGTTTTGAACACAGATTATAAAATACTGATGGCGATCCTAGCAGATAGACTCTCTTCATTTCTGGGTAATATCATCCACACAGATCAAGTGGGCTTTATGAAATCTAGGACTTCCATGAAAAATATTCACAGGATAGTGACTTGCCTTGACTATTTTAATTACTTAAAAGAAAGGGAAAAAAATAACTTTATTGAGGATTTTGCTATTCTCTCGTTAGATGCCGAAAAGGCGTTCGATGCTATAGATTGGGACCACCTTTTTAAAGTTCTAGAGGAATTTGGCTTCAAGAATCAATTCTTCCAATTTATCCGGAAAATATATAGAAATCCAATTTCGTACCTTATTGTAAATGGTGTTCTCTCGCAAAAGATCATCTTGGGAAGGGGAACGAGACAGGGGTGCCCGTTATCGCCCCTCTTGTTTAACCTGGCCCTAGAACCTTTAGCTATTCGGTTACGAAGTATGTTAGAAGCAATCAATATGGGTTCCTATTCTCTCAGGACCCTTTTATATGCCGATGATCTAGTATTATTTTTAAAGAAGTCATCTTTCTCAATACCAACCGCTTTGCAATGTCTAGAAGAGTTCAGCTCTTTTGCGGGATATAAAATCAATTTCAACAAAAGCGAACTTATGTGGATTATTAAATTAAGAAATAGTCTGAAAGAACACCCATTTAAAGAGGTTGAAGCAATTACATATCTAGGCATAATATTACATAAAAATCCGAGGAATTGGTATCGTCTTAATCTTTTACCACTGTTTCAGAAGGTTAAAGCTGATCTGGATCTGTGGAAGGTATTTCAACTTTCTATTACAGCCCGTATTAATTTAATCAAGACAATTATTTTCCCGCGATTACTTTACCCTCTTCAGAATCTTCCCTTGTTCATCCTTAGTAAGGATTTACGTAAATTGTATTCCTGCTTCTCCAAATTTATTTGGTGCGGCAGGAAACCGTGTATATCTTTGGAGAGATTCATGCAGAAATTTGAAGCAGCTGGTCTTGCTCTCCCCAATCTTAAGCTATACAATTGGGTCTGTCTAAGTAAAACAGCTGTGGACTGGATTTTAGAAAAGGAGCTGGTTTCATCCTTAGAGATTGAGAATCACATAGTCTCTCCTCTTTCTTTAAAAGCAATCTTGCATTGTCCCCTACAATCTTTACCAAATAATATAACTGCACTCATGTCTATTAGAAACGTAGTCACGGCCTGGCAGAAGTGTTGTACATTACTTAAAGTGGATTTCACATTTTCAACATTCATGCCGATCATGGGGAATCCACAATTTTCACCGGGTATTAAGCAGGCAGTATTTAGAGAGTGGGCCGGGAAAGACCTTAAATATGTTTGTCAGATTCTTTCACAAGAAGGGCAAATAATTTCTTTTGAAATGCTCTCCCAACATTTTCATCTAGCCAGATCTAATTTTTTTGCATATCTTCAGCTGCGCCATCTTATTCATACTCGAAAATGGGACAGGAGTGGATTTGGTGCATGGTCGGATCTCAATGTATGTTTTCAAAAATTTTTGATTGGTAATTCCTCCATATCTCTTATGTATGATATTATGCTCTCCAAACAAACATTAATCCTTCAAGATAAGTTAATATCAATTTGGACCCCCTTTTTTCCGGCACTAGACTCTGGGAAAATTAAACAAAGTATGATTAACTTAAAGAAATGTGAAATTCCACGGAGTTGGAGAGAATCCCATTTAAAGCTTATTAATAACTATTATTTATCCCCTGCAAGAATGGCGAAATTATATCCGACTAATGAAGGGGTTTGTCCCCGCTGCAAGACACCTTACACATGTTTTGGTACTGTCCAAAGATTATTCAATTATGGCGGAAGTTAGAATACTGGTTTAATGTATTATATAAGACAACTGTCATTTTCTCACCCAAGGAGATAATTTGGTTAGAAGTCCCTAGTAATAAGGGCTTTCAAGCAAACATTTTAAATACTATTATTCTAGCTGTTAGACAGCAGATTGTTAAACATTGGCAATCTAATGCAGCTCTGGGATTATCCCAGATATTGCAACAGATCCAAAATCAAATTATTTTTGAATCATTTCATTTAAAAAGTGCCTCTGAAGGAAGAATAAAATCCTTCTTAGTCAGTTGGCTACCAATTATTCAATCTTATCCTGTAGCTATACAAAAAGCCATTCTGGCACCATTTCTCTCCTCAAACTCCTTCATGGATTTAGTAGCTCTGGATCTTTTCCCACATGCATGGATAACTGGTTATAGAGTAGTTTAAGGAGGGACAAAGATAATTAGTGTTAAGAGAGGATGAGAGGAAAAGTAAAGTATTCAGATAAGAAAGTCAAAGCAGTTAAAATACGAGAGGGGAAGTGACTAAAAGAAAGAACGAAAGAATCAGGCTCCGTGAGAATATTGTAGGTGAGCCCCCTTTTTACTTTTACTTTTTTTTTTTTTCCCCTCTTTTTCTATGTTTGCAAGGTAGTATGATTGGGTTAATTGGTTATTACGTCTGAAAATCCCAACAACATGTACAAACGGATTATATGAGAAGATCTTGTTATTTTTTTCTTGCCCCATAAAATGATGTATATAAGAAGAGATCTTTATAAACCTTATGTTACTGTTTCTTGTTTATTTACACCTGACCCTGCGTGGTGCACAAAGGTGAAAATGTATGCGTTTGTGTCTGTTGTTGGACATATAAATAAAGGATATAAAAAAAAAGAATTAAGGCTCTTAAACTAGCAAATTCTTTTATGACTGATGCTGCTTTTCAACTTGCAAAATTAGCAGCGAAAAACGCAGGCTTTGCCATTGTAGCGCGTAGAGCGTTATGGCTAAAGTCATGGTCGGCTGATGTATCATCTAAATCTCAGCTTTTATCTATTTCCTTCAAAGGTAAGACCCTATTCAGGCCGGAGTTGAAGGAAATAATCTCTGACATTACTGGGGTAAGGGTCACACCCTACCTCAGGACAAGCCCCTCAAGATGAGGAGTAAACAAAATAATTTTCGTTCCTTTCGAAATTTTAAAGGAACATCCTCTGCTTCCTCTTCCTCCACTAAGCAGGAAGGGAACATTGCTCAATCCAAGGCGGTCCGGAGACCTAACCAGGCCCGGAATAAAGGAAAACAAGTCAAAAGGACCGCTGCTGCTACCAAGACAGCATGAAGGGGCAGCCCCCGACCCGGGACCGGATCTAGTAGGGGGCAGACTCTCTTTCTTTGCTCAGGCTTGGGCAAGGGATGTACAGGATCCCTGGGCATTGGAAATTGTGACCCAGGGGTATCAGTTGGAATTCAAGGACTTCCCCCCAAGGGGAAGATTTCATCTTTCACGATTGTCTGTAGACCAGACAAAAAGAGAGGCGTTCTTACCCTGTGTAAAAGACCTCTACACCATGGGTGTAATTTGCCCAGTTCCAGATCGGGAACAGGAGCAGGGGTTCTATTCAAATCTATTCGTGGTTCCCAAAAAAGAGGGAACCTTCAGACTGATTTTAGATCTCAAATGTCTAAACAAGTTTCTCAGAGTCCCATCGTTCAAGATGGAGACTATTCGTACAATTTTGCCAATGATCCAGGAGGGTCAATACATGACCACGGTGGACCTGAAGGATGCGTACCTTCACTTTCCTATCCACAAGGATCATCATCCGTTCCTGCGATTTGCATTTCAGGACAAACATTATCAGTTTGTGGCCCTTCCCTTCGGGTTGGCCACGGCTCCCAGGATCTTCACGAAGGTTCTAGGGTCTCTTCTAGCAGTTCTCAGGCCGCGAGGCATAGCGCTGGCGCCCTATCTGGATGATATCTTGATCCAGGCGTCAGCCTATCATCTGTCCAAATCTCACACGGACATCGTGTTGTCATTTCTGAGAACTCACGGTTGGAAAGTGAATGTAGGAAAGAGTTCACTAGTTCCACAGACAAGAGTTCCATTCCTGGGAACTCTGATCGACTCGGTAGACATAAAAATATTTCTGACAGAAGTCAGAAAATCAAAGATTATAAATACTTGCCGGGCTCTGCAGTCCGTTCATCGGCCATCAGTGGCTCAGTGTATGGAAGTAATCGGACTAATGGTAGCAGCAATGGATATCATCCCGTTTGCTCGCTTTCATCTCAGACCACTACAACTGTGCATGCTCAGTCAGTGGAATGGGGATTATGCAAAAATTTATCTCCTCAGATAAATCTGGACCAAGAGACCAGAGACTCTCTTCGGTGGTGGTTGTCGCAGGACAATCTGTCCCAAGGGATGTGCTTCCGCAGGCCATCTTGGGTAATAGTAACGACGGACGCCAGTCTTCTGGGCTGGGGTGCAGTCTGGAATTCCCTGAAGGCTCAGGGTGTGTGGACTCAGGCGGAGTCTCAATTGCCAATCAATATTCTGGAAATGAGAGCGATATCCAACACGCTGCTAGCGTGGCCTCAGTTGGCTTTGGCCAAATTCATAAGATTCCAGTCGGACAATATCACGACTGTGGCATATATCAATCATCAGGGGGGAACAAGGAGTTCTCTAGCGATGATAGAAGTATCAAAGATAATTCGATGGGCGGAGGCTCACTCTTGCCATCTGTCTGCGATCTATATCCCAGGAGTAGAATACTGGGAAGCGGATTTTCTAAGTCATCAGACTTTTCATCCGGGGGAGTGGGAACTCCATCCGGAGGTGTTTGCAGCCTTGACTCATCAATGGGGCACACCGGAATTGGATCTGATGGCATCTCAACAGAATGCCAAACTTCCACGCTACGGGTCCAGGTCAAGGGATCCCCAGGCTGTACTAATAGATGCTCTAGCAGTACCTTGGTCGTTCAACCTGGCTTATGTGTTTCCACCGTTTCCTCTCCTTCCTCGTGTGATTGCCAGAATCAAACAGGAGAGGGCTTCAGTAATTCTAATAGCGCCTGGTATGCAGATCTAGTGGATATTTCGTCTCTGCCACCGTGGAGACTGCCATTGAGAAAGGACCTTCTCATTCAAGGTCCTTTCCAGCATCCAAATCTCACTTCTCTGCAGCTGACTGCTTGGAGATTGAACGCTTGATTTTATCTAAGCGGGGTTTCTCTGAGCCGGTCATTGGTACCTTGATTCAGGCTCGCAAGCTGGTCACTAGAAAAATTTACCATAAGATATGGCGTAAATATCTTTCTTGGTGCGAATCCAAGGGTTACTCATGGAGTAAGATTAGGATTCCTAGGATTTTGTCTTTTCTCCAAGAAGGATTGGAAAAGGGATTATCAACTAGTTCCTTGAAGGCAGAGGCGTAACTAGAAACCACAGGGCCCAGGTGCAAGAATCTAAGAAGGGCCCCCCTCCACCCAAAAAAAAGTGAATTTGATACATATTTTTTATTTTTTTACTTTTAACACAGAAAAAAATGTGAATCAGATTACATGTCTGCAAAAGGAGGTACTCTGTGCCCACAGTCTGTGAGATGGTCTGACCCCTATTACTGTATATAGTGACACTGTGTAACCCACCAGTACTGTATATAGTGAGTCAGTGACACAGTCTGTAATCTGTCGGTGAGATGGCTGGCCTGACCCTACCCGCCCCAGTACTTTATAAAGTGACCACAGTAGTCTGTGACATGGTCCAGCCCCCCGTACTGTATAGACTGACACTGTTTACCCCCTGACCCCCCATGCTGTAATAACAAGGTCTGTAATTTGCTGGTTCCACAAACATTCACACACAGATACATACATACACATATACACACACACACACACACATACATACATACATACATACATACATATAGGGAGTGCAGAATTATTAGGCAAATTAGTATTTTGACCACATCATCCTCTTTATGCATGTTGTCTTACTCCAAGCTGTATAGGCTCGAAAGCCTACTACCAATTAAGCATATTAGGTGATGTGCATCTCTGTAATGAGAAGGGGTGTGGTCTAATGACATCAACACCCTATATCAGGTGTGCATAATTATTAGGCAACTTCCTTTCCTTTGGCAAAATGGGTCAGAAGGAATTGACAGGCTCAGAAAAGTCAAAAATAGTGAGATATCTTGCAGAGGGATGCAGCACTCTTAAAATTGAAAAGCTTCTGAAGCGTGATCATCGAACAATCAAGCATTTCATTCAAAATAGTCAACAGGGTCGCAAGAAGCGTGTGGAAAAACCAAGGCGCAAAATAACTGCCCATGAACTGAGAAAAGTCAAGCATGCAGCTGCCAAGATGCCACTTGCCACCAGTTTGGCCATATTTCAGAGCTGCAACATCACTGGAGTGCCCAAAAGCACAAGGTGTGCAATACTCAGAGACATGGCCAAGGTAAGAAAGGCTGAAAGACGACCACCACTGAACAAGACACACAAGCTGAAACATCAAGACTGGGCCAAGAAATATCTCAAGATGATGGGCCCGTGGCTGGATTGGTAAAGGGCAGAGAGCTCCAGTCCGACTCAGACGCCAGCAAGATGGAGGTGGAGTACTGGTTTGGGCTGGTATCATCAAAGATGAGCTTGTGGGGCCTTTTTCGGGTTGAGGATGGAGTCAAGCTCAACTCCCAGTCCTACTGCCAGTTTCTGGAAGACACCTTCTTCAAGCAGTGGTACAGGAAGAAGTCTGCATCCTTTAAGAAAAACATGATTTTCATGCAGGACAATGCTCCATCACACGCGTCCAAGTACTCCACAGCGTGGCTGGCAAGAAAGGGTATAAAAGAAGAAAATCTAATGACATGGCCTCCTTGTTCACCTGATCTGAACCCCATTGAGAACCTGTGGTCCATCATCAAATGTGAGATTTACAAGGAGGGAAAACAGTACACCTCTCTGAACAGTGTCTGGGAGGCTGTGGTTGCTGCTGCATGCAATGTTGATGGTGAACAGATCAAAACACTGACAGAATCCATGGATGGCAGGCTTTTGAGTGTCCTTGCAAAGAAAGGTGGCTATATTGGTCACTGATTTGTTTTTGTTTTGTCAGAAATGTATATTTGTGAATGTTGAGATTTTATATTGGTTTCACTGGTAAAAATAAATAATTGAAATGGGTACAGTATATATTTGTTTTTTGTTAAGTTGCCTAATAATTATGCACAGTAATAGTCACCTGCACACACAGATATCCCCCTAAAATAGCTATAACTAAAAACAAACTAAAAACTACTTCCAAAACTATTCAGCTTTGATATAAATGAGTTTTTTGGGTTCATTGAGAACATGGTTGTTGTTCAATAATAAAATTAATCCTCAAAAATACAACTTGCCTAATAATTCTGCACTCCCTGTACATACATACACACACACACACACACACACACACACATAAACACCAATGGGTAAAACAGAAACACTGTTTGTTGTTTATTCTGGGAAGCGTAGGGGTCAAAAAGCTACGGCTACCTCTCTCTCTCTTTTTGGCTGAGAAGCATCATCCGCTTGGCATATGAGACTGCTGGACAGCAGCCCCCTGAAAGGATTACGGCTCATTCCACTAGAGCTGTGGCTTCCACTTGGGCTTTTAAGAACGATGCTTCTGTTGAACAGATTTGTAAGGCTGCGACTTGGTCCTCCCTTCATACTTTTTCCAAATTTTACAAGTTTGATACTTTTGCTTCTTCTGAGGCTATCTTTGGGAGAAAGGTGCTTCAAGCAGTGATGCCTTCCATTTAGGTTCCTGTCTTGTCCCTCCCTTTCATCCGTGTCCTAAAGCTTTGGTATTGGTATCCCACAAGTAAAGGATGAAACCCATGGACTCAGTATATCTTGTAATAGAAAAGGAAATTTATGCTTACCTGATAAATTAATTTATTTTATGATATACCGAGTCCACGGCCCGCCCTGTCATTTTGGGACAGGATTTATTTTTTTATAAACTTCAGTCACCTCTGCACCTTGTTAGTTCTTTCTCTTCCTATACCTTCGGTCGAATGACTGGGGGAGGAGGAGTTAGGGGAGGAGCTATATAGCAGCTCTGCTGTGGTGCTCTTTGCCACTTCCTGTTAGCAGGAGGAATATATGCCACAAGTAAAGAATGAAACTCGTGGACTCGATATATCGTAAAATAAATAAATTTATCAGGTAAGCATAAATTTCCTTTTTCAGATCGACGATATACTCTTATACCATTACCTCTGCTGATACTTTTTCAGTACTGGTTTGGCTGTCTGCTATACAGTGGGGAAAAATTTATTTAGTCAGCCACCAATTGTGCACGTTCTCCCACTTAAGAAGATGAGAGAGGCCTGTCATTTTCATCATAGTTATACCTCAACTATGAGAGACAAAATGTGGAAACAAATCCAGACAATCACATTGTCTGATTTGGAAAGAATTTATTTGCAAATTATGGTGGAAAATAAGTATTTGGTCACCTACAAACAAGCAAGATTTCTGACTCTCACAGACCTGTATCTTCTTCTTTAAGGGGCTCCTCTGTCCTCCACTCATTACCTGTATTAATTGCACCTGTTTGAACTTGTTATCAGTATAAAAGACACCTGTCCACAACCTCAAACAGTCACACTCCAAACTCCACTATGGTGAAGACCAAAGAGCTGTCGAAGGACACCAGAAACAAAATTGTAGACCTGCACCAGACTGGGAAGACTGAATCTGCAATAGGCAAGCAGCTTGGTGTAAAGAAATTAACTGTGGGAGCATACAAGACCACTGATAATCTCCCTCGATCTGGGGCTCCATTCAAGATCTCACCCCGTGGGGTCTAAATGATCACAAGAACGGTGAGCAAACATCCCAGAACCACACGGGGGGACCTAGTGAATGATCTGCAGAGAGCTGGGACCAACGTAACAAAGGCTACCATCAGTAACACACTACGCCGCCAGGGACTCAGATCCTGCAGTGCCAGACGTGTCCCCCTGCTTTAAACCAGTACATGTCCGGGCCCGTCTGAAGTATGCTAGAGAGCATTTGGATGATCCAGAAGCGGATTGGGAGAATGTCATATGGTCAGATGAAACCAAAGTAGAACTGTTTGGTAGAAACACAACTTGTCGTGTTTGGAGGAGATAGAATGCTGAGTTGCAACCAAAGAACACCATACCTACTGTGAAGCATGGGGTTGGCAACATCATGCTTTGGGGCTGTTTTTCTTTGACGCAAGTTCATCATTTCCGGCGTCTTAGTCGACGCTCGGTTTCCTTGAACAAGGTTGGGTCTGTTATGACGCGAGTTGCGTCATTTCCAGATGTTGTTGGCGGAAAATACATTTGTAACTTCCTTTTGCGTTGTGCGTCATTCTTGGTGCCAAAAAATTTAGTTTATTTTTCACCCCACTTCCTATATGCCTCTTGCCTTTTATATGCTCAGAGGGCTATGCTGTTTGCATTTTTCCCATTCGTGAAACTGCCATATAAGGAAATTGTCAAATTTGCTTTAATGTAGTTTTGTCTTTTACATTTTGCAAGATGTCTCAATCTGATCCTGTCTCAGAAGCAACTGTTGGAACCCTGCTGCCTGATCAGTTCTACCAAAGCTAAATGTATCTGTTGTAAGTTAGCTGAGATTATATCTCCAGCTGTAGTATGTAACAGTTGTCATGATAAGCTTTTGCACGCAGAAAATGTTTCCATCAGTACTAGTACAGTTTCTGTTGTTCCTTCAACATCTAATGTACATGATATCCCTGTTGATATGAACAATGATATTGCTGATGCGATACAGAAGGCTTTGTCTGCTATTCCGTCTTCTAATAAACGTAAAAGGTCTTTTAAAACTTCTCATACTACTGATGAAATTTGTAATGACCGACAATATACTGAAATATCGTCCTCTGATGAGGGTCTCTCTGATTCAGAAGATCCTACCTCAGACATTGACACTGACAAATCTACTTATCTTTTCAAGATTGAGTATATTCGTTCCTTGTTAAAAGAAGTGTTGGTTACTTTGGATATTGAGGAGTCTAGTCCTCTTGATATCAAAACTAGTAAATGTTTAAATTATGTTTATAAACCTCCTGTGGTTACCTCTGAGGTTTTTCCAGTTCCTGATGCTATTTCTGATGTGATTGCTAAGGAATGGATTAAGCCTGGTACTTCTTTCATTTCTTCTTCTAGGTTTAAAAGGTTGTAACCTTTGCCATCGGCTAGATTAGAGTTTTGGGAAAAAGTCTCCAAAGTTGATGGGGCTATTTCTACTCTTGCCAAACGTACTACTATTCCTATGGAAGACAGTACTTCTTTTAAAGATCCTTTAGATAAGAAACTTGAATCTTATCTAAGGAAAGCTTATTTATATTCTGGCTATCTTCTCAGGCCTGCCATTTCTATGGCTGATGTTGCGGCTGCATCAACCTTTTGGTTGGATAGCCTAGCGCAACAGGAAACAGATCCTGATTTGTCTAGCATTGTTTGTTTGCTTCAACATGCTAATCATTTCTCTTGTTAAGTGTATCCAGTCCCCGGATCATCCATTACTTATGGAATATATTCTCCTTCCCAACAGGAAGTTGCAAGAGTCCACCCACAGCAAAGCTGCTATATAGCTCCTCCCCTAACTGCCATATTCAGTCATTCTCTTGCAAGCCTCAACATAGATAGGAGGTCGTGAGAGTCTGTGGTGTTTTATACTTAGTTTATTCTTCAATCAAAAGTTTGTTATTTTTAAATGGCACCGGAGTGTGCTGTTTATCTCAGGCAGTATTTGGAAGAAGAATCTGCCTGCGTTTTTCTATGATCTTAGCAGACGTAACTAAGATCCATTTGCTGTTCTCACACATTCTGAGGAGTGAGGTACTTCAGAGGGGGAATGGCGTGCAGGTTTTCCTGCAGATAAGGTATGTGCAGTAAAATATTTTTCTAGGAATGGAATTGACTAAGAAAATACTGCTGATACCGAAGTAATGTAAGTAAAGCCTTAAATGCAGCGATAGCGACTGGTATCAGGCTTATTAATAGAGATACATACTCTTATAAAAATGTGTTTTAAAACGTTTGCTGGCATGTTTAATCATTTTTTAACGTACATTGGTGATAACACTGTAATGTTGGTATAGCCTTAAATGCAGTAAAAGCGACTGGTATCA